>NC_090737.1:100587376-100719876 GCF_036898095.1 Palaemon carinicauda | reverse complement strand
AATCAAATACTTCTCCATTCATCATCTCCAACTTCATGCTTCATAGTCCTAAGCCACTTAGGCCTGGGTCTTCCAACTCTTCTAGCATCCTGTGGAACCCAGTTAAATGTTTGATGAACTAATCTTTCTTGGGGAGTGCTAAGAGCATTCCCAAACCATCTCCCTCTACCCCTCACCGTGATCTCATCCACATATGACACTAGAGTAAACTCCCTTATAGTTTCATTTCTAATCCCACCCTGCCACTTAACATCCAATATCCTTCTGATGGCTTTGTTTTCAAACCTACAAAATCTGTTGTATATTGTTTCACTGTCATAACACGACTCCTGTCCATTCAGTAATACAGATCTTACTAAACTGATATATAAAATTATTTTTATGTCATTTCAGGCGATTTGATTTCCAAAATTTACTTAACCTGTCCATTGCCCGATTCGCTTTTTTTCAATCTTTCATAAAAATCAAATTCTAAAGACCCTGTATTAGAGATCTTAGTTTCTAAATATCTAAATTATTCTACCCAATTTCAGGCGATTTGATTTCTAAATTTTACTTAACCTAGCCATTCGTTGATTTGCTTTTCTTCAATCTTTCATGAAACTCAGATTCTAAAGATCCTGTATTAGAGATCATAGTTCCTAAATATCTAAATGATTCCACCTTATTAATCATTTCTCCTTCCAATGATATTTCCTCTTCCATTGCATATTCCGTTCCCATCATCTGTCTTTTTTCTACTTACCTTCTACTTATTTTCAGCCCAACCTTCTGTGATATTTCATGCATTCTGGTAAGCAAGCATTGCAAATCCTGTGGTGGTCTGCTAATAAGGCTAGCACATCAGCATACTCTAGATCAGCTAATTTCCTAACTCAAATCCAGTTCAATCCTTCTCCACCATTACCAACTGTTCTACACATTACAAAATCCATGAGGAGGATATACACCATAGGTGATAACACATTCCCTTGAAGTTCTCCACTGTTCACTGGAAATCCATTTGATACTCCACTAACATTAACTTTGCCCTTGCTATGCCCATGAACATACTTAATCAAATTTACACATTTAAGAGGAACTCCATAAAAAAGCAGATATCTCCACAAAATTAGCCTGTGCACACTATCAAAGGCTTTTTCATAGTCCACAAAGGATATAAAAAGTGGATTTCTATATTCTACGCATTACTATACATGCCTCAAGATAAAAATGTGGTTAGTATACCTACCTTTTATAAATCCTGCTTGCTTATCTTTTATAAATCCTGCTTGTTCATATCTCAGCTTTTCATCAATCGTTCTCTCTAGTCTCTTTAGAATAAGCATACTAGATATTTTCATGATAACTGCTGTAATGAGATGCCTCTGTAATTATTGCAATCAATCAGGTCTCCCTTTTTAGCCATTTTCACCAACACCCCTAATTTCAAATCATCAGGTTTTGCTTCTTCATGCCACATTCTACAAAATAATCTTGTAAGTATTCTGGGGGCAACTTCATCTATTCAGTAACATCTTAGAAGTTATTCCATCGTAACCAGGGGTTTTCCATCTCCTGAGTTTTTTTTTTTTTAATGATAGCTTCGACTTCAAACACACTGCATTCCTTTATGAGCACACCAAGGTCTTCGTCAACTTCAGGTATATCGATCAAACTATTCACTTTATATTTCTTATTCCTGACATCACTAGTGTTCCATCTAATGTTGCCTTTGTTCATTTGTTGTTATAACAGATATATCCCTCTCTTTGATAGGTATATGATTCTTCTACTTTGCCCCGGTAGAGATTTCGTTAATAAATCTTTGAACAATTCTTACACCATAGCCACTCCCTGAATTAAATAGCATTGTCAGCCTCATCTGCTTTCCTGTCAAAATAATCTCTCCAGTCATTCTTGGCTTTTCTTTTGACTTCACTATCAATAATGGAATACTTAGCATATTCTACCTCTTAATATCCATTACTTCCTCGAAAAGTTTAAATATTTAATTTTTTTCCTTGACTCCTTCTATAGAATCTCACGTATCATATGATATCCAAATATTTTTCCTTGTTACTGAATTTCCCAAAGCTTCACTACTAACTAACTAACATGTTCTTAATATCACACCATTCTTCATCAATCGTCTGCTCTTCATCTCTCAAAGGCTCCAAGACTGCAAATCAATTTCTACGTTCAATTTTAAATGTTTCTCTATGCTCCTCATCTAGAACCTTATTTGAATCAAATCTTGGTATTTTATCTACATTTCTATTGGATGGTTTCACATTAAATTTTAGTGTAGTAATGAGAAGCAGGTGATCTCTACCAATATTTGCACTTCTATAGCTTCTCGCATTTCTCAGGGACCTCCTTCTCTCTTTATCAATGGCTATGTGATCGACTTGATTTTTGTAATTGCCACATAGGGAAGTCCATGTATATTTGTGGACGAACTTGTGCTGGAAAAGAATGCCTCCAATAAGATTTTTTGTTGAACAAAAAGTTATAAAACGTTCTCCATTTACATTTGCAACTTCGCCAAAACCCTCAACATCCATCACATTCTCTATACCTCGATTATTCCCTCTAACTTTAGCATTGGAGTCACCAATCACAATTTTCATATCTCTTTCTGGGATCTCATCTATTCCAATCTTCAATTCTTCAAAGTATTCATCATTTCTTTCTCCAAGGGAATCATTTGTTGGTGCATAGAAAACTATAACACTCATATTTCACTACCCTGATTTGTATGTATGTATATATATATATATATATATATATATATATATATATATATATATATATATATATATATATATATATATATACCCCTGCATATATATATATATATATATATATATATATATATATATATATATATATATATATATATATATCAGAACACAGTACTTTGGCTATCATTTGTTTTGTATATCTAACTGTTTACAACACTACATTACACACACGTGCACACAAACGCACACACACATGTATACAGTATATATATATATATATATATATATATATATATATATATATATATATATATATATACATATAATATATATATATATATATATATATATATATATACATATATATATATATATATATATATATACATATATATATATATATATATATATATATATATATATATATATATATATATATATATATATATATATATATTACAAACCAATCTACCAAGGCACTTCCTCCAATTTTTGGGGGTACCGAATATCAAAAACAAGGAACAAAAGGGGAATTTTCTTCACTTTGCTCCTCCCAGCCTGACGAGGAATTCAGCTGAGTTTGGGTGGTAGTGCTAGGGAGCCAGAGCTCAAGTCTTCCCCATTATTTACCAGAAATCAAGCTTAACATACTGATTAATCCCCTACTGCTGCTACCTCAGCAGTCATCAAGGAGACCTGAGGAAGCAGCAAGGCCTACCGGAACTACATCACACCTGCTTGCCATTTATTCCTATTTATAGCGCTTTCTTTTACCTCTCACATCTATCCTAATATCACCTAGAACCTTCTTCACTCCATCCATCCACCCAAACACTGGCCTTCCTCTTGTACTTCCCCCATCAACTCTTGAATTCATCACCTTCAGCAAACGGCCATTTTCCATTCTCTCTACATGGCCAAGCCACCTCAACATATTCATATCCACTATGGCTGCTAAATAATTCCTTATACCTGCTCTCACCCCCCCCCCTCTACTTCGTTCCTAACCCTATCTAATCGAGACACACAAGCCATACTCCTCAAACACTTCATCTCCAAGGCATTCAATTTTTGTCTCTCCATCACTTTCATTCCCCACAACTCATCCATACCTACAGTTGGTACTATCACTTTCTTATACAAAACTCTCTTTACAGTCATTCCTAACCTTCTATCTTTTATCACTCCTCTCACTATCCCAAACATTTTACATACTTCATTCACTCTCTGACGTATTTCTGCTTCCATTCCACCATTTTCAGCAACAACAGACCCCAAGTACTTAAACTGATCTACTTCCTCAAGTAACCCTCCATTCACATGACATTCAACCTAGCACCACCCTCCCTTCTTGTGCATCCCATAACCTTACTCTTACCTACATTAACTCTCAACTTCCTTTTCTCACACACCCTTCCAAACTCTGTCACTAATCAACTCAGCTTCTTCTCCGAGTCTGCAACCAATACAGTAACATTCACAAACAACTGACTCACCTCCCACTCATGATCACTCTCGTCCATCAGTTTCAATACTCAACAAAGCACTCGAGCATTTACCTCTCTCTCAACTCCATCAACAAATAAATCGAACAATCATGGCAACATCACACATCCCTTTCTCAGCCCCACTCTCACTGGAAACCACTCACTCACTTCATTTCCTATCCTAACATACGCTTTTCTGCCTATGTAGAAACTCTTCTCTGCTTGCAGCAACTTTCCACTAATTCCATATAACATCATTATATTCCACATTGCTTCCCTATTAACTATCATAAGCTTTATCCAGATCCATAAATGCAACATACACCTCCTTGCCTTTTGCTAAATATTTCTTGCATATCTGTCTAACAGTTAAAATCTGATCCATACATCGTCTACCTCTTTTAAAATTCCCCTGCATTCTAAGACTGCATCCTCTGTTTTATCCTTAATCATATTATTTAACACTCGACCATGCACTTTTCCAGCCACACTCAACAAACTAATACCCCTCAAATTACAACACTCATGCACACCTCCCTTACATTTGTACAGCAGAACAATATATGCACACACCCAGTCCACTGATCCCATTGACGACATAAAACATATATTAACAATCTCGCCAACCTTTCAAGTACAGTCACATACCATTCCTTTAACATCTAAGCCCTCACAACATCCATACCAGGTGCTTTTCCTGCTCTTGTTTCATTTAGTGTTCTCTTTGCTTCCTCTCTTGCAATCTCTCTCTCATTTTCATGTCCGTTCCCTGGCACCTCAACACCTGCAACAGGAATTATATCTGCTTTCCTATTATCCTCAACAATCAGCAACCTTTCAAAAAATTCAGCACACCTTTTCCTTGCCTCCTCTCTTTTCAACAACCTTCAATTTTCATCTTTCACTATCTCTTCAGTTCTCAATCCACACTTCCTTACTCCCGTCACTTCTTTCCAAAACTTCTTATTCTCTTCATATGAACAGCAACCAAATCGCTGACCTCACCTCCAGTCAGCCGCCCTCTTTGCCTCAGCTACCTTACATTTTACTTCCAAATTTTTCTCTCCATACCTCTCATACTTCTCTACAATATTACTTGGAAGCCATTCATCAAATGCTCTCTTTTTCTCTTCCACTTTCATCTTCACTCCACCAATCACTATTCCTCCTCATCCTACCTCCAACAATCCTCTTGCCACACACACGCCAGTTGCAATCCCTACGAAAAAAAAAAAAAAAATCTTTCTCTAACTTCCTCTTCTCCTCTAGATCACCAATTTCTCTTACCTTCACCCTGTCATATACTACTTTCAACCTTCTTTAATATTCATTTTTACCTTTGGTTTTTTCAACTCCTCAACCTTCTCTACCGCCCTTTTACATTCCCCCACCACTCTATTTACCCACCCTTCTGCTACAACTAATTTTCCTTCCACCAAAAAAATCATCAGACATACCATTAGCCATAACCCTAAACACGTGCACATCTTTAAATCTTCCAAACAACCTTCTTGTTATCAGCACAATCCATTAAAACCTTTTCTACCACTCTTCCATTTGCCACTCCTACCCATGTATAATTGTTTATATTTTTATTTTTGGAAAAAAAAAAAAACTACAACTTATCACAAGCTCTTCTTCAACACAAATATCTATCAGTCTCTCACCACTCTCATTTTCACCTAGTATGCCATACTTCCCAATGACACTTTCTACCTCTCCAGCACCCACTCTGGCATTTAAGTCACCCATCACAACTACATAATTCCTTTTAACCAGTACTTCTTCACACCTAATTAATTCATCCCAGAATTCATTCCACTCTTTTTCACTTTTCTCACAACCTGGCCTATATTTACTAACAAAAGCCCAACATTCTCTATCAACATAACTTTTACATACGTTACCCTAGATGACCCCTCCTTCCATTTCCCTACTTTACCTACCATCCAACCAATCAGCAATAAAGCCACAACCTCTCGTGTTCTTCCCCTTTCAATTCCCGACGCTTTACCTGTCACTTCACTGAACATCACTTACCCCGTACTTTTTTATCTTTATTTCACACAAGACCAATACATCCCTCCTTCTATTCCAAAACATACTTCCAACTTCACATCTTTTACTCTTTATTGTACTACATCCACGCATATTCACACACCCCAAAACTAGAGTGCAGTCACTCTCCCCCAGCTCCTTTTCTTTATTTCTCAGGGGGGAAACAATATACACATAAGATAAATATATCTGTTTTCAGGGGTAATATTTTTGTATGAATCTTGAAGAATCTCAAGCATGTTAATTCTCTCCTGAGTGAAGATACATTGTTGATAATGACAAGTAACAGAAATCAACAAAAGTTCTTTCTCTTAAATGCAGGTCCCTATCCATGGGTCGGTTTCAAGAACAATGTCTGGGTCTCCAGTGGCCGTCCAGTTTCGATGAAAACTGTGGCGAGCCAAGAGGGAGAGTTAGAAGGAGAATGTGGAAACGTCGACTTGAGAATGTTTCACCAGGGACTGTGGGATGCAGACTGTTTCGACGAAGAGTTTGCATTATATCAGAAAATCTAGGTTTTGACATTTAATCTCACTCGTGGAGTAATGCCTAATAATGTGCCTTGCACGGTACACTGTATGTAGATGCTTTACGTTCTTTCCCTCGACCCTCCAGCTCCAATTGTATTTCTCTGTCTTTTATTCTTAGATATTTTGATCAGTCTCTTTAAATTGAACTGTTAAGCTTCTTAAACTCGATTCTGGTCAAATTCTAACCTTTGAAATACGAGAAGAGAGAGATACAATAATGAGAGCTATAAATGTATCATATGAAAATTATGATATCCTATAACACATTGGTGCTTATGTAATACTATATCAACTATATATGTCGTAAATGTTTTGAATATGTTAAGAAATAGTATAAACAATAATCTTTGTGATTGATTGGTATGTGCATCAGCTGATCTGATCACAGCACCCAAAACACTTCGATTGTTAAAATAAACCCCAAATTTAAAACAAAAGTACACATTTCTTAAATTAAAACACAAATAACTATCTAAATCATCGTAATTTTTAGAATGCATTAATGCTTCCGAAACGAAATAAAATATTTCAAGCTATGATTAGAGAGAGAGAGAGAGAGAGAGAGAGAGAGAGAGAGAGAGAGAGAGAGAGAGAGAGAGAGAGAGAGAGAGATGCACTGTTTTTGTTTCTTTAAAATACAGATAAATATTTCGAAGGTATTTATATTTTTTGTCTATAAAATAAGCTGTATTTCTGTTTAATAAAGTATAAAAATAAAACAACTTGTGAGTTTCAGCAATGTTTACAACTTCAACTTTGTCAATGAGATTTTTTGGGCTCAAGCCATGACGTCCTGATGGAAGGTTCCTTTAGTAGCTTCCTAAGGATATATATGACTACAGTGATATTCCCAGAGAATCAAACCAAAGGTTTCACAGAATTCTAACTTCTGGCACGAGTACCCTTAAGATTTACTCTCAAGGATATCGTATATAATCAGGGGACGTATTCTTGACACGTCACATGACAATCTGCACCCCGAATAGCCTTTACACTTCGAGGGGGATACGTGGCAGAATTAGAAGGGTAACCGCATTAGAGGTTACCCTGGTTCCCCTACTACTATCATATCACAACCGCGCCAATTCCCTCTGGCAGTCATTCCTTATTTTGTAGCGCCTCGCTACGGTGGTGTTCCCTGTTGATCTGACATTTTCGATCGATTTCTAAGCATCTTTATGCTTTCTACAGCTTCTTTCTCCATCTAGAAAGTTGAGTATTCATTCTTTACAATATGTATTTTAGTTCCAGCCTCACAATGAAATTAGTGTAATTATTGTGTTTGGATCTACGGCGGTTACCAGTGTCGCCATAGGTGCCGTCATTCATTGGGCATGTGTTATTTAGTTAGCAGAACGACATTTCTGGTTTAAATAGCTTTAATTGTTATTATGAAAGCTATTTAGGCATTTTATATTGTAAAGATATTTATATGCATAATTTTCCCTTTTTCTGTGTCGATCGTATATGTCAGAGTTTCGGTGATTTTAGGTAACCGAGATCTCGCCTTGCCTAGGTAACGCAACATATACTTTCAACATTTCCCCAATTAACCTTGTGTATCGGTTATCTTTCATTGGAGATTGATATCTCCTGGAATTATATTAGTCGTTACTAGTCGCGAATAGAGATTTATGGGTAATCTCTCTTCCCTCTGAGGTAGCCTTAGGCTACAACTCTATACGTCGGCCTTGAATTTTGAATTCAGGCATGACTAGCCTAAAGTTTTCTGTTTCATCCCTTAACAGCAGACGGCAAGTTTTGGGATTCGATCAGAAGCTCAGAGTATTTAGTCTTTTGTCGGCAGTCGGTCGGCGGGGTGAATTGCATTCCCCTGCCAGCTGAGCTGCCGGCATAGGAGCCTAGCCCTCCCTAGACTACACCTGAAGTGGTTGCATGATGCCGCCACCTTCTCCCGGTGGTCTAGTAGACTAGTCCTATGCTCGCAGACCCTAGGCTGTAGAGTAGTATACTCTTATGGCCTAGGATGGCATCGGCATTGGAACTCTGTTTCTCCCTTGTTAAGAGGAACGACATGGACTGCCGTCCTCTTAACTGTAATATCACCTCCTAAGCTGGAGAATAGAAGATTCTCCTGTTGCTTGGGGTTGTGCCGGTACTGAAACAAAGTTTCTTCAAGGTGTGTAGGTCCGGTAACATTGCCGGCCCCCTCCCATACCTCATATAGGACCCTTTCCCCCACCCCACTCTGTTCTTTTACAATGGCCGAGCCATTGTCTTTCCTGAGCCGGTGTCCTGCAACCTTACCATTGCCGGTGGGTTGCCGGAGCCGGCCAGACCCCCTCTCCTCAGTTGACGGCTGTCGGCGACTGACGGCTTCCGGTGGCCATGACGGCTGTGGGTGGAAGGTCCCTTTTGTCACCAAGGTTCTCCAGTTCTCCCTTGAAATGCTGGCCACAACTTCTGTTGTCGGCGTGTTGCTCTGGCCGGCAGTAGACCGGCACAGATAGGTACTGACTCAGTCAGTAGCATGCCGACTGTACTAGTGCTGCCGGAGACTGGCCTATAGTGGTAAGCCGGCAATAGTACTGTGGCTAGATGGAAGCCTGAATGTTACATTCTCCAGTTCCATTTGAACCTTCTTTTCAGAGAAATGCAGTAAAATTAGACTTTTACATCCTTTATTACTGTATACTGTACATACACAGTAATAGATAGCCTTTACTCCATTCTTTCTCTCTCTCTTAGCTAGCATGCTAGATGTTCCGGCAAGAGCTAGCTAATCCGACAACATGCCAGCTGAACTACAGTATATGTCTATACAGGTAGTCAGTATATTTGCAGTATAGTATATACGGCAGATGGAAAACGAATGTATATATTATACTAGTAGTTATTTCCAATATATCTTGGGTATCCCTGCCCAGATATTTGCTGAACCCAATCCTATATTGATAGAATAATATTTCGTCAATATTCTGATTTGAAATCAGTTTCCATTTACCCTACAATATTAAATTTCGTAAAGGGCTAGTGGTGTGACACCTCTAATTCTTAAAGGGGAAAGCCCTTATCCCTAAGTTTCCCTGATCAGGAAACTCCCTGATTTAATATTGTAAGGGAGGTCACAGCAAATAGATTGGATGGGATACAAAAATATATGTCTTTTATCTTTTCTAATCCAGTTGGCCGCCAGATGGAGCAGCACACTGGCTGAACGACATTAGATATAATTATACAGTAGTTATTTCTACATATCTTGGGTACCCTTGTGCGAGCTTCTGCTGGTACCGCTCCTATATCGAAAGAATGGCATTCCTTCGATACTCTGATTGTGAAATCAGTCCTCCTTACCTCACAGTGTTAAGTATAAGGGGGGGGGGGCAGTGCCTTGTACACTTCCTTACACCTAATTGTTCGACCCCCTTTTTGCCTGGAATTCCCCAGCTGGAGGAATCTCCTTATTTTAACACTGAGGGGAGGTAACAGCATTGGCTCGCAGGGGATACACGGGTATGTGTCTCCCACTATCCCTTCATAGCTTTCTGTCCCAAGCTATTTTTATCAAAAGATGACTTTGTAAATTGTTTATCAGTGTGATAATCAATTGAATACTCATTTCTGTTCTCCTTTCCTTACAGGAGGGACACCAGATAATGCATCGCAGTCTTCTGCAGTTATAAGAGTGAGTATTTTCACGGACATAATACATGCAGGTTTCATGTCCCCAGCAATATTAATTCCAAATCCCCAACCCCTTCTGAGACCCTCCGACCTGTAAGTAGGCCAGACCTTACTGTCGAAGGTCTGGAAAATCCCAAGTTAATAGAATCTGGTGTACAGCTTAACACTAACACATTTGGGTGTGAGATTTCTAAAATCTCTCCGAAACCATACCTACCTATATTACAGCATGCTAAAGGTGAGACATCCTGTCCCCTATCCATCCTTTCTCCACTCCAGTTCGAGGAAAGGAGGTGGGGAGGGGGGTACCCCCCCCCCACTCGCGCTGCCAGTGCATACACGATGGCAGTCTCAAGCTGTCGAACTATGGTTGGTTTGGTTTCAGAAGTTATCTGAAACAAAAATGCAGTTCAATTGCGAACTCGCAAAAACACAGAAACTACGGGAATTGGACCGAAGATTTCCCTTTTTCATTGTGGTAACTGGCAAATTAGTGATCCTTTTAAAGGTTTAAAGGTCGCTCATGATTGGCAGAGGCAAGGGACAGTGACATTGCCCTAGCAATCAGGACAATGCACTAGAGACTGACCATATATTATATGATCAGCACCCAAGCCTCCTCTCCATCCAAGCTAGGACCAGGGAGGGCCTGGCAGTGACTGCTGATGACTCATCAGATAGACCTATAGGCTCCCCCAAACCCCCCAACCTTAGCTCACAAGGATGGTAAGGTTGCAGACACTAATGGCACTAACGAGTCTGAGCGGGACTCGAACCCCCAACTGGCAAACACCAGGCAGAGACGTTACCAATCAGGACCACACCTTGTAGTGATAACAACGATGGCAGTCATTGATTCAGTGTCACATCTGTCTCTGCCGCCGAGAGCTGGCAGTGTGTGCCCTTGGTCACCACCCAGTCAATGGCGGGGTTGGTATGTCTTCAGTCGGCAACCCGCCGACAACCGTTGGACTGCCGACAACCCAAGGGATTGCCAATGATTCGGAGGGCTGCTGACTATGCGTATAGGTTTCACCACTACCCAGTCACACTGAATGCTGGCTAGGATGATGCGCCTTCTGTCGGCGACCCGCTGACAGCCGACGAGTCACTGACATGCCGGAGAACTGCTAGCCATATCGGTACTGAAGTATTGTGCCAGTTGATTTACCCCCAAGTACTAGCCTTGACGGTAATATGCCAGTTGTATAGGTGTATATGTTACAATCAATCTCTAAATCCAGACAATTTGTAAAGTGACTAATTATTTCAGGTAATTTGTGAACTGCCTAGTTCACCCAGTCATTTTATAAATCAGCTGAAATTCGCAGACAATTCACAAAGTGACTAAAATTTTGATAGATTTTCTTGGCATAATGACTGAAATGATCCTGCTATGGATCACAACTCTCCGACCCCTCCTGGCTGAGGAACGCGTGTGTGTGTGTGCGTTCGAAAATGCGACATTTTTATTATTTTATCATTTTTTATTCTTACAATTTAAACTAGAGTGGCACCGTAATGAACAGACAGAAAAACAAGCCTGTTTCTTGAGTAAATCTTTATTTTCCAAAACCTGAGGAACGAGATAATTACAAAATTAAAACTTAATTCTTAAATGCGACATTTTTATTATTATATCATTTTTTATTCTTAAAATTAAAACTAGAGTGGCACCGACTATTGCACTTGTGACCTTCTTTATAACATTTACAGCGATTTGTTTGACACTGTTTCTTGCCTGCAGTACAATTGCACTTAGCATAACCTTGACCACCAAACCTAGATGATTGCTGTACTGCTTGACGAAGTCCTATTTCCTTGTCTGCACTTATTTCATCAATACTATACAGTTGATGGCTGCAGATATCAAATTGGCTCCTACTATAGCGCCCCTTGAGTATCCCATCGCTCACGGCTATTCGATACATGTCATTTTCATTACGATCTAGGATAACACCGATAACATTTCAGGGATCACCTTTCCCTCGATCAACTAACGGGATGGGAATTGTCACATTATCTCCTGGATCACCTGGGACGTTTTCTAAACGACTACGTTTGACCATGCGCTCAGCTTGAGCTAACTGACCAGCTGATGCTCTGGACCATTGAAGTGCTATGTCTTCTTGGAGCTGATGAAGTCTTCCTTGAGGATTCTGGCCACAGGTTGGACTGACTGGATAGGCAGACCCCTCTGCTGAGCCATCTGAATAAAGGAAAATGAAGAATAAATGCAGTTACTTTTCTTTCCTTAATAACAAAAGAACATTTAATCAATGGAGATAGACTTGCCATGTGGTTTGGAATTTAACCAAATTAGTTTAATATTTACATTTTATAACAAAAGCTTTTTTTTTTTTCATAGAGCAGAGCTCTCTGATGAATCATCTGAATAAACAAAAACAAAGAATTAATGCAGTTACTTTTCTTTCCTTAATAACAAAATAAAAAGATATGATTAATGGTGATAGGCTTGTCATGTAGTTTGAAACTTAACCAAATTAAATTTAACCCAATTCTTTATCAGTTATATTTTATAACAGTATTTTTTTTCCATCTCTACCTTGCTGAGCGAAGTCCTCTGGCGAGTCATTTGGAGGAGCAGAGCTCTCTGATGAACCATCTGAATAAACGAAAACTAAGAATTAATGCAGTTACTTTTCTTTCCTTATTTATTTATTTATTTATTTATTTATTTTTTGCATCTACCTGGCTGAGCGAAGTCCTCTGGCGAATCATTTGGAGGAGCAGAACATTCAGGTGAATCGTCTGGAGGGTTCGTAAACTTGGGTGATTTGTCTGGCCGAGTAGAGTCAGAGGAGAAACTGTAAGCTCCAAGTAAATCCTCTTCAGTGATCATTGTCCTCAAAACTTCTTCTGGAAGTGCAGTTGAACGTAGACCTACTCTGGCGTCAACACCAAAGAGTGCTTTGTATGGAGATTGTTTGATTCCAGAATGGTAACTGGAGTTCTTTTGGAACTGCACTAACCTGAGTCCCATGGGCCAGTCAGTTGTATCATTATCCCCTAACCATGAAATAAGCATGTCTTTTATATCACAGTTAAGGCGTTCAACAGATCCCTGGCTCTGTGGATGCCTTGGTTTACCATGAACAATCAACAGGTCTGGCCAAAGAAGTTTGAGTTCCGAAATTACCAATGCTGTAAATTCACTACCATTATCACTCTGAAGAATTTGAGGGGCCCCGAACATTAAGAATATGTCCATTGGCTGGAATGCAACCTCAGCGGCTCTTTTTGAAGTTAAGGGGCGCAATATGCAATACTTTGTTAGATGATCTTGGTACACCATTATCCACTTATACTTTCCTTTGGCGCAAGACTGCATGTCAACAAGGTCCACCTGAGATCGTGAACCGTAATCCTTAGATAAAATCGGTTTGACGTTACTCCCTTTGTCGCACATCTCTTCCCTTTCTTTTGACACTGAACACACAAAGATTTGAACAGTTCTATAGTATCTCTAGTTATGTTTGCATATTTTGACAGCTCTTTGACCATTTTGTCTCTTCCGCCATGTCCCATAGCAATGTGAGCACGTTTTATAGTTTCAAACATATCCTCAACGTGTACAAAATAAACAAGTTCTTGAGTTTCATCCTTCCGTTTTTTTATCAACTTTTCAACACCACCACACTGAAGAACTTCGTAACGTCCAAGAATATAATACTGCCGATTTGATTTGCTTTTTGCACTTGATGCAACTCTGAGTTCCTCTATCAGATTGTAGTACTCAATTTTAGATAGTATTAGTGACTTTGAATCAGAGTTCTTCTTCAACATCACTTTATCGTAGAAATTTTCTTCTTGGGAACAAGCCATAGCTTCCCCAAATAAATTAGCCTACACACACAGGATCATTTCAGTCATTATGCCAAGAAAATCTATCAAAATTTTAGTCACTTTGTAAATTGTCTGCGATTTTCAGCTGATTTATAAAATGACTGGGTGAACTAGGCAGTTCACAAATTACCTGAAATAATCAGTCACTTTACAAATTGTCTGGATTTAGAGATTGACTGTAACATATACAATACCCTGTACATCTGTAGTATGGGACCATATCACAGACAGAAATCTTTGGTACATAACCATACAATAGAATGGTTTTCAAGTACGCTGTGCTTCTAAGCACAATCTCTTGCTGAGACCTACCTGATTTGGGGACTCACTCCCCCCCTTTCTTACTCTGACTCTTCATCAGTCTCTTTGATTCTCATTATTATTTCCCTGGATGTAGGCGCTGTTTACGCTACTCTATCCTTATGGACTAGAATCTTCCATTGGGCCCTACTTAAAGAGGATGCCCTAGAATCAATAATTGGGAAGGCCGGAGCAGTTGGCTGGAGGGATTCACATATATGTCTCTCCTATTCTTTTACAGCGTACTTATCATAAGCTTTATACAATAGAAAGGAATCTTCTATTACAGTGAAACACTGAGAAGCTGATATAGGCAAACGGTCAGGTATGACCTAAAAGGAGGATGGAAAAATTTCTTAGCTCTCCTTGGGATGTTAAACAGCATCCCACAGTTACAATGACCGTTGTTCCACAAACGGTCAGATATGTACACCTTCTGATCATGCAAAGCAAACAGACGCTTCTGGTAGGAGGGAGGTTCCTTTCGGATCGCTGGACCTTCGATCCTTGGGTCCAAGGCCTAACCAAGATGAGACTAGAATGGAAATGGACATACCTCCACCATCCTTTCCTCAACTCTTCCTACATTCCAAATCCCCCCTGGAAGGGTATACCTTAGAGCTCTAGAGCACACTAGCGGTAAGGAAAGTAGAGCCCATCGATTTCCAAGGAAGGCTGTTTGGTGTTCACGTGAAGGACTCACAAAAACTCTGAGTCATTCTGGACTTGGCGCCACTCAAGTTCCAATAAAACAGCAAGTTCAGAATGTTAATCCTTCTGAACATAAGGACCTTATTCAGTAAGGGGTGTTGGCAGTCTGGCCAGACCTGAAAGATGTCTATCGGCAACTTCCAGTCAGTCACCCCCTCCCCTCCTACCTAGGATCCAAGTTACAGAAGATAACATATATCCAAGACAAGATTCTCGTCGGACTAGATTCAGTCCTAGGATCTTCACGGAATTAGCAGACACAGTCAAGCGAATCCAAGCCTAGAAAGAGTTCAGGCAACAATGGACCTGGACGACAGGCTGGGGTGGGCAGCAGCCGAAACGACTGTCTATGACCATCCATGAAGATGATCCGGCCCCGGAACATCGGCCATGCAAAATAACTTCAAGAAGTCTCGATTCTCTCCAGCTCAGGAGCTTCAATGTTTTTAAAAAATCATTGAAACCTGTGGTCACCCTAACTCTCCTTTCCCTTGGGGATGTAAAAGGAGATCGAAAGGTCGGTCAAGAGACTATTGTAATCAGTCAGGATTCTAAGATGCTAACAGGGAGGAGTTTTGAACTCCCTCCAGTTCACGATAATGACAGACCCAGTGCTACGAGCACAGCTGTAAGATGCGTTAAGAGGCTGGAGAAGATACGCATCAAACGCTCGAAGAGATCTAATAGGACCAATGATGGTCATTTCTTCTCCGCTTACCCTACAAAGGCCACAGGCCCGTAGGCCATATTAGCTCTGTAATGCGTGGAGAAACTCTCTCCCCGCAGATCAGACCTCCTCAGGCTGATCTGGGGCATCGAAGTGATAATGAGGCGTCGAAACTGTCGAGGATAAGGGACGTCTCATTTCATTAGAGAATGTTAGCCATCCCTTCCTTAAGGGAAAGGCACTTATCAACAGCTCATGTATAAATGATCCGCAAGGTGACAGCGGATGCTCTTCTCAGGCTCAAGCCAATAGTGTTGGAATGGTACACGGACGCAGACCCATTCCCTCCCAGATGGGAACAAGTCCCTGAGCTGTAGATCGATCTCTTCATCACAAGTGTCATAAAGATACTATCTTGATATATAGCCCCATACGAGGATCCTCTAGTGGAGATAACAGACATCATGTCTCTAGAATAGAATGGATGGACTTAGGAATTCCTGTTCAGCCCATCCAATCTCCTGCGGAAGGACCTCTACATGCTGAGACCCTTCCAGGGAAAAAGGGCTCTGTTGGCTCCCAGGTAGCCCAAGAACACCCCGTTCCCTGTAATGCAGGAACTGAGGCTGAGGCTGGTCCTAGTTCTGCACCTAGGACTATCCAGGAGGTTTAGAAGTTTTCTGCCTTCGATTTATCACAGTACACCTGATCCCTTCACCTTATGAATTCCTTGCCCTAACGGTTAGGAAAAAGTCTTGGGATCTCAAAAGGCAGAATAGAATTCCTAGAAGAATACAAGTCTAGTCAACTAGAAGACAATACGAGTCTTCTTGGGAAAACTAAGTTGCTTTGTAAAGCAACCCTATAATCAAGGTATGGCGGCCAACAGCACGATGGCCTTTGAGAAAGGAGGCAGTACATCTTTGGATACTATGAGAAGTCTGGTTCCTCGGCCCTGTCCCCATATGAACCCTTGAGTAAGCACCAAGAGTATGGTCGGCTTAGCGAGAGAGGTCACTTGATTGGATCTTTGGATCCATGGACCAATATCTATGTGCAAGTCAGCCCCGACTAGACCTCTTCTATATGCCCTTTAAATGGATCTGACAGATGAAATCTTTAATAAGATTCTGAAGACATGTGCAGGCTTAGGCCAGCAGCGCCACCAAAGCCCATCTCATGGTCTTTGGACAAGGTCCTACATTATGCCTCACCTGTGAACAATGAGGATCTAACCTAAAAGGTTATTTTTCGGTTCGCTATAGCCTCTGGGGCTAGAGTTAGTGAAATAGTGGCCCTATCTGGGGATGAGGGCCACATTAAGTGGGAGAACTGCATCTCTTTCCTGATCCAGCCTTTCTCACTAAGGACGACCTACCCACTAAGAAGTGGGGTTCCTGGAGAATCTGCCCACTGAAGGAAGATGTCTCTCTAGGTCTGCTAGAGTGCCTAAGGTCTATCTTCGTAGAACTTCAGACTTCAGGAGAAACAGCTCTTAACAGGAGAAACCACTGGATCAAACTATCCCTACAACTGAGGGCGAAGCTCACCTACCTTATTCGCGGAGCGGATCCTGACAGTACTCCTGCAGATAAAGATCTGAGAAAAATTGCTTCATCACTGAACTTTTCAGTGTGAGGACTTCAGCCTCTAAGCTCATTTACTGATCGGAGGTTGTCCAGAGTGTCTTACAGACACTATGCTAAGCAAGTCTATGGATTGAAGCATTATGTGGTGGCGGCAGGTGGTATTTTGGACCCTGACGTCTAGCTCTGCAATGAACAGTAAATTGATTGGGACTATCAATTAAAAGGAGAAGGGGTCAGCATTTTTCGTGTGACCTCCCTTTGAATAAGTGTTGCCAAGGTAACAGCAAATCTGTTCAGAATCTCAGGTGTGAAATTATACGGATAACACTAGTGCCGTGTGTACATAGCACACAGTGTTGTTAGACTATATCATGTACAGAAATTATAAAGAGAAGTCTTATTAAAAGAACTTTTCTTCAGTCTGAGAGTGGCACTCATCATTTCTTCCCCTTTCAAAAAAGGGAACATTAATTTCTGTGTATGTCTCTTGTACAATTTCCTTATCATGCTACATTCATTTAGCATGTAGTCAGATATTAGGAATAAATGTCTATTAAAATGCAGTTGCGTCCTAATTCGCCCGACAATTGCATGTTTAAGATGCCAGAGTTCCTTGACTTACTCATGTAATTATTTCTCATATCATTGTATGCTTACAAACAACGGATGGGGACACTGATATTGGTTCCGCAATATACACAATCCTTGAGACCGTTTGTATTCTCAGTGTATACTTATGTTTGTGCATACAATATATGCTACCTTGAGGCCCCTTTTCTAATGTCTAAAAATGACTCTTCCCTGCAGGGGGGCAGGAAGTACCAACATTGTTATTCTTAGTGATAATGACGGATAACGGTAATGACATTTGTCTCATTTGGCCCTTTTGGCCGTAGAAATATTGTCCCAAGGTTAAGGCACTGATGAAAATCCACAGATACATTAATTCTCTGGTATGCTTCCATCAGGACGTCATGGCTTGAGCCCAAAAAACGGATTTTGAGCGAAGCGAAAAATCTATTTTTGGGTGAGATGGCCATGACGTCCTGATGGACCCACTCTTCTTTTCTATGAAAAGATCTTTACAGTTTCCCCCCCTGAACTACTATATCTGTAGCACCATGCTCAACGCTACAGGGAATGGCCGCCAGAGGGATAGTAGTAGGGGAACCAGGGTAACCTCTAATGCGGCTACCCTTCTAATTCTGCCACGTATCCCCCTCGAAGGTAAAGGCTATACAGGGTGCAGATTGCCATGTGGCGTGTCAAGAATACGTCCCGATTATATACGATATCCTCGAGAGTAAATCTTAAGGGTACTCACGCCAGAAGTTAGAAGTCTGTGAAACCTTTGGTTTGATTCTCTGGGAATATCACTGTAGTCATATATACCCTTGGGAAGCTACTAAAGGAACCTTCCATCAGGACGTCATGGCCATCTCACTCAAAAATAGATTCGTATGTAAGCATAATGTTTACTGGGATCTAGGCAAAATACGTAGGTCTAAACACTCCTAAAGGAATGTTTTTACTGCAAAGATAGAATTAATTCTTATTTTTATTTTACTTAAAAACATTGCTAGAGTATATGATTATACTGACCACATTATATGTTGTTAATTCAATCTTTCCAAACTACTATGTAAATAGAAAAAATCCTACCATTATTCAACCACAACAGCTGTTTAATTTTTTCTTTTGGGGGGGGGAGGAGGGTCAGTTGTTGCGGCTGTATGCGTTTATACAATGATTATACTGTAATGTTACTGATGATACTTTTATTATCTAAATTTTTCTAGCCCATTGAATTAGAATATAAAATAAATATAATCACTAAATAATTGCTTACTGCACAAGAGGCAGAAAAACGGATTTTGAGCGAAGCGAAAAATCTATTTTTGGGTGAGATAGCCATGACGTCCTGATGGAAGGTTCCTTCAGTAGCTTCCTAGGGTATATTCAACTACAGTGGATATTCCCAGAGAATTAAACTAAAGATTATCACAGAATTCTAACTTCTGGTGTGAGTACCATAAAGGTTTCCCTCTAGGATATTGTATATCAACATGGGACGCATGTATTAACACGCCACATAGCTATCTGCACCCCATATAGAGTTAACACTTCGATATGGAAAGGTGGAGAATAACTGGGGAGCCGTTCCACAGTTACACTCATCCGTGGCTGCTTTTGGTACTCGAGACGTAAACAAACGGGCGCCATTGCTAAATGACGTCACGTCCGTCTTCATCCTGATGCCAGCTTCTTGCTAATCTCCATGATACAGCAGGACAGGGCGGGGCCTGAAAGGCTGGACTAGAATAGACGGGAGGGTCCATCAGGACGTCATGGCTATCTCACCCAAAAATAGATTTTTCACTTCGCTCAAAATCCGTTTTTTGGGCTCAAGCCATGACGTCCTGATGGAAGTATACCAGAGAATTAATGTATCGTGGAAATTTTCCCCCTTTTTATGCAAGTGCCTAGGGCTTCGAATAGAGGTATGTAACATGTCCTACTAAAGATTCCGTAAAGAACTAGCTTCCTGCCCCCCTGGCAGAGAAGTCCTGGTGGACCATACTAATATCTCGAAGCGATCATTGAAGAGCTACTCACCCTGCGGAGAGTTCGTGCAGGACTCGGAGACAAGACATAAGGTTAATATTCGGGTAGGAATATTATCAAGCATAGGTAAGTGATTAACAATTACTACACTCCCTGGAGGAGAGATCAATCTGGTCTCGAAGGCAGGACGAAGGTTAATATTCAGGTAGGAATATTACCAAAGCATGAGTGAGTGTATAATACAATATATATATATTATTCTTCTCATTCAGAAAGAAAGGGGTAAATGAAACTACGACAATCGTATATTTCATAATAAATAATAGGAGCGGAGAGACACGCACATGTAATAAAATAGACATTTTATTTCAAAGAATTGCAGATTATTGTGATAACAATTGCAATAATAAATGTAAAGATTATTTACAATAATAAAGAATAATGTACATAGAAAATAAAGACTTCAATCTTGAATCTGAAAAGAAATTTCACTTTTAGAAACACAAGTTCCAGAGGAACGTCAGTCTTTTTCAAAGAAAACACATCATGCCCTAGAGCATGTGGCACTCATGTAAAGTCTATGACATTTCACCTTGGTAAGAACAGTCTATTAGAAACACTAAGTGTCCATGAAATCACTATGTATCACAAAAGGGTCAACACAGGCACCCGTAGAGTTAAAGTCCCAAGTAACTCACTGTTCTATGCAGAGTTAAACGGCAGGTTTCATAACACTACCTGCGGCTACCACGAAATGTTTAACTTCGTGCACTTGCTTTGCGTAGTGCTTGAAGAAAACGCGCGACGATTTCCAACCTGTGAAGCTCTTGAGGCTTTCGAAATCCATGCTCTGGAAGAAGTTCAGAGAAGACGCGACTTTTCTAGGATCATGACCTGCGGGTGTACTGTCAGGATCCGCTCTGCGAATGAAGTAGGTGATTTTCGCTCTTAGTTGTTTCAGTGACAAGTCACTACCCGATGTTTCTCCTTTGAAGAGTTGTCCTCCACCGAAGTCTGAAGTTCTTCGAAGATAGACCTTAAGACTCTCCACTGGGCATAGAGAAACATCTTCCTTCAGGGGGCAGATTCTCCAAGGGCCCCATCTCTTGGTGGGTAGTTCATCCTTAGCGAGAAACGTCGGATCGGGGAAGAGGGTAAGTTCTCCTGTATCTGCGAATAGGATATGACCCTCTTCTCTTGATAATGCCACTATTTCACTGACTCGGGCTCCCGAGGCGAGAGCAAAAAGGAAGATAACTTTTTGAGTCAAGTCTTTTAGAGGGCACGAATCGTTGTTCAGGTTAGAGGCAAAATGGAGCACCTTGTCCAGGGACCAGGAGATAGGTTTTGGCGGAGGTGCTGGGCGTAGTCTAGCGCATGCCTTTGGCAACTTATTGAAGATATCACAGGACAGATCAATCTGGAAGGCGTACAAGAGTGGTCTAGTCAAAGCCGATTTGCAGGTGGAAATCGTGTTGGCTGCTAAGCCTTGTCCATGAAGGTGAATGAAGAAGGACATACAAAAATCAATGGTGATTTCCGTAGGATTTTTTGCCTTGAAGAACGAGACCCACTTTCTCCAGGAAGATTCGTATTGCTGTCGTGTAGATTCAGTCTTGTATTCCTCGAGGAAGTCTAGACTTTTCTTCGAGATTCCAAACCTTTTCTTTGCGGCTAAGGAGAGAAAATCATGAGATGAAGGTCCCTGACTTTAAGTGATGAAGCGAAGACAGTCGACTTCTGTACTTGTTGGGAGAGAACTGGGCCCGGTAGGGGAATCAGCGTGGGCTGCAGTTCCAGGACCAGAGGGTACCAATTGCTCTGGAGCCACTTGGGAGCCACTAGGGCCGCTGTCCCTTTGAAGGTTCTCAGTTTGGAGAGGACTTTCAGCAGAAGGTTGGGGGGAGGGAACAGGTATATCCTGGACCATCTGTTCCAATCCAGTGACATGGCATCCACTGCTTCTGCCTTGGGGTCCTCGTACGGGGCCACATATCGAGGAAGTTGATTGTTGTCGCTCGTTGCGAAGAGATCGATCTGAAGTTCCGGGACTTGGTGAGAGATGAAGGAGAATGACCTTGCGTCTAGAGACCATTCCGACTCTATTGGGCTTGTCCTTGATAGAGCGTCCGCCGTCACGTTGCAGAATCCTTGCAGGTAAACTGCAGACAGGTGCCATTTCTTCTTTTCTGCCAAACGAAAGATTGGAAGAAGTACCTGATTTATCTGGGGCGATCTCGATCCCTGACGATTGAGACATCTGACTACCACCGAGTTGTCCAGAGTCAGACGAATGTGGATCGAGGGAGGCGGGGAGAGTTTCTTCAGGGTGAGAAGAACCGCCATGGCCTCCAAGATGTTGATGTGAAACGTCTTGAATAGGGGAGACCATGTTCCTTGAACCTGTCGTTGGTGGGAGTGACCTCCCCAACCCTCCAGTGAAGCGTCCGTGTGGAAGTTGATCGATGGAGGCGGGTGATGAAGAGGAATGGACCTTTTAAGGGCCTTTGCTTCCGACCACGGCTTTAAAAGTGAGCGAAGTCTGTTTGGAAGCCGTCTCTTGAGGTCTCTTCGAGCGATGGATGCGAAACATCTCCAGACTCCCGCGGCATCCTTTAGCTGTGCGCGAAGCACTGGGTTTGTCACAGAGGCGAACTGTAGAAAGCCGAGAACTTGTTCCTGCTGTCGTCTTGATATCCGTTTGGATTTTAGAAGTCTTCTGACAGACCCTGCTATTTCCTTCCTTTTCTTCTGTGGAATGGAAAGGCGGTGTGACTGAAGATCCCAATGGATTCCCAACCATTGGAACTTCTGAGCTGGAGAGAGGCGAGATTTCTCGGTGTTTATCTTGAATCCCAGATGCTCTAGGAACTGGGTGACTTTGTTGCAGGCTCTTACACAATCTTCGGGCGATGTCGCCCAGACTAGCCAGTCGTCTAGGTAGGCCATCACTTGGATGCCCTGAAGACGGAGTTGTTGGACGATGGCGTCTGCCAGCTTGGTGAAGATCCGTGGAGCCACGTTGAGCCCGAAGGGCATAGCCCTGAAGGTGTAACTTTTCCTTTAGAGTTGAAATCCTAGGTAGGAGGAAGCGTAATGATTCATTGGAACGTGCCAGTAGGCGTACGCCAGGTTTATGGAGACCGTGTAGGCCCTTTGAGGCAGAAGGGTCCTTATTTGTTGCAGAGTCAGCATCTTGAACTTGTTGTTCGCAATGAACTTGTTGAGAGGGGATAAGTCTAGAATGACTCTGAGTTTGTCGGAGTCCTTCTTGGGAACGCAAAATAGTCTCCCTTGGAACCTGGTTGACTTTATCCTCCTGATTACCTTCTTGTTCAAGAGTTCTAGGACATATTCTTCCAGGAGGGGGGTTGACTGTTGGAAGAATTGCTGGAAGGCTGGGGGTGGTTGAGTCCGGCTCCAGCCTAGTCCCTTCTTGACGATGCTGTGCGCCCAGGGATCGAAGGTCCAAAGATCCTGGAATTGGCGGAGTCTTCCTCCCACCGGAAGCACTTCATTGCTTCTGGTGTCCCAAGGGTTTGTCACCTCGGCCGCTATCTCCCCTTCCTCCTCTGCCTCTGGAGGGACGGCGAGAAGAATCTCTGCCGGAACCTCTGCTTGAGCCCCTACCTCTGGGACGAAAGGTAGTAGAGTGTTGCTCATACGCAGGGGTAAAGACCGGTGACTGCGACACCACTGGTTGGGGGACCAACTGAAAGGTCTGTTGTGGCTGTGTGGCCACTTGGGGAGTAGCAGTACCCGGAAACTGTCATCTCTGTTGACGTTGCTGGGGTTTCGGCTTCTGAGGTTTCCTCTTAGGCTGAGGGCCATCGTCCTAAGAAGATTTCCTCTTCCTTGACAGGCCCCACTTGTGGAGAAGGTTCCTATTCTCCGTGGCGGCCTTGTCTACAATCTCTTTCACCAGAGAGGAAGGAAAGAGATACTTACCCCAGATATTGGAGGAAATCAGCCTCTGGGGTTCGTGTTTCACCGTCGCGTTGGTGAACACGAATTCACGACAGGCTCTGCAAGCCCTAGTGAAGCTATATAGGTTCTTCGTCACCGTAGCCAAGAACAATTTGGCTAGGACCATATAAAAGTCCGGGACTCTAGTATCCCCGGTCATAAGTTCTAGCTGTACCTGGTGGGACAGCGACGCGGCAAGCCTCTCCTTCGTATCCTGTTCCCTACGAAGGAGGTGATCATTTAGCCTTGGGAGGTCCTCATTAAATTGACGACCGGCTACGTCAGGCTCTAGTTTCCCTACCGTGAAGGTTGACTGGACGTCTTTCCAGTGCCTATCATCGGGAGGAACAGGGCAAGGTTTCCCTTCCTCCACTGCCTTTAAGACCGCTGTGAAGGCCTTTTCGATGAAGGGGAAAGTCGCAGCATTCGGCGCAACGAAGGTTGGATGCTTCTTGCTATGCGCCGGCATCTTGGAGTTGGTGAAACCCCTACTCTTCACTGCCTGGGCTAACATAGCCTGGGCCTTCGCGAGATCGAACACGATAACCTCCTTCGGTTCGGTCTCTTCCTTTGAGGCTGGTTCGGACCTGAGCCGGACGTAACAGTCCGGATAAGCCTCGAAATTCGGGAAGAATTCCACTTCTTCCAGCAAGATAGAGCCAACCCTTTCACTGATGTAGATTTTTCCAGTTGTGATTGGCATATGCTCGGCATATCTCCATGGGTTAGCTTCCGAGCAAGTGGGGAGGTCCTTAACCGAAATCCGTTTCGGTTGTTTAAGATTAACTAGAGTAGTCCGGAACTGCTCCTGGGTTTCTCGTAGTTTTCTTTCCATAAGGGCTTCAAGCATCTTGAAGACCTCCAAAGTGGCCGATGGAAGAGGGTCCGGGGTGGCAGAAGTCGAAGGAACAGGTTCCTCGGACGGTGCAGGAGTTGCTGCGGGAGTAGGAGCGGGAGAGACCTCGGTCTCCGAATCAGGGTACAGTATTCCACCTGATCTTCCTCATAGTCGAGTTTCTCGCCCATGAGGTTCTTCTCCGTCTCTTCTGACACTTCCGACATACGTTCCACGTTATCGGAATCTAGATGGCACTCATGCATGGACTGGGCCATGACAATATCAATTTCCAGCACGATCTGGACGGTGGGGATCTGATCACGGGGGACCACAGAGTCTTTGGATGCCTTTGGGAAAAGCAAGGCCCTTAAGTCTTCGTTGGCGAGATACGGTCCGGTGGCGTTCTTCTGGAAGCCATGCACCCATTTGCGTAGCTTCTCTCGAGCATTGTCCCTTGCCTCCGCAGAAGGAGGATCGTCGAACGCCTCGACCAAACGGCTCTTGCAGACTGTGCAGTTCTGCGGGTCCCAATACTTCAGGTCGCCTTTCTTGGCGGCGCAGGGGGCGTGGGTCCGGCACGCCTTGTGCCCGTAGAAGTCCGGGCGCTTCACCCCACAGAAGTTGCTTTCACACTTCATGTACTCCTCCTGTAAAAGAAAGAGATCATGAGTACATGGAAGGCATAAGAATGACTTACATTACTCTAAAATTAAGATATCTTAATCTAAGTTTTTTAAAACATTAAATTAATTCACAAGACATTTAACTGCTTTAAAATAATGAGCGGGAAAGGAAGTAGATAGACACCTACTTGTGAATCCCGCCCAGTCGGTTACCGTAACCTTATCTGTAGGCAATTTCTTTTGTGGCCGAAGGTCACAAAACGGGAATCCATATGGATAAGCCGTGGTGGGTAGGTCAAGCTAAGCTTCTAACAGAAATTGCCCGCAGGGTGTAGCAGGGTCTGAGACCACTCAGATCCCTGAAATAGAAGGGGTATAGGAGAAACCCCTTATTAAATGTAGGTTCCGGCAATCGACTGCACTAAGACACAGAGTATGCTGGAATATTGTAATGTGCAATCAAACAGCATAGCCACAATTTTGGACGGTAAGACAATACCTATATATAGAAGTGGCCAAGCCATCTGGATGCAGCATTTTGACTGTCGGCATGTTGTCGGCAGGTATGGGAAGGGGTGCATGTCCCTTAACGTATCAGGAGGGTGCCGACAGACCGACGGTACGCCGGAGGCCGGTCCTGCAGGGTGGAAGGCATCAAGACAGACACACTGAGTATCTAAAGTATAATACCATCGTAGCAACTGCCGGCACAGCGGCGGGTCGCTGGTAGGGGGCGGCGGCTCCGGCAGCCGAAGGCTGATGGCCTGGCGAGCTTGGATCAATTCATAAGATAGATATGTATATGGTTGTATACCTAGACCGCCGGCAATCAATGCCGGCACGCCGGTGGCCGGCTCTGAAGGTCGGCCAGCTGTTACTAGGTAAAATGAGGGATGGGACGTCGGCTGTATGTCGACGGAAGGCGGCAGCCTCCGGCACACGAAAGGCTGACGTCTTAGAGGGGGAGGGCATCTTATGGAAGAATGTCACCTGAGGTAGTGGCGGTTATCGCCGGCAGTAGAGGCGGCAAGGGACCGGCACCAGGATAGAAAGAGAGAAAGGAAAGGAGGGATGGAAGGGGTAAGATCCCATACCCCTCCGGCATCCCTCCGGAGAGAGTGCACTCATGATAGGAGTGGATACTCCTAGCATCCGGCGGCAGGGAGCCGGCAGTCGGCCGGGTGCCTGGGGTAACCCAAGGGAGGGTTAGAGGGCACTCAAGAGGAGGGAATCCCCCGCCGGCCGGACCGCTGCCGCCAACTACCCCCATAGAACGCTATGAAGGGTATGTGTACCAGAGCGGCCAGCTCAGCAGGAGAACAATGTTAGCCCTACCACTCCACCCAAGGGAGGAGTTGTAGGACTAAGGACAGATGTGTGTAGGCAAGCCTACACCAAAGGGATAGGTGAGGAGGGGGAAGAAAAGGGTCTTTCTATAGAGGAGACTCTGTATGAGAACGGCCACCAAGGTAAGGGAGAGCGCTCCCTAACCTAGGGTAGGTAGCCCAGAAAAAGAACGGTACAGGAGTACCGTCTCAAACTATAATAGGGCAGAGTCAACCCCCAGAGCTTAACCTAGAGAAGGAGGGCTAACTCCTAGGCTAGGAAAGCTTGAAAGACACATCGCAAGTTGCAGGGAGGAAGGAGTAACCCAACCAGGTGCAACTGAGGGAGGGCAGAGCCGTTCCCTATTTCTCGGTCCGACCCTAAGGGAGGTTCATTCCCTTAGGGTAGGCAGAATAGCGAAAAATACTCTGTTGTAGACAAAATTCCCCTATATAGAAGGGGAAGCAAGACTACACAGAGGGAATGCCCGCAGGCAGGGGAATAGGGAGCATATAGGGGTTCCTACATTAGGTTAGGATGTAATGATAAACAATCAGCACAGTCCCTTATATGGTCCCCGAAGGCGAAAACACTTACATCACAGTTAATAGTATGTTTAATAATGCCACAATCTTCATAACTTCACCTAGGCTCAACGGACTTATCGGCAGAATAGTCTTCCATAAGGGAGGCAAGCTTATTCTGCATGTCTTGCCGTACAACCCATTTAGGATCAACGGGAATGGTTGCGGTAAGAGACGAGGGTAACGTCTGTGACCGCAAAACCTTGCCTACAAAAAGACTCTCGGAGTCTGTGTTACGCTTTTGTTAGGCGGCGAGCAGTCTTCCGATGACTGCATAGGGTCAGAGCTGTCCTAATGGCTACAACCAGGACGCTGGACCTGTCCTGAAAGGACTGACTTTCGCTTAAAGGGCCTCGAAACCTTGTTTCACGGTTTCTTATGCGAAAAGCCTTCGGATGACGAGGAGAAAATCGTCTCTCTCGCCAGGGGTGATCTTGGTAAGATACACCCGATACCATAGAGAGAACGTCTGTTCGCCGATCAAGGCCTCTCGAACCCATAAGTCGTACGACATTACTTCTCCCCTGGGCTTGGGAGCTTGCAAGAGGTCCCGGACTAGGCGAACGACAGGCACGAACAGACGAACCCTCGGTCGCAACACTGATAACACTTTACGCAATATTACTTTATCACTACGATTTTCTGTTTTGCACTTATTTCACTGAAATCGAATCTTTTAACAATTCACATCAGGTATGAATAAAACTGATTTCTACCTGAAGCACGCAATTCTACCATCATCAAAAGGTTGTAATTGCGAAATCAGTCGTATAATGCAAGCACATTAATACCAGCAAAAAACAGTAAACATATTTTAAGATAAAAAATTCAGTGGCTGGGGAAGAGACTAAACACTAGTTCATTCAAAACTACGTTTTCAATCTCTCACCGTACATTGCCTGGGGACGAGAATAAAAAACTAAAAACGTTTTATCCTTTCTCCCCGTACAGAGACTAGGGACGAGAGTAACTCGAGAACAACGTTACCCGCTTGAAAGGAACGTTTTCTCTCCTCTCTCTCCCTCCGTCTCTATCTCTCTCTCTCTCTCTCTCTTGATTTCGCACCTAAGAGAAGAGCCCACTTACGTTTCGTCAAAAAAACATGTTATTTGACCAAAGGAAAAAACTGAAAGGTTTTTCAATTAAAAAGTTCCTTTAAAATAGAATTTAAAACATTTAAGCTTTGAAAGAAGAATGAACAAAACGTCAGAATCGATTTACTCTTTCTGCAAAGTGAAACCGTGATACTCTCTCTCTCTATCGTAACGATAGAGCGCAAACTGCGTAGCATAAATAAACTAAACGTTAGTTCATCTTTGAAACAGTACGAAGACTATTCAAAGAAAATCTTTCATAAAATATCTATTAAAAAATATTCATTTAAAAAGTTTTAAATCATTAGCTCTTTAAAAGCTATTTACGATTGAAAGGGCTCAACGTTGTTTAACTTCGGTTTCCAAGTTAGGACCACCTACTCTCAGGAAAGGTCGCATATAAACAAATCATTAAAATTTATTTTGATGTTTATTATAAATGGAAAGTTAATCGAAGAGGCCTAATAAAGGCGGTGAGATATAAAATATATAGAGGAAAATCTATAATTAATTTATAACGTGATAAGATAATTGCTAAAAGCCTAAACACACTTCCGTCTAAGGGAAGGGTCGGCCATTTAAAAGTCAAAGAAAGTCCATACTCTCTTTGTCATTAAAAATTAAATCTATCCAAAAACGAGTTCAAGATTTAAGATGAAGATAAAACACCTGCACTGCGAAAGCTCAAACCAAAATGAAGTACTTCACCAAATATGTTGAGAAAACTCCAGGTTCTACAGCGAGTATTGATACGTCTTGTCGTCAACGTCGACAGAGAAGAATTGAAGATTTTGTTTACATACAAGAGTGGTATCTGGCCGACAGTTGGCGCTGGTGGGCACACCCGCAACCTTCATAGCGATCGCTCGCAAGTTTTTTGAGTGTGTTTTCTGTCGAGCCGCAGAGTTGCAGCTATTATATATTCACCGGCTAAGTTAAATATTTAAAATTGTATTTTTCCAAACAATAAAAACCTTTAGCTATTTATTAGGGGTTATTTCTTCTGGTGAAGCTGAAAGGACGAGCCACTAAAATTTTAGTGAGAGCTCACACACCTGTGATTTAGCTCTCTTTGCTTGGAGGTAGGATTTCAAGGGGGATAGGGCTGGCGGGTAAGTTTGTATAAATAGTTAGAGGTTTGTATCGTTAGGAAAAATACAAATTATCTACAAATTTGTCACTTGTTCCGAACTGGAATACAAACCTACGCTCTTTCTTAGGGGTGACTCGCCCATTAGGAGGGTGGACGTCCCTGCCAGTCTGGCTTATTGACTTTACTCATTTTGAATAGGTCTGTACCAAAAATAAGGAATCCCTGCACCTCGCTAAACCTTGCTACGCAAGGTCTGCGGCCTACGTAAGCTGTGCGTTGAGATGTTTAGAAGTGTGACTGTCCAGGTAAGTTATTCAGAGTCTTTGTAGGAAAAACTGTTGTGACCAGGACTTTTCCAATACCACCACGCAAGGGTATGGGGATGCAACAGTATCCTCTTAATACTAGGTACACAAGGAAGCATGGTTTACCTGCAGTGGTTTGAGGTCAGCTTATGCAGAGAACCCAGGATGCTGCTTTCCCCAAGAGAGGGGAGGATGAAGAAAAGAATAAGCACCACTCAAACCTTTTCATTTACGCAGACTAAAATCGGATAACAATGCTCTCAACATTGTGCTTCTTGTCCAATACGGAGCTTGAGGTATTATACCAGCTGTTGGCCGATAGAGAACGTATCGAGCCTCCTGTGGGTCATGTCTTGCAAGTAGTGGGCTGTGAACGTATTCTGACGTTTCCATACCCCAGGCTGTAGAACCTGCGTCACTAAGAAGTTTCTCTTGAATGCCAGAGACGTAGTAACGCCCCTGACATTGTGAGCTCTGGGGCGACGTGAAGGAGGAGGGTCCGGATTCAGGGCATGGTCTATGATATCGCAAATCCAGGCAGAGATGGTGTTTTTAGTAATCCTCCTCTTGTGCCTCCCTGTGCTGAAGAAAAGTGCAGGCACACGGAGGCGGGCTATGGCTGTTCTCTTGATCCACAGCAAAATTACGAATGAACTTGGTTGGAAATGGAAGAAAAATCCACCTCACTTTTCCAAAATTCTTCCAACACTCCACCCCCTTATTGGAAGAATATACCTCCTAAGAAGGTAATGAGAAAAGCAAAGTCCATCAAAATTCCAGGGAAGGCTGTTTTGTGTTCCCAAGAAAGAATCGGACAAACCCAGAGTCATTCTAGACTCGTCCCCACTCAACAAGTTCATTGAGAACAACAAGTTCCGAATGCTTACATTGCAACACATAAGGACCCTTCTACCAAAAAGGGGTGTACACAGTCTCAATAGACCTGGCCGATGCTTATTGGCACCTACCAGTCAGTCGCCCCCTCTCCTCCTACCTAGGATTCAGGCTACAGAAGACAAAATATGTCTTCACAGCCATGCCCTTTGGACTAGTCATAGCCCCAAAGGTATTCACAAAGCTAGCGGACACAATCGTCCAGCAACTACGTTCCAAAGGAGTACAATCAGTAGTATACCTGGATGATCGGCTGGTGCGGGCAGCATCCAAGACTACTTGTCTGCAAGCGGCCGGAAAGGTGATCCAGTCTTGGAACACCTGGGCTTCAAGATCAATTGCTAGAAGTCTCGCTTTTCTACAGCTTACAAGTTTCAATGGTTAGGAATCCATGGGAACTTGCAGTCACACCACCTCTTCATTCTATTAAAGAAGAGGAGAGAAATAGCGAGGTCTGTCAAGAGACTAATCCAACACAAGAGGATTTTAAGACGCCAACAGGAAAGAGTACTAGGCTCTCTCCAGTTCGCAGTAGTGACAGACCCGGTGCTAGAAGCACAGCTAAAGGAAGCGTTAGGAGTCGGGAGAAGATACACATCAAACGCTCGAAGAGATCAACAAGGTTGACACCGACTCAATTGCGCAGGCTATTAAGGCTGTGATCAACGAATAAGAGCCTAGCACAGACAATTCTCTTGCAACCAACACAAATATCAGTGGTGATACACACGGATGCCTCCCTGGAAGAACGGGGAGGCCATTCGCATGAAATGAAAGTGCAAGAAATTGATAACTCGTTTAAAAACTTTCACATCAACATATTGGAGGTAATGGCAGTCTTCCTGACGTTGAAGAGACTATCCCCTCACAGAGCAGTCCACATCAGACTGGTCCTCAACAATGAGGTGAAAGTAATATGTCTAAATCGACAAGGCTCGATTTTACCTCACATCATTCACGTGATGTTAGCCATCTTCCGCCTGGCAAGGAAAAGATGGCATTTATCAGCAGTTCACCTTCAAGGGTTCTGCGATGTGACGGCAGATGCTCCATCCAAGCGAAAGCCGATAGAGACAGAATGGTCCCTAGACGCAGACTCATTCTCCTTTATTTTCGATAAAAGTCCCGGAACTGCAGATCGACCGCTTCGCAACGTGCGACAACAAGAAACTACCTCGTTATGTAGCCCCTTACGAGAACCTTAGGCAGAAGCGATAGACATCATGTCTCTCGACTGAAACGGATGGAATCGAATTTATCTGTCTCCACCAACCAATCTCCTGCTAAAAGTCCTCGACAAGCTAAGAACCTTCAGAGGAACAGCTCATGTAGTGGGCCCCAAATGGCCCAAAAACAATTGGTTTCCTCTAGTCTTAGAATTGAAACCATAGCTGTTTCCTCTGCTGTATCCAGTTTTATCAAAATCTGGTGCAGAAGTCGACTGTTACATTTCACCCTCGAGAACCAACAACCTGCGTCTCATGATTTTTTCGCCCTAGCAGCGAACAAAAAGTTTGGGATCTCGAAGAATGTGGCTGACTTCATTATAGAGTACAAGTCAAGTCCGACCAGGAGACAATGTGAATTGTCTTGGAAGAAAGGGGTAACCCTTGTGAAAACAAAGGCACCAACAGAAATTTCAGCAGGTTTCTGTCTCTCTTTCTTCTTTTACCTACTTGAACGACGCCTGACTCCCACTACGATAACCACGTGTAAGTCGGCCCTGACTAGACCTCTTCTATACGCCTTTGACACGGACATCATAAGCGAAACCTTCTTTAAGGCGCCAAAGCATGCACTAGACCCAAGCCGACAACCCCTCCAAAGCCCATTACATGGTCGTTGATCAAAGTCTTGCACTATGCTTCGAACCTAAACGATGAGGATTGTACTCTAAAGGAACTAACACAGAAAGTTAATTTTCTCTTCGCAATAGCCTCAGGGGCTAGAGTTAGTGAAATATTGGCCCTATTAGGGATGTAGGCCATATTCAGTTCACAGAAGAGGGAGAACTGAATCTTTTCCCCGATCCTACTTATCTCGCCAAAAACGAGCTACCCATCAAAAGGTGGGGTCCTTGGAGAATCTGCCCACTGAAGGAAGATGTCTCCCTAAGCCCAGTAGTGTGTCTTAAGGTCTATCTTCATAGAACTTCAGACTTCAAGGAAGGACAGCTCTTCCGAGGCGAAACCTCAGGATCAAAGTCTATCCCTAAAATAACTGAGAGCAATGCTCACTTCCTTATTCGCAGAGCGGATCCTGACAGCTCACCCGCAGGTCATGATCCTAAGAAAATTGCTTCTTCATGGAACTTCTTCCAACACTATACAAAGCAAGTACATGAAATAAAACATGCTGTGGTGGCGGCGGGTAGTTTAAAATACCCGTCGTCTAAGCACAGCGACGAACAATGAACTGCTTTGGGCCTTTCCAATGCATCGGGTGCATGGGTACATTTACCCTCGAGTGCAAATCACAACGATGATTAACACACTGTTCCATATACTGTAGGTGCATATCTGACCGATAACACCAATGCCGAGTGAACGTTGCGTCACGGTGTTCATGCATTTCCAAAATCTGTACGAATCAGTCAGATTTGATTTCACATCTCCATTGAGTGGCATCATTTTGATGAAATTACATATTTTTCCCAAAAGGAGAAAGTATGGACCCTGATGTGTTTTCAATGCCGGATCAGATTCATACCTGATTGTAACTACATTTGATAATCTAGTTACAAGGTAAAATACTAAATGTATTTGCGTCTTATTGCTGCTATCTCAGTTACAGATGAATAAAGCATACTAGTTTTAATTAAACCCTAGAAGGGCCCAACTTCAAATCAGAGTACAGATTTCCAAGGGATGAGAAGGGTAATCGCTGAGATTTACCGTCCGTCCCTATGGAGAAACAAACTTTGAATCCTTATAGTCGAAGTCGACACTTTCCCTGCAGGGGGCAGGAAGGCCTAAGCTAGTTCCAAGCTTAGTGGATATGACAAATAATGGTAATGTAGACCATATAAGGAACTCTTTCAAAGTAAAGGCACTTATACAAACCCACAGATATAGTACTTTCAAGTTAATTTTCTGGTAAGCTTCCATCAGCATGACAATGCTGAGCCCAAAAAACGGATTTTGAGCAAAGTGAAAAATGACAAATTCGAAGATAGTTTGTATTTTTTCTAACCATACAAACCTTAGCTATTTACCGAGGGTTTACCTTTTAGCGCAGCTGAAATGACGAGCCAGTAGTTTTAACGAGGGTTAATTACCCCCGCGCTAGTTAGCGGGGGGTGGGGAAGGGTAGCACCCTTCCCCCCTCCACACACCAGTGACTTGCTTCACTTCACTTAGAGGTAGGACTTGACTTGGGGGTCAGGGATGGCGGGCACATATGTGTAAATAGCTAAGGTTTGTATGGTTAGGAAAAATACAAATTATCTTCGAAATTGTCATTTGTTCCGTAACCGAAATACAAACCACGCTATTTACAGAGGGTGACTTACCCCTTAGGAAGGGTGGAAAGTCCCCAGCCTTACTGACTTCGGCTTGCCCGGGGGCTCGATCCCTCAGTGAGCAGCACTAGAGAGAGGGAGCCCCTGTACCTCACAAGTTCCTAGCATCGCTAGGAACGAGTGGCCTACATAAGCAGTGTGAGGAGGAGAGTGTGACTCGTCCTATGAAGTTGACCTTGAGACCTTCAGATAGGAATTCTAGGATAGGACGTTCCCCATACCACCTCGTCAGGGTATGGGAGACGCAACAGTATTAAGCTTAATACTAGGAGCACAAAGAAGCATGGGTTACCTGCAGAGGTTGAGGTCAGCTATGCGAGGACCAGGATGCTGCTTCCCCAAGAGAGGGGAGAATGAAGAAAGAAGTAAGGGTCAGACATACTCTTTCATTCACGCATACTAAGACTGGGTAACAACGCCCTCAACCTACTGCTACTTGTCCAAAAAGGAGCCTGAGGTTAGACCAGCTGTTGTGCAGCCACCAAAGGGTCGATAGAAAACGTATCGAGGCTCCTGTGGGTCACGTCTTGCAGGTAGTGGGCTGTGAAGGTCGTTTGACGCTTCCAGACCCCAGCTTGAAGTACCTGCGTCACAGAGAAGTTTCTCTTGAAGGCCAGGGATGTAACAATACCCCTGACATCGTGGGCCCGAGGGCGACGTGACGGAGGAGGGTCAGGATTCAGGCCATGGTGGATAACCCTTCGAATCCAAGCTGAGATGGTGTTTCTGGTGACCCTCTTCTTTGTCCTGCCTGTGCTCACAAACAAAGCTCGCACATGAGGACGGACTGCAGCCGTTCTCTTCAAGTAGTGCTTCAGACACCTCACTGGACATAGTAGCAGCTGGTCTGGGTCGCTTGTTACAGAACGGAGACTCGCGATCCTGAAAGAGTCGGACCGAGGATCCGGCACTCCAGGATTCTGAGTCTTGGCCACAAACTCAGGGACGAACCTGAACGTTACCTCCCCCCATCCCCTTGAATGGGCGATGTCGTACGAGAGACCATGAAGTTCACTAACTCGCTTGGCCGAAGCCAAGGCGAGTAGGAAAGCCGTCTTCCAAGACAGGTGGCGATCGGAGGCCTGGCGTAATGGCTCGAAGGGAGGTCTCTTGAGAGACCTGAGGACTCGAACCACGTTCCAAGGAGGGGGTCTCACTTCCGACTGGGGGCAGGTAAGCTCATAACTACGTATGAGTAAAGAGAGTTCTAGCGATGAAGAAATATCCACGCCTTTCAATCTGAAGGCCAAGCTTAAGGCTGAGCGATAGCCTTTCACTGCCGAGACAGAAAGGCGCATTTCTTCTCGCAGATACACGAGGAAGTCCGCTATTGCTGGAATAGTGGCATCGAGTGGAGAGATACCCCTTCCACGACACCAACCACAAAAGACTCTCCACTTTGCTTGGTAGACTCCCTCAGAGGACCTTCGCAGGTGCCGAGACATTCTCTCCGCAACCTGTTGCGAAAAGCCTCTCTCCGCGAGGAGACGCTGGATAGTCTCCAGGCGTGAAGCCGAAACGAGGCTACGGCCCTGTGAGGGACGCCGGAGTGGGGTTGTCTGAGGAGCTCGTGTCGTGGAGGAAGCTCCCTTGGGAGTTCCGTCAGGAGTTACAGAAGGTCCGGAAACCATTCCGCGTGATGCCATAGCGGAGCTACCAGTCATCGAACAGTTGACCGATAGTCTGGTCCTGTTGAGCACCCTTCTCATCAGACAAAACGGTGGGAAGGCGTACACGTCGATGTTGTCCCACCGTTGCTGGAAAGCATCTTGCCAGAGTGCCTTGGGGTCCGGGACTGGTGAGCAGTACAGGGGCAGCTTGAAGTTCAAGGCTGTCGCGAACAAGTCCACAGTCGGGGAACCCCACAAAGTCAGGACTTTGTTGGCTATCTGAGGATCCAAAGACCACTCGGTACTCACTATCTGCGAAGCCCTGCTCAGACTGTCGGCGAGCACATTCCTCTTGCCAGGAATGAAGCGAGCTGATAGTGTTATCGAGTGGGTTTCGGTCCACCTCAAAGTCTCTACTGCAAGATGGGATAGCTGTTGCGAAAAAGTGCCTCCCTGCTTGTTGATATAAGCCACTACCGTGGTGTTGTCGCTCATCACCACCACAGAGTGACCCGCCAGGGACCGTTGGAACTGCTGAAGAGCCAGAAAGACGGCCTTCAATTCTAGCAGGTTGATGTGTAGGCACTTTTCTGATTCTGATCAAAGGCCTGAGGCCCTCTGGTTCAGAGCGTGCGCCCCCCACCCTTCTTTTGACGCGTCCGAAAACAGAGTCAATTCCGGGGGGAGGACGAGAAGACTCACTCCCTTCCGCAGGTTCTCGTCGGCCAGCCACCACCGCAAGTCCGTCTGTTCCAGAGACCCCATTGGGATCAGAATGTCCGGGGAATCGGATCCTTGATTCCACCGGGACTTGAGCCGCCATTGAAGGGATCTCATCCTGAGGCGGCTGTTTGGAGCCAGACGGGCCAGGGAGGATAGGTGGCCTAAGAGACGCAACCACGATTGGGCGGGGAGTTCTTTTCGCCTGAGGAAGGGTTCCGCCACCCTCCTCAGCCTTGCTATCGGGTCGTCTGATGGAAAGGCTTTGTGGAGATTGGTGTCTATTAGCATGCATAGATAAACCAGTCGTTGGGACGGCTGCAGAGAGGATTTCTCGAGGTTTACCACGATCCCCAGATCCTGGCAAAGATCCAGAAGCCTGTCTCGGTGCCGAAGAAGGGTCGACTCCGAGTCTGCTAGGATCAGCCAATCGTCCAAGTAACGAAGGAGACGAATGCCGTTCCTGTGCGCCCAAGATGAAATCAGGGTGAACACTCTGGTGAACACCTGAGGAGCTGTGGAGAGACCAAAACACAGCACCTTGAACTGGTAGATATTGTTGTCTAGGCAGAATCTTAGGTACTTCCTGGAAGACGGATGGATTGGGATCTGGAAGTACGCGTCCTTTAGATCCAGTGTACACATGAAGTCTTGTGGTCTCACCTCAAGTATGACCGTGTCCGCTGTCTCCATGCTGAACCGGGTTTGTTTGACAAACCTGTTCAGAGTTGAGAGATCGATGACGGGTCTCCAGCCTCCAGTAGCCTTCTCTACAAGAAAGAGTCGACTGAAGAAGCCTGGGGAGCCGTCCACGACCTCCTGGAGAGCACCCTTGCCGATCCCGTGGCATAGGAGCTCAACGACACTGGATTCGCTGTCAGGGGAGGTTGAGATGTTGTGAACGGGACGCGATAACCTTGGCCGATCACAGAGACCGTCCAAGCATCGGCCCCGTGTTGCTGCCACCTGCGGACGCAACGCTGAAGGCATCCCCCCACAGGTGGACATGCAGGGGGACTGCCACCCTTAGGGCTTGCGGCCGCGGCCGCCACCTCTAGGAGTCTTGCCTCCCCTGGAGGACTTACTGCCCCTCTTGGCCTTGGCTGGAAAGGGCTGGGGCTTAGACACCACCTTCTTAGCTGCCGGTGCCTGTTTGGGAGCCTTACGAGGCTGTTGCTGCTGTTGTGGCGGGGCTGGAGGCTTATAGGGCCGAGTTGTAAGGGCCCTGTGGAGGAGGGAGTCCGTGCTGGATTTCCTCCACCTCTCAGCCGTTCGCTCCATGTCTTGAGGCTCAAACAGGCTCTCCCCCAGAAGGGAAGCATGTCGGAGCCTACACACATCTACGGCGGGGACCTTCGGATGGAATCTCTCGGACACAGCATCGCGACGCTTCAACACCGAGTTGGCCCACAGGGTGGTAACCTGGTGCGCCAAAAACTCGATGGAGTGGGTGCTCGAGAGCAAGAAGGTCTCCAGGGCCTTCCTATTGGTCTCCTTGGACAAATCCTCCGATCGCAATAGGATGCCCAGAGATCCTAGCCAGAAGTCCAGCCACGAAGTGGCCTGCATGGCACACTTAGCGACCTTCTCGTGGTTAAGGATCTCTGCCGCCGAGAATGACACCTGCCGGGCAGAGAGTTTCTCAAGGGGAACTCCCTTAGCCAGCTCCTCCACAGAGTGATGGAGAGGAAGAGTGAGGTTGTGCTCACCCAGGATCTCGAAATACCTCCTCTGCTGGAGGCGAGGAGGAGGGATGAGCTTGTTCCCGGCAGTGGAACGACTGGAGGAGGCAAGAAGTGCGAGCTGAGCGTTGGCCCTAGCCCTGGCACTCTTCAGCCCCCAAGACCAGGGCAGAGCTGCACTGGTCTTAGGGGCCTTCCGAACGTCAAACACTTCATCCAGAATCGTGTCTTTGCCTTCACGGGGGGCGATGACTGGATCCTTAAGCCCGTTAAGTTGTCTTATCAGGCTTAGGACCTGCCAGAAGGCATGTTCGGATTCTTGCTGTTCTCCTCCCTGCGGGCTGGCAGCTGTCTCCTGCCCCAGGAAACTCTTCCTGGGGTGATACGTGGACATTCCCCTGGGTAGTCGTGGGTTCCTGACGAAGCCTTGCAGAGGATTTAGGGACGGTCTTGGAATCCTTGGACTCCCTCCTGGGAGGGATACAGGATCCCAACAACAAGGTTCGAGGGGCTCCTTCCTCACGAGACGAATCTCCTGCCTGAAGCGAAGTCTCCCCCCCTGGTGCCGAGGGGAAGACTACCGCCCTACTGGACTCACCTGAGGACGGAAAGGCCTCGTCCACGGGAGAAGGGGAGAGTACTCGTGCAGGAGAAGGGACCTTCGCGACCGACCTCCTGGGAACCAACTTCGCCCTGGGGGAAGTCACCACGAAGTCCACTCCTCTCTTTCTCTTCAGCGTAGGAGAGACAGCCGTTGGTTTGTTACCCTGGCCGGCGAGTGCTGGTTTCATAACCCTCACTAACGCCCGTGCCAGAGGACCAAACCAAGTCTGCTGGTCCAAGGACACAGAGTCCGAAATCCTCGCTAAAGGGAAAGGGATCGGGCGATAATTTGGAGTGGACACGACGGTACCTGCCTGAAAAGAAGGTGGGGAAGAATGATGTACTAACCTCTCCTCCTCCTGCACTACCAACCTGTGTTTGGATGGAGGTGATCCCGAGTGCCGTCTAGGAGCACGCGTTCCTGCTGCTACCACCGGCTGCGGAATTCGCCGCGAACGATGGTTGCACGAGGGCGAATGGTCGCGCAGGAGCGCTGGAAAGCGATCGCGCGGGCGCACAGGCGAGCGGTCGCGCGGGCGCACAGGCGAGCGGTCGCGCGGGCGAGTGGTTGCGCGGGCGCGCAGGCGAGTGGGCGCGAGGGTGGGCAGGTAAATGAACGCGTGTCCGAGGCGACGAACGCAAGCGTTGGCGCGACGGCGAGGGAACGCGCTGCCGCGTAGGTGAGGAAGATCGCTGGAGATGTAGATCCACGGGCGATCGATGATGAGCTGGTGAGTGCAGTCGCTCAAGTTGGCGATGGCGCGATGTGGCATGTCGACGCATTGGCGTGCGATGGTGAGCCGCATGCGCAGGTGAATGACCGCGTAATGGCAAGCGATGGCGAGCAGCATGCGCAGGTGAATGATCGCGTGATGGGGTGCGATGGTGATCAGCATGCGCAGGAGGGCGATCGTGTAGGGGCGAGCGATGGCGAGCAGCATGCGCAGGAGGGCGATCGTGCAGGGGCGAGCGATGGCGAGCAGCATGCGCAGGCGGGCGATCGCGTGATGGGGTGCGATGGTGATCAGCATGCGCAGGAGGGCGATCGTGCAGGGGCGAGCGATGGCGAGCAGCATGCGCAGGAGGGCGATCGTTCAGGGGCGAGCGATGGCGAGCAGCATGCGCAGGCGGGCGATCGCGCGATGGCGAGCTAGAAGCTGGCGAACCATGTTCCTTCAGGAGCGTTGGAGAACGCTGGCGTGCTAGCTGTCGCTGTTGAACAGGCGATACTAAGATCGCCTGTGCGCGCTGGCAAGCAGGTGAGGTAATCGCTGGCGCGTAGGTGATCGCTGGCGAGCTGGAGATCGCTGGTGAGCAGAAGGTCGACGCGTGTCATGTGAAAGGACAGGTGGCGCGGCGCGTTCACGAGCAGGAACTGGGAGATCGCTGGCGCGTTGGCGAACATGTGTTTTTGACACACGCGCAGCACGATGTTACGTAGCCACAGGACCAGGCAGATGGTGAGCAGGGAGCTCAGCAGCAACTAAAGGGTGGTCAGAGACAGCAGGGCGATGGTCCTCAAATGAGCGCTGACGCTCGGAAGAGAGCTGACGAGCAGGAGAGCGCTGGCAAGGGGGACGAACATCAGGAGAGAGCCGATGAGCAGGTGAGCGTCGGCGAGCAGGAGATCGTCGACGAGCAGGAGAGCGTTGAAGATCAGGAGAGCGCTGGCGAGCGCTTGTGCGCTAACACTGCTCGCGTAAGGGAAGGATCCCTTAGCCCCGAAGGGACCGTTGCCCGTCGGGTGACGAGTTCTCCAGAAGGCGAAGATCTGGCAGGAGATGGTGAGCGGTCTGCAGAGAGGTTCAAGGAAGGCGGAGCTGTAGGTTGAGGCTGACGAGGAGAGTCCCCCCCGGAGGATGAAGACCCAAAAAGGCGCCTCTTAGTCCCCCTGTAAGGGGAAGGGAGGCCCTTGTGGCGTAGCGGACGGTGAGCCTTACGGCGGAGGCGGCCTCGGGGAAGATCGTTGGGACCATCGGTCCTCCGAAGGGGAGTCTCCGTCAAAGCACTTCCCTCAGAAGGAAGCTGAGCAGCAGCCGAAACGACGTCGACAATAGACAGAGGGTCTACCTCTGCTACCGCCGGCGACTGCTTAACAGCGGCCCCCAACGAGACAAGGTCAATAAGAGCGACCCTGAAAGCAAGCCCTTAAGCCCCAGGGATGACCAAATCTGTAAAAGATCATCACTGGATAAGGCATATCAATAACCTCCCCCGGAGGAGGAGGGGGAACCGCCTCGCTATGGGAGGCGACGCCCTCTCCCCCCACCGAAGGTTGGGAAACAGAACAAGGGCCTGCGCTTCCACTCGGCCGACTCTCCTTAGGAGGGAGATGAGGGGGAGCTTCGGAGGAGGTTTGGGCGGCGGAAGAAGAGTCCCGAGAACCTTCCTCCTTCAAGGCTAACCCCGGAGGAGAACGGTCTCTCTTGGACTTCTTCTTACGCCGACGGCCAAACCTCTCCCACTGGGAGGCAGACCACTCCCTGCACTCACGGCACATGTTCTCCTGGTCACACCGTCGGCCCCGACATTGAGGGCAGAGGGTGTGCGGATCCGTATTCACGTCCGACATGAAAGTCCCACAAGGACGACCGGCAACTCCAGGGCATGTACGCATCGTAAATAATATAGAAGAAATAACTGAAGGTCAACTTCCAACCAACACACACGCTGAAAAGAAAAAGCAGAAAATTAAAGGCTGTCACGAGGGCGATGAGCAGACCCGTCTGATCACCGCCGAGCCAAAAGTGAAGTGGAGCAAGTCAACGGTGTGTGGAGGGGGGAGGGGTAGCAAGCTACCCTTCCCCACCCCCCGCTAACTAGCGCGGGGGTAATTAACCCTCGTTAAAACTATTGGCTCGTCATTTCAGCTGCGCTAAAAGGTAAACCCTCTGTAAATAGCGTGGTTTGTATTTCGGTTACGGAACAAATCTATTTTTGGATGAGATACCCATGTCGTCCTGATGGACCCACCCTTCTTTCTAAAAATGACCCCACCCGAAACTACTCTATCTGTGGCTATTCCTGCTTAAATACACCAAGGAATGATGGGCCGTAACAGTACAGGAAGGGGTCCACCGGGTACCTTGATAACAGCTCCCCTTCGTTCGCCACTCTTCCCCCTCACAGAGTAAACTCTATTTGGGGTGAAAATTGTTATGTGTCGTATCAAAAAATACGTCCCCTGATATTATGCGATATCCTTAAAGATATATTAAGGATACTTGCGCCAGGAGTTAGAATTCTGGAGACCTATGGTTAATTATCTGGGAGTATCACTGTAGCTAAATATCCCTTAAAAAGCTGCCTAAAGGAACCTTCCATCAGGACGACATGGCTATCTCACCCAAAAATATATTTTTCGCTTTGCTCAAAATCCGTTTTCTAGGTTATATGTCGAATTTAAATACTATATCTTCAAAAGTAAAAGAGAAGATAGAATTTGAAGGTCAAAAAGTAAAGTTTTGAGATATGGGCGCTCCAAGTTTTTCTTTGCATTTTTACAAAGAAAATATCAATAAATCTTTGTTATTATGAATTTTATGTTCCTTTTTGGATATTAATAAGCCAAAACAAAGTTATTTATCCTAATTTAATCATAAATGAAGATCACTTTGCTCAATATCTTACTTCTTTAGGCGAGACGGTCGCTCCTTCATCATCTCTCTTCTTCACTAACTTCGCTAATTTCGCCGTTATTACCCCCTTCTGAATATTTATTAGAGCAAATTTTCTTACTACTTATGTTAGCGAGATGTTGAAATTGTCATTTCCTCTTTGGCAAGATGATATTTTTGCTGAAACCGAGAAAAACCGACATAAAAACTCGTGAATGTCAGATGTCAAACTCAAACGTGTACTCTATGAGGCTTGTGCTAGGACTGAGGGCCGAAGGGTATAATTACCGTGTAATACATCGTCTTGTGACTCATAAAATCTATACAGATGCCACTGCTCACAAATTGTTTTATATTAAAATGTAATAATTATCAAAATTTACGATAACAGAAGAAATAATGCGCTTTCTTGTAGGAAACAAAGTTTTTGGTTTATTAAGTTACTTTTACTAATTACCCTGTAACTATGAAAGTACGAGGAGTTTTGAAATATTTCGTACAAGCATTTTTTATTGCCACACAAAGCTCATGAATATTTTTCAGGATTTTGTGTCTTTCTTCCTATACCCCTATATATTGGCATACTGGCCGGCACCCTTAAATAGAACTAGCGCAGTCAAATTTACGCTAAGCAGTACTCACGACAACCGATACAGATCCACAAAATACTTTATTGTTACTTGATATTTTGATAATGGGAATACTATTACAAATCATTAGACTATTAGAAGGAAATTACTGTATTGCCACGTTGCTTTCCGATGGTAATATAACGTTACCAGACATATGATATGAACTCGACAGATATTAAAACTTTTCTTACTGTATTTTTTACTGAAAACTGATACTGTACATTATCAATAAATGAAAAATGATATTTTAATTATAAAATAAATTTTTGAATATACTTACCCGGTGAATATATAATAGCTGCAACTCTGCGGCTCGACAGAAAACACACTAAAAAAACTCGCGAGCGATCGCTATGAAGGTTGCGGGTGTGCCCACCAGCGCCAACTGTCGGCCAGATACCACTCTTGTATGTAAACAAAACCTTCAATTCTTCTCGTCCCGCTGTGTCTCTATTGGGGAGGAAGGGAGGGTCATTTAATTTATATATTCACCGGGTAAGTATATTCAAAAATTTATTTTATAATTAAAATATCATTTTTAAATATTTAACTTAGCCGGTGAATATATAATAGCTGATTCACACCCAAGGAGGTGGGTAGAGACCAGAGTTAATTATGTTTACAGCGTATAAGCTAAGAGTTTTTTCATTTTGACAGTTATCAATATAACAAAACCAAAATAAATAGGTACCTGGTAAGGAAGTTGACTTAGACGATTACTCTGCCTTGTAAGTCTGTCTTCCTCATGGAGCCCAGCGATCCTCTTAGGATGCTGACAGACTCCCAGGAGCTGAAGTATCAAGGGCTGCAACCCATACAACAGGACCTCATCAAACCCCTAATCTGGGCGCTCTCAAGAAATGACTTTGACCACCCGCCAAATCAACCAGGATGCGAAAGGCTTCTTAGCCTTCCGAACAACCCATAAAACAATATTAAAAACATTTCAAGAGACAGATTAAAAGGATATTGGAATTAGGGAAGTGTAGTGGTAGAACCCTCACCCACTACTGCACTCGCTGCAACGAATGGACCCAGTGTGTAGCAGTCCTCGTAAAGAATCTGGACATCTTTTAAGTAAAATGACGCGAACACTGACTTGTTTCTCCAAAAAGTCGCGTCCATAATACTTTGCAGAGATTTATTTTGCTTGAAGGCCACGGAGGTTGCTATATCTCTAACTTCGTGCGTCTTAACCTTAAGCAAACATCGGTCTTTCTCATTCAAGTGAGAATGAGCTTCTCGTATTAAAAAAATCTGATAAAATATGACAAAGAATTCTTTGACATAGGCAATGAAGGTTTCTTAACTGAGCACCATAATGCCTCAGATTTCCCTCGTAATGACTTAGTACGAGCTAAATCGAACTTAAGAGCTCTAACAGGACATAATACTCTTTCCAGTTCGTTGCCTACGATCTCTGATAAGCAAGGAATATCAAAAGATTTAGGCCAAGGACGAGAAGGCAGTTCATTTTTGGCCAGGAAACCAAGTTGAAGTGAACAAGTGGCTTTTTTCTGTAGAAAAGCCGATGTTCTTACTGAAGGCATGAAGTTCACTGACCCTTTTAGCCGAAGCCAAGCACACTAGGAAAAGTGTCTTGAGGGTGAGATCCTTCAGGGAGGCTGAATGTAATGGCTCAAACCTGTCTGACATGAGGAACCTTAGGACCACATCTAAGTTCCATCCAGGAGTTGCCAAACGACGTTCCTTAGAGGTCTCGAAAGACTCAAGGAGATCTTGGAGATCTTTATTGTTGGAAAGATCTAAGCCTCTATGTCGAAAGACCGAAGCCAACATGCTCCTGTAGCCCTTAATCGTGGGAGCTGAAAGGGAGCGAACCTTTCTCAGATGTAAAAGAATATCTGCGATTTGGGCTACAGAGGTACTGGATGAGGACACAGATGCTGACTTGCACCAGTCTCGAAAGACTTCCCACTTCGACTGGTATACTCTAATGGTAGAAGCTCTCCTAGCTCTTGCAATCGCACTGACTGCCTCCTTCGAAAAACCTCTAGCTCTTGAGAGTCTTTCGATAGTGTGAGGGAAGTCAGACGAAGAGCGGGGAGGCTTTGATGGACATTCTTTACGTGGGGCTGACGTAACAGATCTACCCTTAGAGGAAGACTTCTTGGAAAGTCTACCAGCCATTGAAGTACCTTGGTGAACCACTTTCTCGCGGGCCAGAGGGTAGCAACCAACGTCAACCTTGTCCCTTCGTGAGAGGCGAACTTCTGCAGTACCTTGTTGACTATCTTGAATGGTGGGAATGCATATAAGTCCATAAAAGACCAATCCAGTAGAAACGCGTCTATGTAGATTGCTTCTGTATCTAGGACTGGAGAGCAAAAGATTGGTAACCTTTTGGTCAACGAGGAGGCAAAGAGGTCTATGGTTGGTTGACCCCAAGAAGCCCAAAGACTCTTGCCCACGTCCTTGTGGAGGGTCCATTCCGTGGGTATCACCTGACCCCTCCAACTGAGACAGTCTGCCAAGACGTTCAAGTCCCCCTGGATGAATCTCGTCAACAGGGAGAAGCCTCGAATTCTAGACCATAAGAGAAGGTCCCTTGCGATCTCGAGCAGCGTGAAGGAGTGTGTGCCTCCTTGCTTAGAGATGTACGCCAAAGTTGTGGTGTTGTCTGAGTTGACCTCTACCACTTAGTTTCGAAGATGCTTTCTAATATCATCAAGGCCAAGTGGACTGCTAATAGCTCCTTGCCGTTGATGTGCATGCTCTTTTGACTTGAGGTCCACAGGCCCGAGCATTCCCGACCGTCCAGGGTCGCACCCCAACCCAAACCCGACGCGTCTGAGGACAACACGTGGTTTGGGTTCTTGACTGCTAGGGATAGTCCCTCTCTCAGACTGATATTGCTGTCCCACCATTTCAGGCATGCCTTTATTGGTTCGGAGACTGGGAATGATACCGTCCCTAATGTCTTGTCCTAGTTCCAGTGAGAGGCTAGATGGAACCGGAGAGGCAGAAGGGGTAGTCTCCCTAGTGAGACAAACTGCTCCAGGGATGAGAGAGTCCCTACGAGACTGTTCCAACTCCTGACTGAATAAACGTTTTCTTTTCAGCATTAGTTGGACTTCGAGCAGGGCTTGACTGCGAATCTCCATCCCCAAAAATAGAATAATCTGGGATGGGATCAGTTGGGACTTTTAGGTTGACCACAAGTCCCAACTCCCTGGCCAGACTCAACGTCCAATGTAGATCCTGCAGACAGCGAAGGCTGGACGATGCTCTGAGAAGCCAGTCGTCCAAGTACATGGAGGCTCGGATCCCCGATAGATGGAGGGATTTTGCCACATTCCTCATGAGCCTCGTAAACACGAGAGGCGCAGGACTGAGGCCAAAGCACAGGGCTCGAAACTGGTACCCCACATTCCTGTAAACAAACCTCAGAAACGGTTGGGAATCCGGGTGTATAGGAATGTGGAAGTATGCCTCCTGAAGGTCGAGAGAGACCATCCAGTCGCCTTCCATAAATGCTGTCAAGACAGCCTGGTAGACTTCATCATGAAGTTTGTCTTGACAATGAACACATTGAGCGCACTTGCCTCTTACGTACTCCTGCAGTGAACATGGCTGCCAAATCATGGAGCCATCCCTGAGGGACTTGTTCCTGCAGAGAATGTGGCTGTCAGATCATTGGAGCCATCCCTGAAAGCCTTGTTTATGCATGACATAATTGTACAGCAAAACTCCAAAGGCTCGAAAACAGCTGTGAAGTTGACCTGTAAAATCTTGGAGCGTCTCATGGCCAGGCGCCAGGGAGAGTCTATGAGGTTTGAGAAGTCTATCTGGGCAGAGGCAGGAACTCCCAAGCCGAGAACTTCTCTCGTGTCATATCAGACTCTCGCTCTATAAGCCAGTTTAAAAGAAGGGAAAGCAAAGGCTGTATCCCCCAAACTCCTCCTGGTGATAAACCAGTCGCCAAGCAAACGTAAAGCTCTCTAGGAGAGCGAGAGAGCACTAGCTTATAAAACAACGGCTTCGAAGTAGCTAGGCCTAGTGTAAGCTCTGACGTTTAGGCGAACGAGGAGCAGCAGTTACAAAAAGATCCGGACAAAGATCCTTAAAAATCAGCATGATTTATTTAAAGTCCATAGAGGGCTAAGCAGCTTTAGGCTCCTCTCCGTCTGACAGAGTCCTCAAGGGAATATCAGTAGGAGGGGGAACAGCAACTTCCTCATCTGAAGGAACCTTGTCCGATAATAGCTGAGTCTCAAGCAAGGGAGAGACCTACCGTGGTGGCAATGCTTTACAAGCAGAGTCCACACGCACTGGTGCATTAGTAGCGGACCAGGACGCAACGTCATGTAACTGCTTGACAGTCTGTGAACTGTCAACAACAACAGGTGCGAGAGACCAGGACGCAACGTCATGTAACTGCTTGACAGTCTGTGAACTGTCAACAACAACAGGTGCGTGAGGACGCACAGCGTCCACTCGAGACTGCTTTGACCGCCTAGACTGAGCAGTCAAAACAACTCTAGAATGCGGAGGTTGACGCTCAGCGGCAAAACAAGTCAACTCCGATTGTTAGCGAACGTCCTGAACGTCAACAGGAGCATCAGCAAGTGGCCTAACGTCCAAATGTGTTGAAAATCCACACGAGACCGCATCGAGTGTGGTTCTAAACAACCTGACTGACGTGACTTAGCTACGTCAACGTCAACAGGACGCACAAAGGAACGTTAGGGTGGCTGAAAGCCAGGATCTCGATGAGATAAACGGCTAGGCTCAACGGACTTATCGGCAGAATAGTCTTCCATAAGGGAGGCAAGCTTATTCTGCATGTCTTGCCGTACAACCCATTTAGGATCAACGGGAATGGTTGCGGTAAGAGACGAGGGTAACGTCTGTGACCGCAAAACCTTGCCTACAAAAAGACTCTCGGAGTCTGTGTTACGCTTTTGTTAGGCGGCGAGCAGTCTTCCGATGACTGCATAGGGTCAGAGCTGTCCTAATGGCTACAACCAGGACGCTGGACCTGCCCTGAAAGGACTGACTTTCGCTTAAAGGGCTTCGAAACATTGTTTCACGGTTTCTTATGCGAAAAGCCTTCGGATGACGAGGAGAAAATCGTCTCTCTCGCCTTATGGTAGGGGTGATCTTGGTAAGATACACCCGATACCATAGAGGGAACGTCTGTTCGCTGATCAAGGCCTCTCGAGCCCATAAGTCGTACGACATTACTTCTCCCCTGGGCTTGGGAGCTTGCAAGAGGTCCCGGACTAGGCGAACGACAGGCACGAACAGACGAACCCTCGGTCGCAACACTGATAACACTTTGCGCAATATCACTTTATCACTACGATTTTCTGTTTTGCACTTATTTCACTGAAATCGAATCTTTTAACAATTCACATCAGGTATGAATAAAACTGATTTCTACCTGAAGCACGCAATTCTACCATCATCAAAAGGTTGTAATTGCGAAATCAGTCGTATAATGCAAGCACATTAATACCAGCAAAAAACAGTAAACATATTTTAAGATAAAAAATTCAGTGGCTGGGGAAGAGACTAAACACTAGTTCATTCAAAACTACGTTTTCAATCTCTCACCGTACATTGCCTGGGGACGAGAATAAAAAACTAAAAACGTTTTATCCTTTCTCCCCGTACAGAGACTAGGGACGAGAGTAACTCGAGAACAACGTTACCCGCTTGAACGGAACGTTTTCTCTCCTCTCTCTCCCTCCGTCTCTATCTCTCTCTCTCTCTCTCTCTCTTGATTTCGCACCTAAGAGAAGAGCCCACTTACGTTTCGTCAAAAAAACATATTATTTGACCAAAGGAAAAAACTGAAAGGTTTTTCAATTAAAAAGTTCCTTTAAAATAGAATTTAAAACATTTAAGCTTTGAAAGAAGAATGAACAAAACGTCAGAATCGATTTACTCTTTCTGCAAAGTGAAACCGTGATACTCTCTCTCTCTATCGTAACGATAGAGTGCAAACTGCGTAGCATAAATAAACTAAACGTTAGTTCATCTTTGAAACAGTACGAAGACTATTCAAAGAAAATCTTTCATAAAATATCTATTAAAAAATATTCATTTAAAAAGTTTTAAATCATTAGCTCTTTAAAAGCTATTTACGATTGAAAGGGCTCAACGTTGTTTAACTTCGGTTTCCAAGTTAGGACCGCCTACTCTCAGGAAAGGTCGCATATAAACAAATCATTAAAATTTATTTTGATGTTTATTATAAATGGAAAGCTAATCGAAGAGGCCTAATAAAGGCGGTGAGATATAAAATGTATAGAGGAAAATCTATAATTAATTTATAACATGATAATATAATTGCTAAAAGCCTAAACACACTTCCGTCTAAGGGAAGGGTCGGCCATTTAAAAGTCAAAGAAAGTCCATACTCTCTTTGTCATCAAAAATTAAATCTATCCAAAAACGAGTTCAAGATTTAAGATGAAGATAAAACACCTGCACTGCGAAAGCTCAAACCAAAATGAAGTACTTCACCAAATATGTTGAGAAAACTCCAGGTTCTACAGTGAGTATTGATACGTCTTGTCGTCAACGTCGACAAAGAAGAATTGAAGGTTTTGTTTACATACAAGAGTTGTATCTGGCCGACAGTTGGTGCTGGTGGGCACACCCGCAACCTTCATAGCGATCGCTCGCAAGTTTTTTGAGTGTGTTTTCTGTCGAGCCGCAGAGTTGCAGCTATTATATATTCACCGGCTAAGTTAAATATTTAAAATGCAAATTTACCAAGATACATATACATATACCAAGGCACTTCCCCCAATTTTGGGGGGTAGCCGACATCAACAAATGAAACAAAACAAAAAAGGGGACCTCTACTCTCTACGTTCCTCCAGCCTAACAAGGGACTCAACCGAATTTAGCTGGTACTGCTAGGGTGCCACAGCCCACCCTCCCACATTATCCACCACAGATGAAGCTTCATAATGCTGAATCCCCTACTGCTGGTACCTCCGCGGTCATCTAAGGAATCGGAGGCAGCAGCAGGGTCTATCGGAACTGCGTCACAATCGCTCGCCATTCATTCCTATTTCTAGCACGCTCTCTTGCCTCTCTCACATCTATCCTCCTATCACCCAGAGCTTTCTTCACTCAATCCATCCACCCAGACCCTGGCCTTCCTCTTGTACTTCTCCCATCAACTCTTGCATTCATCACCTTCTTTAGCAGACAGCCATTTTCCATTCTCTCAACATGGCCAAACCACCTCAACACATTCATATCCACTCTAGCTGCTAACTCATTTCTTACACCCGTTCTCACTCTCACCACTTCGTTCCTAACCCTATCTACTCGAGATACACCAGCCATACTCCTTAGACATTTCATCTCAAACACATTCAATTTCTGTCTCTACGTCACTTTCATTCCCCACAACTCCGATCCATACATCACAGTTGATACAATCACTTTCTCATATAGAACTCTCTTTACATTCATGCCCAACCCTCTATCTTTTACTACTCCCTTAACTGCCCCAACACTTTGCAACCTTCATTCACTCTCTGACGTACATCTGCTTCCACTCCACCATTTGCTGCAACAACAGCCCCCAAGTACTTAAACTGATCCACCTCCTCAAGTAACTCTCCATTCAACATGACATTCAACCTTGCACCACCTTCCCTTCTCGTACATCTCTTAACCTTACTTTTACCCACATTAACTCTCCTCTTCCTTCTCTCACACACTCTTCCAAATTCTGTCACTAATCGGCCAAGCTTCTCTTCTGTGTCTGCAACCAGTACAGTATCATCCGCAAACAACAACTGATTTACCTCCCATTCGTGGTCATTCTCGTCTACCAGTTTTAATCCTCGTCCAAGCACTCGAGCATTCACCTCTCTCACCACTCCATCAACATACAAGTTAAACAACCACGGTGACATCACACATCCCTGTCTCAGCCCCACTCTCACCGGAAACCAATCACTCACTTCATTTCCTATCCTAACACATGCTTTACTACCTTTGTAGAAACTTTTCACTGCTTGTCTTATTAGAGTAGTATTTTCAATACACTTGTGATGTCATCAATCACCCTGAAAAACTTATCGTAAAGTCGAACAGTCATAAGTTGCATGTCGTAAGTCGACGAGTACCTGTATGCATAAATCCATGTACCAACCCGTAACACAGACCAGGGAGGCGGACGAACATACGGGCGCAGCCCGCATTTTAGTAGTGTCCGGAACTTGGTTGGAGAACGTTGATAAACGTTCGTAACTGAGACTTCCTCCTTACTATGAACGATGAAAACGTCAGTATTTCTTCATCTCTAATTGGCAAAACTGGGATAAGTTTCAAATTTTCTCTTTCAGGAAACCTATCAGCTTATATGCAATTTTTCATCTCAGTATTTTTTAAAACTAAGACCTCCAATCAGAAGTTAGGAAGGAACTGGCTGGGATAAAGGAAGAAGAGTAATGCATAACCTGGTTTCACGTACGGAATATAGCCATCAACACTAATGATTTATTAGAGTTCTAATTGTAAGATGGTCTATAGTCCTCGCTGGTAGCAAGATTGCTTGTCCCCGTATGCGCATGTCTGTATGTGACCGGGCATGCGTAACCTCTTTGCCTCCAGGTAAATGTTTGGTAACGAGCCTGAGCCCACTTGAGGAATAATGTTTGTGCAACGAATCGCAAAAATATTGCCCAAGGAATTTGAATTTGACTAGCTGCAGTATTCTCAAGTGGTAACGAAAACAACACATATAGCTAGTGTAGCCATCATACCTCTGTTGTTTGCCTGCCTGCCTTGTGGGTGGGGCTTGCTAATGTTCATAAACGTAATGAGAAGCTGACAGTTTGTCTGGTTGCAACAAAGCCTACAAAAATAGCTCAGAAGGATTATGTTTCACGAAACCCAGTGTCTAACGGGAACTTGTTGTATCTAGGGATACACTGATACATGCTGCTGACTCAAGCCATCGGTAGTAAACTGTATTTGTGGCAATAACACTGAGGTTTTGCCCTGGTGAGAGCGCATGCCCAATTGAAGTTCGTTTCAGCCTTTTATACAGATTTTACGAACGTCTGTATCGTAGTTTTGTAAAATTTCTCAGGGCCGAGATATACCCATACAGCAGCGAAGTCTTGCATGAAGGGTTTGTTGTCCCAGAACGCACAGAACACAAACACTAGACAAGTTCGTATATGGTTGCCAATGAACGCTGGCGAGCGTCCGCAAATGCTGACACTAGCAAGAATCAGTGAACGCCGTCTGATACTAGCAAATGTTGGCAAGAGTCCGCAAAGCACTGGCAATAGCCCGCAAGAATCAGTGAACGCAGTCTGATACTAGTAAATGTTGGCAAGCGTTCACAAAGCACTGGCAATAGCCCGCGAGAATTAGTGAATGAGAATTATAAACCGCCAGCAATCTCCTTTCCGGCTACACCCAGGAGGGTTTCACAAACTCGCCATGGGTACTAAGACTTGGGTCTCACATCGTAAAACCCTTACCTCAGGCAAACCTCTCATGGTTACTAAGGCAAAGCGAGGGTCTTGCAAGAGGAGAGAGTCTCACACGATGCAAGAATTTCCCTAGCCTCTCCTCTTAGTACTCCTAACCCCCTTAGGGTTGGTGAGTAGCCTTATGTCATCCCCTCGGAAGGGAACGAAAAAGGCTGTGCTGGCCTTGAAGATCAACAATTTCTTTTTTGTTTGAGTTAGAAACTATGAGGAGCAGGTTCCAAAGCCAGAAGACCTTGTTGTGCCTAAAGGCACGATGTGGCAATAATCCCGAAGAGTTAAGGCCTACGAGACTTGTCGATGAGGAAGGAGGCGTGGCCGGCAGTCATCCTCATCTGCGGCAAATATCCCATAGGAAAAATGCAACGCGACTCGTTTCGTACCCTGAGGGTACGGCAACGGTGAGTAGGAATTGTAAACAATTACCTAACTCAATCGTCAACAAGTTCCAAAGAGCACAGACAGGGCATGGACGAATCCAAATTCCGCTGTGAGTCCAATACCTTTTAGCAAGATGATCGATCAACACCTTTCCTCGCAATGGCCCATCGCCTCACATACGAGGAAGCTACCACTCAGAAGGGAATGTTGGAGAAGATATCTCCTCTCGCAAGAAAGAATTGATGAACTCCTTCCGAAGGTGCATTGCCTTACGGAAGAGGGAGCTGCTGCTTAGTAGGGTGTTGGAGAAGTTCTCTCCTCTAACAAAAGAGGATCAATCAATTCCTCCTTCCAATGGCACATCGCCCCCAGGACGAGGGAGCTGCCGCTCAGAAGGGTGGTGGAGAAGATATCTCCTCTCGAAAAAGAGACGATCGATCAACTCCTCCTTCCTATGCGCATTGCCTCGGGGACGAGGAAGCTGCCGCTCGGAAAGGTGGCACAGTGTCCTTCCTCGCAAGGTTAGACTACTGCGAAACACTTGGAGGTGAACCTCCCTTTGGCCAAACACGGCTAGAGGAATTCCACCCCGTACAACCTCTGGAACGAAGTCGAAACTCATTCCAGAGACCTCACGGTCCCGTGTCAAGTCACTCGGAGGAGTTTCTGTCAGCCACTGCTCACGCCCGCCTGCCAAAGCAGTAGGGAGGGCAGCAGAGGTAGAAGCCAGAGGCTACCTTCCTTGCACGGGGATCCCGTGTAAAGAAGGCAGCTCAAAATGAAAACTATTAAGCATTAGGCAGCCAGTTACCTTTAACTGTAACCGGTTAAAAGGGGTTGACGGGAGAGAAAGACTACGTCTTTACTCTACCGAGCCAAAATAAAAAGTGACATTTAGTCGCAAGTGCTGGTGTAAGCGGGAAGGTTAATCTACCCTGCTCTCCCCTCTGCTAACTAGCAGAGGGTAGTTACACCCTGACAAAAAGTTTTTTTGGGCTCAGCCATGTCGTCCTGATGGAAGGTTCCTTCAGGTAGCTTTCTAAGGGATATTTGGCTACAGTGATACTCCCAGAGAATTGACCACAGGTCTCCAGAATTCTCCTGGTGCGAGTATCCTTAATATAACTTTTAAGGATATCGCATAATATCAGGGGACGTATTTCTTGATACGACACATAGTAATCTTCACCCCGAATAGAGTTTTTGCCTTCAGGGGGAAGAGTGGCGAGTTTGAAAGGCAGCCGTTATCAAGGTTACCCAGTGGATCCCCTCCCCGTACTACTATGGCATAACTATTCCTTTAAAACTAGCCATTTAAGCACAAAGTGTTCCTCCCACTTGGTCTCGGTGTTGTTACTGTTTTTAAGGAATATTACCATGCAATCTCCAGCATCTTCATCCTCTAGAAAGTTGAGTATTTAATCTTTCCTGTGTATAATTTTTGACTCCCTTCTCACAGTTAAATTAGCATAATTTAAGTGTGTCAAGTGGAGCAGAGCCAGCACCGGAAGCGGCCATTTTAAGACCGCTGTCGTACGCATAAATGCTTTATTTAGTTAGTAGTACGACCTTCCCAGTAATTAGCTATAAAGAAGTTCTAGCTATTTAGGCAAAATTATACTAGTGAAGATAAGCTTTACACATGTAATATTTCCTCTTCCTATTATAGGTTTCTATCGTTTACGATAGGGGCTCGGTGGTATTAGTGTAGCCGAGATCCCAACTCGGGTTAGGTTAGCCTAACTCGTTTTAGTATACTTTGGTAACGTTTTCCCCGTTCAACCTCCTGTATCGTTTTTATTAATTCGGTCTGAGATATATAAATATCTCCTAGAATTATTAGTATAATTCGATACGCTTCTCTTTTAGAAAAATGAGGTTAAACCCTTCCTTTCCCCTGAGTGCCGCCAGCCCCGGCGACAACCCTATCTTCTGTCATCGCCATCGAGTAGTGTACTCCGGCTTGACTTTGATAGTGTTTTCTGTCGATCTTCTTTGCCGGCGAGTATCCCGGCTTTGAAATACGACAGTAACTCAGGGTATTCTGTCTTATTGCTGACAACGGCACCGATAGGGGAATAGTCATTTCACTGCCGGTTACAGCGTTGGCGGTATAGGAAGTTCGGCTTCCCTAGTCCACAACCGAAAGTGGGTGATATAATTGCCACCACCTTTCTCCCTTGTAGATGAGAAGACATGTCCTATATCCGGCAATGTCTCAGGCTGGGGAATCGTTATTCCTCTGCCGGTCAAGACGGTGCTGGTATAGGAAACCATGTTTCCTTGACTTACAGCCAAAAGTAGGAGGCATACCTGCCGCCACCTTTCTCTGTAAAATATAGGACCCTTTCCCTTCCCCTTCTGTCTCTAATAGCATGATTCCTGTACCCGGTATTCTACAATCACCCCGCTTGCCGGGCTGACTGGGTTACTGGCCAGGCTCCTATAAAGGCGGTTAGGCTGCTGCTTCGACCATCTCCCTAACGGAAGCTAAGCTCCGGGAAAGGTTGAGCCGGCCCTGACGGCTGCCGGTGGGATACCCATTATACTTTTGAGTATTCTTCAGTCCTCTCTTGGATTGCCATCCACAAACCCTGTAACCGGCAGTACAGCCGGCAACAGAAATTGTGGCTGGATGGAAACTAGAATCAATTTATTCCTCCCCTTCCATTTGAATCCTCATTCTGGAAAGAAGGCAGTAGAGACAGTAGTCCCTACACCCCTAATTATCATACTAAACTATAGTATTACGGAAGTCGTCCTTTCCATTCTTTCTCTCTCTCTGTCAGTTAGTGCCGCCAGGTACTAGCCTAACAAGGTAGCATACCGGCAAAACTACAGTATAAGACAATACAGTAGCCAGTATTCCTGCAGTATAATAATACAGCAGTTAGAAAACTACAGTATATAATAATACAGTAGTATGATATTTCCAACAAACTCTGTGTATCCTTTCACAGTCCATTACTGAGACCGTTTTAAAAAATGTTGAGGTGAAATATTCCTTCAACATCCTGATGAATCCTAGATTATCAGAACACCAATGATAACCTATCAGTATTAATATTTTACAAGTGGTGGAGTTAGTGTTAGTATCCACTGACTCTGGCTCTTCGTACGAGTTATTCCACTCTGTAATTTCCCTGATAAGGAAAATAAAAATATTAATATTGTAGGTCACAGCAATTGCCTGGAGGGGAAACACAGAAATGTGTCTTTTCTACTTCTTTTCTAGCTTACTATCCTAAGCTATGATAAATAATAGTAAAGCATACTACTTATGCATGTGTATATTTATCAGTGAGATAAATGACCCTATACTCATTTCCCTCTTTCTTTCCTTACAGGAGGAAGCTAAGATGAAGTGTGTAGTCCTCTGCAACCACAAAAGTAGGGACTTTTGTGGCCACAAGATGTGCAGGTCTCATGGCCCCTGCTGCATCGTACCCGGATCCCTGAGGTACTGGGACCTGTATTTCAAACATATATCATATCAATGATATAAACAATCTAGTACTAATTCACTCTTTTTTCTCCCTTACAGGAGGAGCCAATGGCAAAGTGTACAATTGTATTCTGCAACCACAAGAGTAAGGACTTTTGTGGGCATACAATGTACAGGTTTCATGGTTCTGCTGCATCGTATCTGGATCCCTGAGGTTCTGGGACCCGAAGAGTCGCTCCAATCGCCTGACCTTGCTGACCGACGGCTTTGTAAAAGATATCCTTGACACTACGGAGTCAAGGGATACAGCAAGGGAAACCCACCAAAGGTGAATATGAGACTTCCAGAAAAACTCTCCGGTACCTTACCTACCTAACAAAACTTTGTAGTGCCTACTGGTCCCTAAATCTCGATCGAATACGTTTGGGCTTCAGGAACAGGTCCAGAATCCCTCTATCCAACGGACCGTGGATATGGATATCAACAGACACTGCAAAGCTTAGACATCCACCAAGATAGGATGTCAGAGGTGTCCACTGACACCGGACAGGACCTACTGCTAGAAGGCCCTAAATAAGGAATGGTTCAATCACCCACGGAAAAAGAAGGATCCGTTTTGACGGTGACTGAGGTCCGTCAGCTCACTGTGCCGGCATATCAACTTATGCCCTCAACCTCTTCAGCCCCAACTGGCTAGACAGGTCGGCAGGAGCGAAACACTCCTAGAGTCGATCCAGCAGACGCTGACACTGCTCCGGAAGGAACAAGAGGAAAATAAGCAAGATCTCAAAGAGATGAAGAGAGAGGTACAGGGAAGGAAATGCCGTGGCGCTTCCAGGGGCTCCGCTAAGCTCCTTAAAATATCTGACCTCCCTCACTGCTCCCAACCAACCCCTGGAGATAGACGGAACACATGCCCTTGTTGAATGGGAAGCTTTATATCTCCTAGAAATTGGGGTTTAATCCCCTTGAAGAGCTTCAACTCTGGCCCAGCTTTCAGCGTACCCAGATTGCTATGTGAGACTACGAGATGAACCTACATCCCGTGAGGAGACTATACCAAAGGAAGTCATTATCCTCGAACATGACAAGGCTCAAGCCATCCTTACCAAGACCCGGAAAGGGGCCGGATATACTAACTCCAAAGCCTCAGCATTGAGCAAGAAGCATCCAACCTTCATTGCTCCTTCCTCCTGAACCTTCCCCCTTTTCCGGGAAATCCATAGACTGTGTCATGAGAGCAGTTGAAGAGGGAAAACCCTGCCCAATCCAAGAGAAATATAAACCATTATCTTTGGCTACGCCAACCTGCGAGGAGGAGTGGAAAGTGGTACATCTAACCTTCTCTGTCTTGAGATTGGATCCGGAGATAGCAGGCTAGCAGTTTAAGGTGACCGTCCGCGGTGGTATTTTGGCATACCAACTTGAAAAATTCAAAAATCGTTTTATTGTCTCTCTGTATAGAGAAACATATCGTACATGCTCTCCAGAAGTTTCAACCCATTATTTTTACAAATAACGAAGATATAGAGGTTTTTAAATGATGACGTCATCCTTACTGTGTCGTCTGCATGACTTAGTTTGACAAAATCGTCTTTGTGTGTAATTTTGCATTTATATAGCGATTTTTCACTTATATTTCGATCTATCGTACGTCTGGCAGAAATGGAAGGCATTGGTAGAGTGTAGATGAACGAAGTCTACTCCTACAATAACAGAAGCCAAAGTTGCCAAAGATGTATAGAAGTTATAATGTATGCCTATGTTTACTTGAAGTTCGTATGTACATTGTGTTTCCACAACGCCTTCGGGAACATTATAGCAAGGCCAATGTTACCTAAGGTTGTAGAAAGAACAAATAGTCAATCATTTTTCCAAACAATGAAAATAGCGGTCTTTAAATGATGACGTCATCCTTATGGCGTCGTCTGCCTGACTGAGTTTAACAGGTGCGCAGTTCTCTCTCTCTCTCTCCCTCTCTCGAATTATTTACCACTGCCATTTATACAAATACTTTTATTCTCTCTCTCTCTCTCTCTCTCTCTCTCTCTCTCTCTCTCTCTCTCTCTCTCTCTCTCTCTCTCTCTCTCTCTCTCTCTCGAATTATTTAAAACTCCCATTTATACAAATACTATAATAACAATGTTCAACTCACTCTCTCTCTCTCTCTCTCTCTCTCTCTCTCTCTCTCTCTCTCTCTCTCTCTCTCTCTCTCTCTCTCTCATGTTTCGAAATCTCATACCTCTGGCAGAAATGAAAGGCATTGGTAGAGGGTAGGTGAATGAAAAACTACCAGCTACGAACACATCACAAAGTTTCCAAAGACATATAGAAATTATAATGCATGTGTTTATTTACTTGAAGTTTGTATGTTGATTGTGCTTTCACAACGTCCTCTGGAATTTTATAGCAATGCCAATGTTACATAAGGTGATAGAAAGAAAACAAAGTAAGTGGAGAACAAGAAAACAGACCCCAAAGATGCCAAAGATGTATAGAAGTTATAATGTATGCGTTTGTTTACTTGAAGTTCGTATGTACATTGTGTTTCCACAACGCCCTCGGGAACATTATAGCAAGGCCAATGTTACCTAAGGTTGTAGAAAGAACAAATAGTCAATCATTTTTCCAAACAATGAAAATAGCGGTCTTTAAATGATGACGTCATCCTTATGGCGTCGTCTGCCTGACTGAGTTTGACAGATGCGTAGTTCTCTCTCTCTCTCTCTCGAATTATATACCCCTGCTATTTATACAAATACTTGTATTCTCTCTCTCTCTGTACATCCTTTTATTAGATAATAGAATGAATCTCTTTTTTCATTTGTTCGTATATCCTTGCAAAAATTCTTATTCTCTCTCTCTCTCTCTATCATCTTATTTTATAATAGGATGAATCTTTTTCATTTGTTCGTATACCCTTGTAAAAAAATACTTCTCTCTCTCTCCCTCTCTCTCTGTACATCCCTTTATTAGATAATAGAATGAATTTCTTTTTCATTTGTTCGTATACCCTTGTAAAATATACTTATTCTCTCTCTCTCTCTCTCTCTCTCGAATTATATACCCCTGCTATTTATACAAATACTTGTATTCTCTCTCTCTCTCTCTCTCTCTCTCTCTCTCTCTCTCTCTCTCTCCAATTATTAAAAACTCCCATTTATACAAATACTATAATAACAATGTTCAACTCTCTCTCTCTCTCTCTCTCAATTTGAACTGTCATCTATATCAGCCAAAGGCTCTCTCTCTCTCTCTCTCTCTCTCTCTCTCTCTCTCTCTCTCTCTCTCTCTCTCTCTCTCATGTTTCGAAATCTCGTACCTCTGGCAGAAATGAAAGGCATTGGTAGAGGGTAGGTGAATGAAAACTACCAGCTACGAAAAAATCACAAAGTTTCCAAAGACATATAGAAATTATAATGCATGTGTTTATTTACTTGAAGTTCGTATGTTGATTGTGCTTTCACAACGTCCTCTGGAATTTTATAGCAATGCCAATGTTACATAAGGTGATAGAAAGAACAAAAGGTAAGTGGCGAACAAGAAAAAAGAACCAAGAAAGAGGGAAACATGGATAAGAGTACAAAGCTGAAACCTGCTAACTAAAACACTAGCAACAATTAGAGATCGCTGGCAACTCATAACATAGGAATAGTAAACTGAGGGTTCAAATACCTCCTTTAGGGTGCATTTATGTAGGAATGAACAATAAAAGTTATCATAATAATATTATCTTGATTTCTTTTAGAAAAGAAGCGAAAGCTTGCTGCAAATCTTTGGGAGCTCATAACTCAAAAACATACTTATTCCCACTTAGGTACATTTTTCTCACTTATTTGTTGTTCGATATTAGAGAAAAAGATATCGTTGAAAAGAAGAATAAAAATTCCACAATTCTGTCAGACAAAATTTTGATTTTCGTTTTACATTTTTTTTCACGATTATTTTCCGTCTAGACGAGGAAAAAAAATAAAAATTCATTAAAAAAAACAGAAAGGAAAATCAAAATTCTGTCTGACAAAATTGTTCGGTTGTTAGAGTAGTTTTTGTGGTATAAGTTTCAATACAATTGGTATTATAGTAGTGGGGAAAAATGTACCCAAATATTTTGTTTAAATCATGATTTTTGCTCATAAATCCAAAAGTTTTTGATCAAATGACTTGAAATTTTTATATGATGAAGGTATTATATGTGTCTAAAACATATATAGAAATTGTGTAATTTGGATCATTAGGAAAAAAAAATGGCGGACATGGCGGACGGTCCCCTTAATGAGAACCTTCCAAAGTTGTCAAACCCTCCTTTGAGAAGGGAATAGGAGATGAACGATAGTCTTACTGCATCCTTGTCTCAGCAGAACTGCTTAAAAATATGTGCAGGACTTTAATAACACCCCAGAAAACTGATTTCATCATGTATTTGGAGCCTAGACCCTTTCCACAGGAAGTGGTCCAAGAAGTCATTACCAAAGCCACCACAGAGAGTAGGAACCTGCTCCAAAAGTGGGGCATGTCCTCAAAGAGGAAATCATCATTAGAACTGCACAATTTCCGACCGTGACCATGATCACGGTGCCTCAAATGGTAGTCCAGCTGTAAACCACCCTCCAGATGGTCTCTCATCAGCTAGTAGCCAGTTACCTGTATCTAATCCAGGCTTTTAAAAGGACTCGACCACTTTTCGGTCCTACAATGGTAAGGGCCCAAAAGAGGATCCTCCGGAAATCCCCCAAGGGTGGAGGAGGACGTGGTCACGGAAACATATCCACAGGAACCTCTAACAATGAGAGGTTCCAGGTAGGAGGTAGACTTTTCCACTTTCGGGATCATTGGACCTTCGATCCCTGGGTCCATCTTTCCAAAAATTCTTCCGACACTTCCCCCTTATTGGAAGAATATACCTCAAAACTCTTGATCAAGAAGGTAATGAGGATAGCGAAGTCCATCTAAATTTAGGAAGGCTGTCTTGCGTTCCCAAGAAAGACTCGGACAAACCCAGAGTCATTCTAGACTTGTCTTCACTCAACAAGTTCATTGAGAACAACAATAGACCTGGCAGTTGCTTATTGGCACCTACCAGTCAGTTGCCCCCTCTCCTCTTACCTAGGATTCAGGCTACAGAAGACAAAATTTGTCTTCGCAGTCATGCCCTTTAGACTGAACGTAGCCTCAAAGGTACTGTATTCGCAATGCTAACGGACACGATTGTCCAGCACCTATGCTCCAAAAGAGTACAGGTAGTAGCATAACTCGTAAGGCAGCATCCAAGGCTACTTGTCTGCAAGCGGCCGGAAGGGTGATCCAGTTCCTGGAACACCTGTGTCTCAAGATCAGTCGCTAGAAGTCTCGCCTTTCTCCAGCTCACAAGTTTCAATGGTTGGGAATCCATGGGAACTTGCGGTGACACCTCCTCTCCATTCTATTAAAGAAGAGGAGAAATAGCGGCATCTGTCAAGAGACTAATCCAACACAAGAGGATTTCAAAATGCCAACAAGAAAGAGCACTGGGCTCTCTCCGGTTCGCAGTAGTGACAGGCCCCATGCTAGAAGCACAGCCAAAGGATGCGCCAGGGGTCTGGAGAAGATACGAATCAAACTCTCGAAGAGATCAACAATGTTGACACTGACCCAATTGCGCACGCCATTAAGGCCGTGGTCAATGAATAAGAGCTTAGCACAGACAAATTTCTTGCAACCACCACAAACATCAGTGGTGATACGCATCAACATCTTGGAGGCTATGACAGTCCTCCTGATGTTCAGAAGACTATCCCCACACAGAACAGTCCACATCAGATTGGCTCTCAACAACGAGGTGATAGTAATATGTCTAATCGACAAGGCTCGAGTTCATCTCACATCAACTAAGTGATGTTAGCCATCCTCCGCCTGGCAAGGAAGAGATGATGGCATTTATCAAGCAGTTCCTCTTCAAAGGTTCCACGATATGACGGCGGATGCTCTATCCGGACGAAAACCGATAAGAGACAGAATGGTCCCTAGACGAAGACTCATTCTCCTTTATTTTTGATAAAGTCCCGGAACTGCAGATCGACCTCTTCACAACAAGCGACAGCAAGAAACTACCTCGTTATGTAGCCCCTTACGAGAACCTTAAGCGGAAGCAATAAACATCATGTCTCTCGACTGGAATGGATGGAATCAAACTTACCTGTTTCCACCAACCAATCTCCTGCTAAAAGTCCTCTGCCTTACCCCGTTTTATCCAAACTGGTATAGAAGTCAACTGTTACATTTCATCCTCGAGAACCAACAACCTGCATCTCATGATTTTTTCGCCCTAACAGCGAACAAAAGGTTGGGATCTCGAAGAATGTGGCCAACTTCATTGTAGAGGACAAGTCAAGTCCGATCAGGAGACAATGCGGATTGCCTTGGAAGAAAGGGGTAAGCCTCGTGAAAACAAAGGGACTTACAGAAATTTCAACAGGTTTCTGTCTCTCTTCTTTCACCTACTTGGACGAGGCCTGACTTGCACCACGATAACCACGTGTAAGTCGGCCCTGACTAGACCTCTTCTATACGCCTTTGAGACGAACCTCATAAACGAATCCCTTTTAAGGTACCAAAGCATGCACTAGACCCAAGCCGACAATCCCTCCAAAGCCCATTACATGGGCATTGGTCAAGTCTTGCACTATGCTTCAAACCTGAACAATGAGTATTGTACTCTAGAAGAGCTAACACGGTAACTTGGTTTTCTGTTCGCAATAGCCTCAGGGGCTAGAGTTAGTGAAATATTGGCCTATCAGGGATGCAGGCCATATTCAGTTCACAGAAGAGGAGAACTGAATCCTTTCCCCGATCCTACTTTCTAGCCAAAAACGGGCTGCCCACCAAAAGGTGGGGTCCTTGGAGAATCTGCCCACTGAAGAAAGATGTCTCCCTATGCCCATTAGGGTGTTGTAAGGTCTATCTTCATAGAACTTCAGACTTCAAGGAAGGACAGCTCTTCCGAGGCAAAACCTCAGGATCAAAATCTATCCCTAAAATAACTAAGAGCAATGCTCACTTCCTTATACGCATAGCGGATCCTGACAGCTCACCCGCAGTTCATGATCCTAAGAAAATTGCTTCTTCACAGAACTTCTTCCAATACTATATGAAACAAGTACATAAATAAGATATGTTGTGGTGGCGGCGGGTAGTTTTAGAAACCTGTCGTCTAAGCCTGCGACGAACAGTGAACTGCTTTGGGACTTTCCAGTGCATCGGGTGCATGGGTACATTTCCCCTCGAGTGCAAATCACAACGATGATTAACACAGTTCCATATAGGTGCATATCTGACCGATAACACCAGTGCCGAGTGAACGTTGCGTCACAGTGTTCAGGCATTTCCAAAATCTGTACAAATCAGTCAGATTTGGTTTCACATCTCCATTGAGTGGCATCATTTTGATGAAATTACATATTTTTCCCAAAAGGAGAAAGTATGGACCCTGATGTGTTTTCAATGCCGGATCAGATTCATACCTGATTGTAACTACATTTGATAACCTAGTTACAAGGTAAAATACTAAATGTATTTGCATCTTATTGCTGCTATCTCAGTTACAGATGAATAAAGCATACTAGAGTTTTAATTAAACCCTAGAAGGGCCCAACTTCAAATCAGAGTACAGATTTCCAAGTGATAAAAGGTAATCTCTGAGATTTACCGTCCGTCCCTTTGGAGATACAAACTTTGAATCCTTATAGTCGAAATTGACACTTTCCCTGTAGGGGGCAGGAAGGCCTAAGCTAGTTCCAAGCTTAGTGGATACGAGAAATAACTGTAATGTCATATATAAAGGTCTAGGAGACCATATAAGGAACTCATTCAAAGTAAAGGCACTTATACAAATCCAAAGATATAGTACTTTCAAGTAATTCTCTGGTATATTTCTAGCAGGACGACATGGCTGAGCCCAAAAAATGGATTTTGAGCAAAGCGAAAAATCTATTTTTGGGTGATATCACCATGTCGTCCTGATGGACCCTCCCTTCTTTCAAAAAGGAGTTTACAATTATGTAACGTAAGACACCACCTGAAACTACTCTATCTGCGGCTATCCATGCTTAAATGTAACAAGGAATAGTTACGCCATAGTAGTACGGGGAGGGGATCCACCAGGTAACCTTGATAACGGCTGCGCTTCAAACTCGCCACTCTTCCCCCTCAAGGCGAAAACTCTATTCGGGGTGAAGATTGCTGTGTGTCGTATCAAGAAATACGTCCCCTGATATTAAGCGATATCCTTAAAAGTTATATTAAGGATACTTGTACCAGGAGTTAGAATTCTGGAGACCTGAGGTCAATTCTCTGGGAGTATCACTGTAGCCAAATATCCCTTAGAAAGCTACCTAAAGGAACCTTCCATCAGGACGACATGGCGATATCACCCAAAAACAGATTTTTCACTTTACTCAAAATCCGTTATTGGCTGCTTTCAGCTTCGCTGAAATGATACTCCACAGTTAACAGCGTAAGGTTTGTATTTTTCACAGGAACAAAAGAAATCTGATTAAGGCAGGTAGCACAGAAACTGTAACACAATTATGGTCTCTAGTAAGTGAAAATTACCCGCCAGCTACAACTACTACCACCTGAAGTCATAATCGTATCAAAGGTTGAAGGTTTGTATGATGTGCAGGAAGAAACTAATAATAGAAGTTAAAATACAAAACAATTTCAGCATAATAACACATCAATTAATTGAAATTCCACTTTGTACCAAATCATTAAAGAAAGATGTCCCAAAGTAATCAGTTCCTCCTGCAGCGCATACAGCATAAGATTAGCAAACAAATTTATAAAAACACTTTTATTTTCTGTTGTCCAAGTATTTCCTTTAATCATTTAATTCCAACAAATACTTTTCATGTTTCTAACTGTTAAATCTTCCTAAGCAATAAAGGATATAAAAGGTACAGTACAATGAGGAGGTGCATTGTACCGTTATTAACGATAGCAATAAAATTAACAAAGGCTAAGGAAATAAAGGTAAAAGATAATGAGAATGTGACCATAAATTGATGTTTACATTTTGTCAGCTGATATTTATAAACGAAAGTAACGGCACTTCAGTTTAAATTGCTTTAATTTTAATGAATTCGTTTTTAAAGCGCCGGTAATAATACAATAATACCAGCAATAAAAATAAAATAAGTTTGCATGGAGTTTAGTGCAGGTAAAAGTACCTAGCGAAGGCTGGATTAAATTAGTCTAAGCCTACTGTATGTCTCAAACTTTACCTACGATGTATAAGGCGTAAGGCAATTTTTCAGCCAAAATTTTTTGAAAAAAGTGCGTCCTATAGGCCGTCAAATACGGTAATCCTCAGCTCGGGCACCCGCTTTTGGAAAGTGGCAGTGACTTTTTAAAAAAAGGTTAGGAGTTAGCCCACCTTAGTGCAGCATTTATTTGGGAAAATCCCCCTTTTGCGACTGTGACTGTAACCTAACTACCGCGAAGAGCAAGGGCCGACTGTAACTGGATCTGGTTCATGCTCCCATACCTTATCTTTTACTTCCATTTTGTATTCTTTACATATTTTACAATGTATATATTTACAGATCTTATTGTGGTGAGCTGTGTAGCGACCATCTGCAAGCAGAATCTGGCAGGCTGAAACCAGATGGCCAACACTCTCAACTGCTACAAGATAAAAACTGCACTGGTCGTTTCCTGATACACCAGCCATTTTCTTGAGGCCGTTTGTTAGGAGGGCTTGGTCTTTTGCTCCTATTATCATCCTTTCTCCATCAAAACCTAAATTTCCATTCCTTATCCATCTAAGTGACTCTTCTTTGTCTATGCAACTTTTTTCCAGTTCTTGGAATCTTCCTGCTCTTCCATGGTGTTCCAAACTTTTCATTCTAAGTTTCTCCTCTCTAGAACTGAATTTCTGCCTGGTCTTTCTGGCTATCATTGTTACTAGTGTCTGTTCCGTGCCCTTTGTTTCTTCTAGCAAGTCACCAGCGAAGTTCTTAGCTTGCTTTGTTATTGATGTTAGTTGGCTCAGGACTTCATTATGATGTTGGGTAACCTTTTTGATGTTTTCATTCATCCTCAGAGCTTTTTAAGTATTGCCCTATACTTACTATTGATGCTCTGTATGCTTGATTGATCTCGATTAAGCCTAGTCCACCTTCTCTGTGTGAGAGGTATATTCTATCTATACACTGGTTTCTATATGTGACTTTATGCAGGGTGAGAATCTTTCTGATCTTAACATCTATCGTATCTATGTCACCTTGCGGCCGGTCTACAATACCAAAACCATAGGTCACCACTGGTATCACTAGCTGATTTATTGCATTGATCTTCTTTAGGCGGCTGATGTACTATTTCTTTATCGTTTCTCATTTTCTTGTGTTCTATACAATTATTTTCTTCTATTCCCAAGTATCTACATGCAGGATCCTCTGGCAGATCTACAAACATGCCTTCCTCTACTTCTATTCCTTCTGGTGTTACATTCTTCCCCTTTCTTGATAGAAATCTCAGCACATTTATCTAATTCAAAGTCAATGCAGATGTCACTTGAACATCTGTGGATTGTCCTAACTAGTTCTTCCAGTTTTCTTCTATTGTCTGCATATAGTTTGAGGTCATCCATGAAGAGTAGGTAGTTCACTCCTTTATTTGTCTTTTCTACTTCTGCTTTTGCTTAGGTCATAGCCGGTGTTAAGGTCATTCAAGATTTTACTAAGCGGATCTATGGTCAAGCAGATGAGAAGTGACGAGAGGCTGTCACCCTGGAATATTCCTCTTTGTATTTTTACGTCTGGAATTACTATCTGGCCCTGAGTGTGTTTAAGACAGATGGTGTCTTCCACTTGACCATCTTCTTTCCTTATTGGTATTATATAATCCCGACATTTAAGTATCCAGATGAGTGGCACACTGTCAAATGCCTTCTTATAGTCTATTCAAGCCATATTAAAGTTCCTTTGCCTTTTTCTTACAGTCTTCTAATATTGTTTTTTAATTAGCAATTGACCTTTGGTTCCATGTTTATTTCTAATACATTCCTTTTGTTCTTTTTCCTTTTATATGCTTTGATCTAGGTGTTCATAGATCTCATCTCCTATAACTCCAGTGAGCCATTTGTAGGTTGTTGGTAGACAGCAGATGGGCCTACATTTGTTGGGGAGATCGGTCTCAGAACTCTTAGGGAGAAGAGAGGTGTTTCCCGTTGTAAGCCACTCTGGTGATTCTTCTTCTCCTCGTATCTTTTTTGAGAAGGCTTGTTCATCGGTGTGGTGTACCGCTGTGATCTTTTTTAGCCAGAAATTTGGAATCTTGTCTACTCCTGGTGCCTAATCAGCTTGGGCCGTTCTTCCATTGATATTGTTTTGGTTTCTTCAATTTCATTGTCTAGTTCCTCTTCTAATTCCCATTGTTCACGGTCAAACTCTGTTCCGATGTTTCTTGGTCGCCTAGGTGAAGTGTGGTTTCCATTTCTTCTGGCAAGGTTACTTGGTTCTTCTGTACCTGTGCTAGAGCTTGAGGGAGAGGTTGTGGTCTTCTGAGGTGCTGGTGGTAATGGTCTTTGCCAGACTTGATCTGTATTTTCCACAGCATTTCCATGGGTCATTTCAAAGGGCTCCTCTAAGGGACATTTGAGTCTTTTTATCATATCTCTAACATCCTCACTCATCTTTTGAATTTCTGCTTCATTAAAGTATTGATGTGCAATGAAATCAAATTTCTGGGTGGTGAGCCTTGAGCTAGATATACCGATCTTATTTGGGCAGTGATGATGGAATATTCTCTGCCCCTCATTGCATCTTTCTCTTTGTCTGGTAAACTTTTCTTTGGTATACTCCATGGCCCATATCAATAAAAATTCATCTTCTCTTTCCCATCTACTTGTTCTTTATACTTGTTGTTCACTTACCTCTCTCTCTTCGTAGTCACTCTTTGCTTTGGCCTTGGCTTCTTTTTTTAACTTTTCTATTTCTTCTTAAGGAAGATATTTTGGAGTTTGTGAAACTATCGATGCTCTTAGTCTTGTATTGGTGGCAGCAATTTTCTCAGGTGGTAAATCTGACTCTCTAATTTTTTCCTTGAATACCTGGTTTCTACGTCTGGCCCACCCCTCATACCTTGAGTAGGTGAAGCAGAAGAGGAGTACTTTCTTCTCTGCAAGGGACCATTCAATCTTTAAAAGAGTCTGGTTTTCCTTTTGATTCCTTACCTTGATGGTTGCTGGGCCACAGGATCAGGATTTTGCTGATTTGGTGGGGATCCCTGCTGGATGCTCGATGCACAGATTGAAGTTCCACCATTGCTCTCAACAACCCGCAAAGTACAGGGATGAGTTGAGGGGACCGTTTTATCCTGATTGGTACCTTTCCAGCATCTTTGCTCGACATTTTTTTTATTCGAGTTCCTCATTGTCTACGGCTTCTTATTTTATCCAAAGCTACCCTTACCTTGATTATTCAAAGTGAGGGGTTGCCCCATTCGCAACCTAAGGAACGCGCTCGATGGCCCGATGTGAAGTCACACCAGCGGCCAGATGAGAAGTCACACCAGTGGCCCGAGGAGAAGGCAAACTGGTGGCCGAGGAGAAGGCACACTGGTGGTTCGAGGAGAAGGCACAACAGTGTGAATTCTAAAATGTCTTGCGAGATTATTTTTCACAGAAAATGCTTTTTTGCAGACACTGCACTTGAATGGCCTCTCCCCAGTGTGAATTCTATAATGTTCTGTGAGGTGAATTTTCTCCGAAAATGTTTTGTCACAGACATTGCACTTGAATGGCTTCTCCCCAGTGTGAATTTTAAAATGTCTTGTGAGATTAGTTTTCACCGAAAATGCTTTTTTGCAGACATTGCACTTAAATGGCCTCTCCCCAGTATGAATTCTATTATGTTCTTTGAGATGAATTTTCTCTGAAAATGCTCTGTCACAGACACTGCACTTGAATGGCTTCTCTCCAGTGTGAATTCTATAATGGCTTCTGAAATAACTTTTATGAGAAAATGCTTTGTCACAGACACTGCACTTGAATGGCTTCTCCACAGTGTGAATTCTATAATGACTTGTAAGATTACTTCTCTGAGAAAATGCTTTGTCACAGAGATTGCACTTAAATGGCTTCTCGCCAGTGTGAATTCTGTAATGTTCTATGAGAATCCTTTTCTCAGAAAATGATTTGTCACAGTCACTGCACTTGAATTGCTTCCCCACAGTGTGAATTCTATAATGACTTGTAAATTTACGTTTTGCAGAAAATGCTTTGTCACAGAGATTGCACTTAAATGGCTTCTCCCCCGTGTGAATTCTAAGATGTGCAGTGAGAACAACTCTCTTAGAAAATGCTTTGTCACAGACATCACACTTATATGGTTTGTCCCCTGTATGAATTCGTGATGTGCAGTAAGACAGCTTCTCTGAGAAAATGCCTTGTCACAGATACTACACTTGAATGGCTTCTCTCCCATGTGAATTCTATAATGTTTTGTGAGATTACTTTTTTCAGTAAAGGATTTATCACAGATATTGCACTCAAATGGCTTCTCCCCCGTGTGAATTCTATAATGGTTTGTGAGACGACTTTTCACCGAAAATGCTTTGTCACAGACACTGCAATTAAATGATGTCTTCCCAGTGTGAGTTTCATTATGTTTTTCAAGATTAACTTCATTAGAAAATGTTTTGCCGCATTCTCTGCATATGAACTGACCTCCAGTGTGAATTAACAAGTGAGTGTTGGGGTCAACTACATCACAAAATTGTTTTTCATAATTTCCTACCACAAATGACTCATCTTTCGTACCATCATCAGTGTGAGTTTTGAAATAACTTTCCTGACATAGAGGTTTTCCCAAGCCATTGGTTTTTATCTGTTTCTCTTTCTGTGAACATTTTAATTCCCTTCTTTCGTTTATTCTGTCCTGTTTCCTACTAGATACCAACTGTATCCCATATTCCTCTTTCTCACCTTCATTTACACTCTCCTCCTCTTTATTGACTTCCATTTTTCTGATTTTAAATTTCTCCTGACTCACTGATGCATCAGTGTCAAAAGAATATTTCATGTCACCTTCACTTGACTCACATATTTCTGGTTCTGTTTTTGAATATTTAATGTCACCTTCACTTGACTCAAATACTTCTGGCTCTGCTTTGAATTCCATGTCTAAATCCATGAAAAGAGAGCCATCATTAAAGAGCACACTATCAACTAAATCATTATTTTCTAACTTGACAGCAGTGTGTGTACACGAATATTCTATTTCTTTTTTCACTAGAAATTCCAGTTCCTCAGAGTTCCTCATCATCTCCTTATTACAAGATGACATCCTCCTCAATATTATCATCAACAGTGTACAATGATAAAGCTAACACTAAACATCCTATTCTTTACATGAGTCTTAAAATATGAATCCTTCTTTCTTTTTTCCAGTCTTGTATCTCTTGAAGATATCTTCATTAGTTTACACAATCTTGCAAAAAGAGGTGGATGATTATTTCCTTTGGGATGAAAGGTCTGAAATAATAGAGAACAACTATCAGTGGAGAAGGGCATGTTAGAAATGTTGGAGTTTTCTGAAATAAAATTAAAATATTTTAAAAGAAGAAATTTTCAAAAAGAAATTTGTAAATTTATTTTTCCTATTCACACTCATTTGAGTCCTTTAATTAAGGAAATTACGTCAGCACAAACTAGAATTGGTCACTAAAATAGAAACAGATAATGAGTAGTTATCTGACTGGAGAGGGTGCTAGGCAAGCAACCCCAGGGAGCCCCCCCCCCCCCTTATAGTAACCTCATAACTCACTTTTCATGCTTTGGACCAGAACTTAAAAAGGTAGTTTGAGGAGTGAAGTTGGATTAAAGGACTCAATTTAGTATGGCTAGGATAAATAATAATTACTCTTAAAATTTACTTGTTCCTACTTATTATAAAAACTCTTGTCATTTAATTAGGGTGAGTCACAGATAAGATGATTGGAAAGCCGCTTGGAATCAAAACTGGAAGGTTCTGTAATTTCTCTGGAAGTATTCCAGGCTTGATCTGTGGCAAAGCAAAAGCATGGCCACTATCACCACTTATCTGTTTATCATAAGGATGAGAAACTGATAGACCCTGGTTTGTACATGAATCATACCGTCCCATGTAATGAGTAATCTGGGGAAGGGACATCAGTAAGAATCACATATCAAGTACAGTTATCCCTCCTTAATCACGGGTTCAAGCTTTGTGGATTTGGTCATTTGCAGTACAGAAAAACCTATAAAATTACAAATTTGCAAGTAATTGGTACAAACCTGTAGCTATTTATTAGAGATTATCTTTTAGAAAAACTGGAAGACAAGCCATTAAGACTTTTAAATGAGACAGAAAATACCCAAACCGCTAGTTAGGGGGGTTATGAAGGGTAGCTGGGGGGGGGGGGGGTTTGCCCTATACCCCTCTCACTCACACACCAATGAATCCCAGTCACTTTTTGATTGTTTTATTGATTAGATGTTTTCTGGCATCCTTATATCCAAGGTCAATGATGCAGATATAATCTATTGTGAATAAAAAATAAAAGAATATTCAATTAAAACCATAATAGCAAAAATGTAATTTTAAAGTTAAATACCTTTCAGAAGACCTGTTCCTGAAGTACAGTAAAGCTAAAAATACCACTAGCATGGTAGGACACATCATGTCCAAGAATATTGGCAAGGATGAAACTGCCATCCTCACCTCGAGCCTTAAACAGATATCCATTTCTTTCACTGCTATAAGTGGGGCTTTTTGGTCAACAAATGCCTCACTGTCGATGGTACCAAACAGACGTCGCAATATGGCTAGTATTGGCCAATAAGCAGAAACTCGTGTCAACCGAGAGTGACCAATGCGGAGACGACAAAGAGTAGTCTCCCACTTTTGGAAAATCATGTAATACTTCCCGGGGGATATAACATTCGTTATTTCTCGGATCTTATATCCAACAAAACTATCCCAATTCTGTTGCCAGTTATTAGAAATCAAATTCTTAATGTTAGGTAAAGAATCATCACAAAGAATGGGATACCTTCTTGGTCGCAACTCAGCTGCAGCATTCTTTGCCAGCGAATCTGCCTTCTTATTTCCACACACACCTACGTGTGCCAGAGCCAAGCAAAATTTAACTGTTATACCTGTCAGTCCAATAATAAAAAGCAATTCTAAGATCTTTAAAACTAATGGGTTACTGGATTAAAAACTTCTAAAGCTTGAAGGACACTCCTCGCATCACTAAAAATAGGAAAATTACCCACCACTTCCAACGCTATTTTTTCAGTGGAAATTAGTATGCCATATAGTTCAGCAGTAAATATGGAAGCTGTTAGAGGAAGTGCACTTCTACAATTAAAACCATTACTATATACTCCAAATGCAATGACAGGATCGGATTTGGAGCCATCAGTATATATAAAAGTCAATTCCGTATGTTCTGCAAAATGTTCCGTAAAAAAGAGACCTGGCTTCTAAGTCAGTCATAATCTCTTCAACTCCAATAAAATATTTACAAAAAGATACCACTAGTAATTTCCATTGAGGCATTGATGATACTTTAAATGGGAGCACCTTCGTTCTAACTATATCAAAACTGTCTATCAATAGTTTCACAAAAAAAAAACATGAGGGTGAGGGTATTTTGGGTGTAACTCAAAATATGTTGAGTGCCTTAACAAAGCTTACAGTCTGATAGGCTAAAGAATTAAGAAGTCTTTGCAACCTAAACCAATATGGAATAATAGAAGACTTTCGGCAAAGGTCTAAGGGTAATTTTCCAGTGACAACAAGGAGGCTTGGAATAGGCATAATTCTAAATGCTCCTGTTGCCAGTCTGATAACAGAATGGTGCATAGAATAAAATATCCTCAACCGGCTAGGGGTGGCTGAGGAGTATATTTCACACTTTTAACTAATTTTTGAAAAAATTAAGGTTTTGTATAACTTTAAAATAGTTTTGCAATCTGCCCCCATGATGTATGGGACAAAAATTTTAAGTTTCAAAGCATAAAGACATTCTACTTTTAATGATTTCAAGTGAGGAACCCATGTCAACCTACAATCAAATATCAAGCCTAAACACTCAGCTTCACTTGCACATGGGATCTGTTGAGATTTGATGTACATATCCGGGTCTGGAAGTAATCCCAGAATACGACAGAAATTGACAACAGTAGTTTTGTTTACCGAAAACTTAAACCCATTCATATCAGCCGACTGAATAATTTTATCAACTGACAGTTGTAGTTTTCTCTCAACCATTGCCATTCTAGCTCCAGCAAATGATAGGGAGAGATTGTCTACAAATAGTGTTGAGAGAATATCTTGGAGAATGACAGGATATCCCATTAATGGCTAGTGCAAATAGGGTTACACTTAGCACACTACCCTGGGGAACTCCTTCTTCCTGACAATTCCTCTCTGATAGTTTCCCCCACTCTCACTTGAAAAAATCTACAAGAAATAAATGATTGAATGAACAATGGTAGTTCTCCTTGTAATCCCAAATTATGAATGGTTTTAAGTATACCATGCCTCCATGCAGTATCATCTGATTTTTCAAGGTAAAAAAAAAAAAGACTGTTACATGGGGCTGTTTAGAAGCAAAGGCTTAACAAAAAGAGGACTCAAGTTATATCAACACATCAGTCGTTGAGTGCATTTTTCGAAATCCACACTGGATAGGTGATAAAATATCATTCTTTTCCAGGTACCACATCAGTCTTGCATTGACAATCTTCTCCATGATCTTACATGAGCAAGTGGTCGATAGTTTGCTGCTAAAAACTTATCCTTACCTGGTTTTAAAAACACTAAAATAATGGCTTGTTCCCAAACACTTGGATAACTATGATCATACCATACTCTGTTAATAATGCATAAAATAAATAACTTGGTTTTAACAGGTACGAGTTTAATCATTGCATATGGAATTCCATCGGGTCCAGGGGCTGTATCATTACAAGTAGCAAGAGCAAAATAAAATTCTCTTTCATTGTAAGAATTGTGTGACTATTCCATTCCTGTTACAAAATTTAAGACTTCCTTTTCTTCAATGCTCCTATACTGGTGACCAGGAGCTGCTTCATGCTTGCACGATACATTTGAGAAATGTTCAGCAAGGGCATTACTAACCTTAGTTGCTCCAGTCACATACTGACCATTCACCTTTAACACTGGCAGTGGGTTGGGGGTGAATTTGCCTGTTATCGTTTTTACTTTACTTCACAGAGAAGATGGTGGTGTTCGACTGTTAATGGAGGAAATAAAAGACACATACAAATCCTGGCAAATCCATTGCAGTATAAAGGGAAAAACTATGGTTTATTTTTTGGAAGGCACCTTGAATGAAGACTTCCCATTGGTAATCTATGATCTAACAATATTTCCAGGTAGTTTCTCTAGAGAGAATTTTGATATATTGGGTTTTGGGTTTGTATTTTTCTTTGTGTTCTTTTGATCTAATTGTTGAGGTGGATAGTGTACCTCAACTTGAATTTCTAATTTAATTAAGTTGTCTTCCAGTTGGTCAGAAACATTAGCAGATATGATATTTATTTGAAGTCATGACTAAATGTTTCTTATGGAAAGAGGTGAGAGAGATGGAGGGCCTTCTCTTTTTTTATCAAAAGGTTGTGAGGTACCATGTTTATGCACCTTCCCCACTACAGGTACACCAAGTAAATTGGTTTCAAGTAGAACCTCCATCAAATCAGGCAAGGACACAACCTGAGAAAGTTTATACTATTGTTTAGAATGGGAGTGGATGCCTTTTGAATATCTTTCAGATCTTTAAATATCTGATTTTCCACACTTTCTGGATATAAATCTTCAATGGGACTTTCATCTTCTTTAACTATTTTCATATCTTTCTTTATGTAGGAAGTGAGGAAACTATTTTCATCAGTGTATTTTGGCAAGTTTTTCTTCAAGACCAGTGAAAAGAGTTGCCCTGGCTTTATTTGTTTATCAAGAGCTTTTTTATGAGCCGATTTAAATGTAACTCTTTCCATGGTCCTAATGGCCTGCATTTCTTTTTCAGAAATAAACTTAATACAGCTTTTAGATGTAACTGGGTATGCATTCCCACAATGTATACAACTTGGATTTTCTGTGTATGCTCCATGACTATTTTCTCCACAGTTGGCACAAACAGCTGGCTTATTTAGTTTCTCTTTGCACTTTTCGCTTGAATGACCATACATTTGGCAATAATAACACCGCAATGGTAAAGGGATGTATGGTTTCACCTTCAAAGATAATCAACCAGTTTTAATAACATCAGGTAGTCTACACTGATCAAATTTTACAATCAAAGTAGCAAGAGGAACGTGTTGTTCAACAACTCTCATACTACCTACTTTTACTAGTCCTTGACTTTTCAGTACATCGTCAATTTCTTTTTCCTCTATATCTAGCATTTCTGGAGCATATACCACACCCTTACTCTGGTTGAAAGTTGGATGTGAAAAGCATTTGACACTATGACCATCCAATGTTGAAAGTGTTGTTAATCTTTCGCTTTGTATCTTGGATAGTCTCTATCAAGAGACTTTCATTTCCCTAGGGAAGATTTTTTGGCTGCTCTCCACATATATTCACTATTTCCAAATTAGCTTTAAAAACATTCACATGTTCATATCTTCCATTTTCAAATTCCAAAATTAAAATCTTTTCATAACTCACTACTTCACAGTGACCAGGTAATACTTCTGCTTTTCTATATTTTTCTGTCCCATCATCATTTATTACTCTCTCTTTCTCTCTTCTTCTCTAGTGTGTTCTTATAATCTAACATTACAATATTAGAATCTGAGTTGGAATAGTCTGTACCGAGGTTCATGTTTGTATTTTCCAGGTCATCACCAGAGGGGTTGGTTTCCAAAGGAGGAACAAGCCGGTTATCCACCTCTTATCAGAAGATGTCAGTCCTCCTATCCCATGTGGCTCAACATGAGAAGAGGTTTCAGCGGGGATCAATCCTCTATTAGAGATGGGCTGCCTCTCTTTAGGTGGGCGTACACTGGTCAATGGGGGTAGTTATCCCTCTCACTGACAACTTCAATGCCTGGCATCACCCATTACCCACATATATGGGATGACTTGAAACCGGATCACTGGAGCCCGACTCTTAACAAAGTCTGCACCCAATGGGGTCTGCCAGATAGTGGTGGCGTCTAAATTTGAAGAATATACAGAAACTGGTCAATGTTCTAATATTGGTCGTCAACAAAAAAAGGGAAAAGGTTGAATACTACTAGACCTCCTAACCTCAGGGCTTGGGTATGTTTAAAAGAGACTATGTCCTTCACTGGCTCTCATCATGGAGGTCAAGTTGAGAAGGAAAAACCTAGCTAAGAGTCAGGTCCCAATCTGAGGGCTAACTAGAGGTACGAAACACTTCCTTAAAGGAGGGTGGTTCAAAATCTACACTCCGAGGCAGTGGTCTAACTTCTGATTGAGGACTAATAAATTCAACACTAAATAACAAGATACATTTCTGTTGTTGCAAGGTAGACTGTTCAAAATGATAACCAAGACTCAAAGCTCAAACGGTACTCTATCGTGGTAGAGACCAAGCAGGGTCTTTCTTCCCTGAGGTAGTGAGCTTTGCTCTCCTGGGAGAGAGATATCGAGCAACTAGAAGCCCATGCAATAACCTAAATCTTAGTAGAAAACTCCCTTGCCTGATGGAAGGCAAAAGATGAATTATGGGGGTATCTAGCCATCCTTTTTGTAATTAACTGCAAAATTCCTACTTGAGAGGGGAGAAGGGGAGGCATTGAATACCTTCCAAGAGAAAAGTCGTAAGGGCACTAGTGATTGTGGTGAATCTAATCTCTGACTGAGGTTTTATGGGCTGCTCAGGAAAGCAGAAAATCATTCTCTTGCTATCTGTGCAAGCAGGAAGAGGTCTAAGCACTATTGTGCCCGCTACCACAGCGGAGCTATGAGGATCCTCGATCACTATGTCATTGCCCTTCTAGAATGGGTCCTGTTACCTCATACTGGTTAACAGTACTCTAGCAGTTCTGGACATAAGATGTCCTGCGTTGATATCTCATCTGCAACTTCCACCAGGGCCACGACTTAGATGGCTAGCAGAGGGAAAGACAGGTCCCTCAAAGTCCACTATCTGAGTCTGCCTGATTGGAATAACTGCTAGGAAAGTTCCTTGCCTGTATTGATCTGGGTTATAGAGGCCAAAGGAGCTGTCTCAGGTCCAACTCCATCTTGCATCGGTTAGACAGATAGGAGTCATTGCCATCCACCTCTAGTGATCCCAGGCTATAATCCATCCAAATATTGATCAGAACTAACGTTGTTCGACTTCACTGATCAGACGAGGAGCGGTGTTTTCAATGTGGTAAGGTCGTTGACTGCAAGGAATGTCTATGTCTGTGTGTTTTATGCTGTATGAAGGATACCCTTGTTTGTCTATTCTAACACCATTGTGCTTCCATGGGAAACACAATGGTGTGACGAAAGGGAGTTATTGGATGAGATTAAAAGACAGCAACACTTCACTACAATCCAGGGAAATTCATGTGATGATGCCAATAGGTGTCGTGACAGGTGAGCCCCTGTCTCGGTAATGATTTTTTCCCTGAGGAGGTTGGTAATCTGTACCTTCTGACTTGGGCCTCTCTTTCACTCTGATCCTATAGAACTTGTAAGTCCGTAGAATCTTTGCCAACACCAAGAGCATCAGCTGCCACGAGCGGAGACTAAGCTAAGACTTTCCCCGGGGCCAAAGAACTCATACGTTCAGGTGCCCTAGCAGCCGCAGTCATGGGTGCACCTGTAAGAAGTCTCGCTTGAGGAAGAGTCTTTTTTTCCTAACTGGGTAGGTACAGTAGTAGGTTGGCCAGGGCACCAGCCACCCATTGAAATACTACCACTAGAGATTTATGGGGTCCTTTGACTGGCCAGACAGTACTACATTGGATCCTTCTCTCTGGTTATGGTTCCCTTTCCCTTTGCCTACACATACACCAAATAGTCTGACCTGTTCTTTACAGATTTACCTCCGTCTTCATACACCTGACAACGCTAAGATTACCAAAAAATTCTTCCTCGCTCAAGGGGTTAACTTCTGCAATGTAATTGTTCAGTGGCTACTTTCCTCTTGGTAAGGGTAGAAGAGACTCTTTAGCTATAGTAAGCAGCTCTTCTAGGAGGACACTCCAAAATCAAAACACTGTTCTCTAGTCTTGGGTACTACCATAGCCTCTATACCATGGTATTCCACTGTCTTGGGTTAGATTTCTCTTACTTGAGGGTACACTCGGGCACACTGTCTAATTCTTCTTCCTCTGGTTTTGTTAAAGTTTTTATAGATTATATTGGAAATATCTATCTTAATATTGTTACTGTTCTTCAAATATGTTTATTTTTCCTTGTTTCCTTTCCTCACTGGGCTATTTTCCCTGTTGGGACCCCTAGGCTTTATAACATCCTGCTTTTCCAACAAGGGTTGTAGCTTAGCAAGTAATAATAATAATAATAGTAATGGGGATCACCACTGTGCGAGAGAACCGTTAGGTTGTAACTGGGAGGCAAGGTGAATGCAACTAAACTTTATTAAACCAGGACTTGCAAAATTAAATATGAACTTTCAGATTTATACAGATTGGTTTACTAACAGTGCAGGGAAGAGCAAGTTTCAAGATAAAAATAAGCAAAACCGTTACAGTGTATGAAACATGTGCGGTACATGGCTCACCCCCCCAAAAAAAAAACATGTGAAATTGGACGTCCTGCTCATGAGAGGTGTACTGTAGGCGGGTCATCTGGCAGGAGATATGCAGGTTTTAGGCGACCAATAGAGACCCATTCTTCTTTGCCACGACTGTTGATTTAGAAAGCCTTCAGTGTACGGTGGATCATAAGGAAAGGGCCCGTTCAAGGGGGTTTGCTAGTGTCGTTGTGCAGTAAAACGTGCGTTGCCGAGTACAAATCTGTCGGTATGTGTTGTATAATTGTGGTCTTGTAAGTCTGGTGACATGGAGTACATTTTCACACAACATCACGTTGGTACTTGAGATTGTCTGAGGAGGTTGCAGACGGAAAAAATTCGGCACGGACGACCAACGGGTTGCCATACACGCATGTACAGCAAGTGTTTCATATACACTCATACAATGTACAGTACTGATTTTGATTTTTTTGGCCACTGACAACCATTCGCACATTTCTTCGCAGCAGCCCCCAATTTGGAGTGGTGGTAACATAACTGTGGCCGTTGGGCGTTGGTAAAAGGCTAATAAAACCATAACAGTTAGTGTACGAGCATGCATGAAACACGTGTGGTACACCAATTTGGTGACCCACCTCATTTACCTATTCATGCTATCACACCACCTATGCGTAGAGCAGAATGCACTGGCAAGGTAGCACTCATCTGTGGCACACGTAATGTCCATACTTGGCGTGCAGGTGAGCTCGCCCACCTACGCATAGTGCACACCTGTGACAGCGCACCGCCGGGGTAGCCCTCACCTGTGGCATGAGCGAAGTCTAAGCTGGGTATGCAGGTGAGTTCACCATCTATGAGGTAGCACCTACCTGTGGAGCATGCAAAGTCCATATATTGCATGCAGGTGAGCTCGCTCCTAGTAGCGTGCTAAGAGGCACACTGTAGTGTTTTGCGGACTGCAGCCAGATGTATAACACACACTGCCTAGTGTATGAATGCCAACCACAGCCCAGCTTTTCACTACACAATAAAATACGGTGGAATGCCTAGAGATCTGGACAAAAAATAATAATAAAGAATGAAATGGGCGCTGGGCACCACCCGCTAATTTTTCACTGGACAAGAGGACCCAGCTAAAACTGCTGAACTTTCCTTTATCTTTTCTTGCCTTGAGCTTGACGAATAAACAGGTAGTATGGCCGTTGGTTTAATTCTGGGGAAAATCAGAAATCTATTATAAATAACTCTATCTTCTCTGGGTAAGATTTCTTCAATCTTAAGTAAACTGAAAGAACATTAGGAGAAAAAAAAAAAAAAAACAATACTAACAGTATTGGGGGAAGTGCCTTGGTATATGTATGTATTATTATAAGCTGGAATATAAAACACCCTCAGGGAGGAATTGAATTGAAAAAGATTATCAAAAAAATATTTCAATTAATCAATGAGAAATAAACAAAAATGCAATGATAAGAAAATACAGGTCTTCAAAACCAGAAGGAGAGATACAGATATCTCCATGAAGAGCCTCTTAGTAATCAATCCTCTAAATACAGTATTTAATCTACATATATAAGTATAAATAAAGACCAACATAAGAGCGTAAATATTCAAATGTAATTTGACAGGTTACTTAGTTACTCAAATTTTTTTCTTCTTAGCCACCTTTTTTTTAAGTGATATTTCATCACAGCTGCTCCAGAGGCTGCCTTAAAGCTACAATCAAAAGGGACAACAAAACATCAAATACCTGTAATCAATTTAAGGGGCCTGGCCAGTATAGGATGAAAAACACAAAATCCTGAAAAAATTCACCGAGCTTCATATGGCAATGGAGAATGCATATATGAAATACTTTGTCAAAATTCCTCTTACTTTCATAGTCAGGGTAATTAGTAAAAGTAACTAAATAAACCATAAACATTGATCCCCACGAGAAAATGCAGTATTTCTTCTGTTATCGTAAATTTTGATGATTATCATATTTTAATATAAAACAAATTGTGAGCAATGGCATCTGTATAGATTACATGAATCACAAGACAAAGTATTACACGGTAATTACACCCTTCGGGCTTCAGTGCTAGCACAAACCTCAGATAGAGTACATGTACACATTTGAGTTTGACATCTGACATTCACTCAGTTTTACGTCTGCTTTTCTTGGTTTCAGCAAGAATTTCATCATGCTCAAGAGGAAAAGACAATTTCAAAATCTGGTTAACATAAGGAAGAAGAAAATTTGCTCTATTACGAGTTCAGAAGTAGGTAATATTGGCGATATTAGCAGAGTTGGTGAAGGATAGAGATGATGAAGGAGCAATCGTCTCGACTAAAGAACCAAGATATTCAGCAAAGGGATCTTAATTTATGATTAAATTATGATAGATAACATTGTTTTAGTTTATCAATATCCAAAAAGGAACCTAAATTCATAATAATCATGATCTATTAATAATGTCTTTGTAAAAATACTATACAAAGAAAAACTTTGAACACCAGTATCTCAAAACTATACTTATTGACCTTCAAATTCTATCTTCTCCCTTAGTTTTAAAGATATGCCAAAGAGGTAAATACAATTTCAAAATCTCATTACCATAAGGAAGAAGAAAACTCACTCTATTAAGAGTTCAGAAGTGGGTAATATCAGTGATATTAGCGGACTTAGTGAAGGAGAGAGTGTTGTGAAGGAAGGAGTGACCAGGAGCCTAAAGAACGGATTTTGAGCAAAGCGAAAAATCTAATTTTGGATGAGATAGCCATGTCGTCCTGATGGAAGGTTCCTTTAAGTAGCTTTCTAAGGGATATTGGCTACAGTGATACTCCCAGAGAATTAACCGAAGGTTTCCAGAATTCTAACTCCTGGCGGGATTTATCCATAATATAAATTTAAGGATACTGTATTGCATAATATCGGGACGTATTTTTAGATACACCATATAGCAATCTTCACTCCAAATAGATTTAACTCTTTGAGGGGGAAGAGTGGCAAACGAAAGGGGAGCCGTTATCTAGGAACCTGGTGGACCTCCTATCCGCACTACTACCGGCCGCCATTCCTTTCTTGCATTTAAACAGGAATAACCGCAGATAGAGTAGTTTTGGGTGGGGTCATCAAGAAAAAGGGTGGGTCCATCAGGACGACATGGCTATCTCACTCAAAAATAGATTTTTTGCTTTGTTCAAAAATCACAAATTTTAAGTAATTATGATATTTTCATTATAAAATAAATTTTTGAATATACTTACCCGGTGAATATATAAATAGCTGACGTCTCCGACGGCCCGACAGATTCCAAAAAACTCGCGAGCGATCGCCATGAAGGTAGCGGGTGTGCTCACCAGCGCCGACTATCTGCCGGATACCGCATATACTTCTCAACCACTCCAGTTCTTCTCAGTCCGCAGGGTCTCTATCGGGGAGGAAGGGAGGGCCTTTAATATTATATATTCACCGGGTAAGTATATTCAAAAATTTATTTTATAATGAAAATATCATTTTTAAATATTAAACTTAGCCGGTGAATATATAAATAGCTGATTCGCACCTATGGTGGTGGGTAGAGACCAGTATTATAACAATAAAGGTGTATATGCTCAAGAGTTTTTGACAAATATTTCATAAAAACAAACTTAAGTATAGGTACCTGGTAAGGAAGCTGACTCTGATGATTACTTTGCCTCATTAGTCCGCTTTCCTCACGAAGCCCAGCCATCCTCTCAGGATGCTGAAAGACTCCCAGGAGCTGTTATATCCAGGGCGAACACCCCTATAACAGGACCTCATCAATACCCTTAATCTGGGCGCTCTCAAGAAACAACATTTTGACCACCCGCCAAATCAAAAAGATTGCGAAAGACTTCTTAGTCTCCCGTACAACCCAACATAAGATTAAAAATTTCAAGAGTAGATTAAAAGGATATTGGGATTAAGGGAATGTAGTGGTAGAGCCTTCACCCACTACTGCACTCGCTGCTACGAATGGTCCCAGTGTGTAGCAGTCCTCATAAAGAGTCTGGACATCTTTCAAGTAATATGAAGCGAATACCGACTTGCCTCTCCAAAAGGTCGCGTCCATAATACTTTTAATGGATCTATTTTGCTTAAACGCTACTGAAGTTGCTATCGCTCTGACTTCATGAGCCTTGACTTTAAGTAAATTACGATCCTTCTCACTTAAATGAGAGTGTGCCTCCCGAATCAAAAGTCTAATAAAATAAGACCACGCATTCTTAGACAAGGGCAAAGAGGGCTTTTTAACGGAGCACCATAAAGCCTCTGAACAACCTCGTAGCGGTTTAGCTCTGGATAAATAAAATTTAAGAGCTCTAACGGGGCACAGCACTCTTTCAACTTCATTCCCCACAATCTCAGAAAGACTGGGGATTTCAAATGATTTAGGCCAAGGACGAGACGGAAGATCATTCTTGGCCAAAAAACCAAGTTGAAGAGCGCATACTGCTTTATTAGCGGAGAAGTCGATGTTCTTGCTAAAAACATGTATCTCACTAACCCTTTTAGCCGAAGCCAAGCTCACCAAAAAAAAGTGTCTTGAGGGTAAGATCCTTCAGGGAGGCTGAATTTGATGGTTCAAACCTGTCTGACATAAGGAACTGTAGGACCACGTCCAAGTTCCAAGCAGGAGTCAAAATATGACGCTCCTTGGAAGTCTCGAAAGACTTAAGCAGGTCTTGGAGATCTTTGTTATTAGAAAGATCCAAACCTCTATGCCTGAAAACAGAAACTAACATGCTTCTGTAGCCTTTAATGGTGGATGCAGAGAGGGAGCGACCGTTTCTAAGATAAAGCAGAAAATCCGCAATCTGCGCTACAGAGGCACTTGGAAGAGGAAATAGAGGAGGACTTACACCAGTCTCTAAATACCTCCCATTTCGACAGATAGATCCTGATGGTAGAGGATCTTCTAGCCCTCGCGATCGCTCTAGCTGCCTCCTTCGAAAACCCTCGAGCTCAAGAGAGTCTTTCGATAGTCTGAAGGCAGTTAGACGAAACGTGGGGAGGCTTTAATGAAAACTCTTTACGTGAGGCTGTTGCAAGAGATCCATTCGCAACGGCAGACTTCTTGGAACGTCTACCAGCCATAGAAGTACCTCTGTGAACCACTCTCTCGCGGGCCAGAGTGGAGCAACCAACGTCAACCTGGTCCCTTCGTGAGAGGTGAACTTCTGCAGCACCTTGTTTAGGATCTTGAAAGGTGGAAAGGCATAAACGTCCAGGTGAGACCAGTCCAGCAGGAAAGCGTCTATGTGGGCTGCCTCTGGATCTGGAACTGGAAAGCAGTAAGTCGAGAGCCTCTTTGTCAGTGAAGTCGCAAAAAGATCTATGGTGGGTTGACCCCATGTCATCCATAGCTTCTCGCACACAGTCTTCTGCAACGTCCACTCCATGGAGATGACTTGTCCTCTTCTGCTGAGGCAGTCCGCCAAGACATTCATTTTTTCTTGCACAAATCTCGCCAAAGGAGAGATGTTACTTGCCTTAAATGGAGTTCCTTCTGATCCGTGGACCAACGACCCGAGCATTCCAGACTGTCCAGTGGAGCTCCCTAACCCAAATCCAATGCATCTGAATACAACACATGGTTTGGGTTCTTGATCGCAAGAGAAAGAGCTTCTCGAAGTCTGATGTTGCTGTCCCACCAAGTCAGACATGTCTAGACTGAGTTGGAGATTGGGAAAGAGATACTCTCTAAGCCCTTCTCCTTGTTCCAATGGTTTAGGTGAAATTGGAGAGGGCAAAGGTTGAGTCTCCCCAGAGAGATAAACTACTCCAGCGATGAAAGAGTTCCCACGAAGCTCGTTCAAACTCTTACAGAGCAACTGTTTTTCTCTTGCAAGTGAAGGACTTTTAACAGAGCTTGTTCCATTCCTGTGGGAGACGAAAAGGCCCGAAAAATCAGACACTGTATCTCCATTCCCAAATAAAGAATAGTCTGGGATGGAGTACTGTAAGTTACGACTTCTCTACGTTCACTACGAGACCTAGCTCCTTGCTTAGGTCTAATGTCCATTAGAGGCTCTCCAGACAGCGATATAATGACGAACGCCCTGATTAGCCAGTCGTCAAAATAAAGGGAGGCTCTGAATCCTCAAAAAATGTAAAAAGCTTGCTACATTTTGCATGGGCCTTGTAAAAACAAGAGGAGCAGGAATGAGGCCGAAGCACAGTGCTCGAAATTGGTACATTACTTTCCCGTCCACAAACCTCAGATGTTGTTGAAAGTTTGGATGAATCGAGATGTGGAAGTATGCATCCTGAAGGTCGAGAGAGACCATCCAGTCGCCTTCCCTTACTGCTGCCAAGACAGATTTGGTAGTCTTCATCGTGAACTTTGTCTTGACAATGAACACATTGAGCGCACTTACATCTTAAGTACTCCTGCAGTGAACGTGGCTGCCAGATCATTGGAGCCATCCCTGATAGCCTTGTTCCTGCAGCAAACGTGGCTGCCAGATCATTGGAGCCATCCCTGATAGCCTTGTTCATGAATGACATAATTGTACAGCAATACATTGACAGCTGGAGAGACCTTCTTACTTAAGGCTCCCAGGTACCAATCCAACAAATAAAAACTTCAAACGCTCGAAAAAACTTCTAACAGGAGATGGTCTAGCTCTGAAGCAGACCATAAAATCTTGGAGCGTCTCATGGCTAGACGACGAGGAGAGTCCACTAGGCTCAAGAAGTCTCCCTGGGCAGAGGCAGGTACTCCCAAGCCGAGAACTTCTCGAGCTTCTCCTGTGTCACACCAGATGCCCGAGCGAGAAGCTAATTAAGAAGGAGGAAAAGCAAAAGCAGACTTTCCTAAACTTCTCCTGGATTCCAACCAGTCTCTCAGTAAGAGCATGGCCCTCTTGGAAGAACAAGAGAGAACTGACTTCGTAAATGTAGGAGTCGAAGAAAGTCATGCCAAGAGTAAACTCAGACGGCGGAGCAGCCGTTACAAAACGAGTAGGACAAAATTTCACTAAAGAAATTCATAATTAAAAAACAAGGAATTGTTGGACCACCCTAGGTTACTCCTCTTCTGAATGACTCCCCAAAGGTACATTAGTTGAAAGGGGGTCATCAACTTCTTCAGAAGGCACATCATCTGATAAATCTAAAGTCTTGCGAGAAGGAGATTTATATTCAGAATGACGTGAAGGAAAAGCCTGAAAGGCTACATCAACTTGCATATGAACAGAAGTTAAAGTTGAAGGGTCGATGTCACGTTGTGACTGCAGAGAAGGTTATTCTACTACACGTCGTGACAGAAGTAACGTTCCGTAGTAACAGCGGTGACTGCTGTTCGATGCTATATCGTGACTACGATGACTGACCCTCGACGTCACGTCATGTCTACGGTGTCTATCGCTCAACGTCATGTCGTGTCTGCAGTGTCTGCAGCTCAACGTCATGCTGTGACTGCGGTGGCTGACGTTCAAAGCGATCAAAGTTACATCGAGATTTAAGCTCCGCATCTCGTTTAACAGCAAAGCTGTCACTAGGGATAACGTCAGCGTGGCGTAACAAAGCTCATCTAGAAGGTTGAAGACCCGAATCACGTATCCCAGAACCGTGACGTACAAAGAGCAAAGGATCCTTTTGCACAGGAACAGGATCGAAAGCTTCTATTAAAGAAGAAAGCTTTAACAGCATATCTTGCAAAACGCTTAACTTCGGATCAACCTGTGACTGCGGTGGCTGACGTTCAAACGTCACTTAGTAACAGCGGTGACTGCTGATCGATGCTATATCGTGACTACGGTGACTGACACTCGACGTCACGTTGTGTCTACGGTGTCTACCGCTCAACGTCACGTCGAGCCTGTGGCAGAAACGTCTGTACATGAACGTCATCGCTATGAACGGGACTCTTATGATGACTACAGCTAGGACGTTGAACTTGTTCTGAAGGAACTAATAAATGTTTCAACCGTCTCGAAACTTTACGCCCAGGCTTTTAAAGAGACGAATCATCAGAAGACGAGGAGAAACTTCGTCTCTCCTGTCTTATGGCAAGGACGTGCTTGACGAGCAACGTCTGATACCTTTGAGGGAACGTCTGTTCGTTAGTTTACACTCCTCACTCCCTTAGGTCCTACGACATTCCTTCTCCCTGGTGCAGGGGAGCCTGAAAGAGGTCTCGGACTAGGCAAGTGACAAGCACGAACAAACGAACCCTCCGCAACACAGAACATTTTTTTTTTTTTTTTTTTCACTTACTTCACTGATATCGCATTTTTTAATAATTTCACATTAGACATGAATAAAACTGATTTCTACCTGAAGCACGCAATTCTCCCTTAAATCAAAAGGTTAGAATTGCGAAATGAGTCGTATAATGTAAGCACATTAGTACAAAATGAAACACACATGCAAAAATCAATAAACATATACATATATATCGAATAAAACGGAAATATATAAAGTTAAAAAGATCAGTGACTGGGGATGAGACTAAACACTAGTTCACTAAGGACTACGTTTCCAATCTCTCACCGTACAGTGCCTTGGGACGAGAATAAAAACTAAAACGTTTTAATCTCTCTCCCCGTACAGAGACTTGGGACGAGAGTAAAAAACTGAATCGAGAACAACGTTACTCGCTCCCAAACTCCTTGTACAGAGACTTGGGACGAGAATAAAGATCGGATCGTTCTCTCTCTCTCTCTCTCTCTCTCTCTCTCTCTCTCTCTCTCTCTCTCTCTCTCTCTTGTCACTCACAAGAGAATGGTCCACTCACCCTTCGTCAATAACAGGTTATTTGACTAAAGGAAAAAACTGAAAGGACTAAGAAATTGAAAATTAACATGTTCCTTTAAATTAGTATCTAAAAAACTTCAGTTTGAAAGAAGAATGAACAAAACGTCAAAATCGATTTACTCTTTCTGCAAAGTGAAACCATGATTCTCTCTTTCTCTATCGTAACGATAGAGCGCAAACTGCTTAGCATAAATAAACCAAACGTTAGTTCATCTTTGAAAAACAGCACGAAGACTATTCAAAGAATAAATTTCTTAAAATCTTTTCTAAAAATATTCATCTCATCACTCTTACAGAGCAACTGTTTTAATCTAAACAAAAATAAAAGTTGAATGGGCTCAACGTTGTTTAACTTCGTTTTCCAAGTTAGGACCGCCTACAAAGAATAGGTAAAGGCCGCATATAAACAAAAACATAAAATTTATCTCGATGTTTAGTATAAAAGGAAAGCTAATCGAAGAGGCCTAATAAAGGCGGGTGAGATATAAAATATATAGAGGTAAATCTATAAATATCAACAATAATTTATAAAGTGATAAAATAATTACTAAAAGCCTTTAACACACTTCCGTACACTGAGGGAAGGGTCGGCCATCTTTTCTCTATGGAAAAACCAGAGCGAGATTAAAAAAGCAAGGGCAAAAAACGTTTCCTCTCCTTTCAAAAGCATTTCTTTTGAAGATAGTATTGAATAATCCAACACGGCGAAAGCAATAAAACCAAAACCAAGTACTTCACCAATTCGGTAGAAAACTCGAGGTCTAGAGCGAGCGGAACCAATGTTGTCGGTGACACCGACAGAGAAGAACTGGAGTGGTTGAGAAGTATATGCAGTATCTGGCCGATAGTCGGCGCTGGTGGGCACACCCGCTACCTTCATGGCGATCGCTCGCGAGTTTTTTGGAATCTGTCGGGCCGTCGGAGACGTCAGCTATTTATATATTCACCGGCTAAGTTTGATATTTAAAATGTATTTTTCCTAACAGTATTTACCTCGAACTACTTTCTTAAGAGTATCTGGGATCTCCTCCCAACCGACCAGAATTTTGTGTAGTTTACCCTACTCTCATTTTCTATGTGGAGTAACCTCTGGCGGAGTGATACGCGCCCAGAGATGACCCGGGGTCAGAGAGCATGCTTGCTCAGGTCTCGATCTCCAGTAAGTTTTTGACAGTTAGGTTTCTACTAAGTCCTGTAAGGCACTCGGGGTAGGATGGGCGGGCCATAACCCGAAAGTAGTTCAAGGTAAGTACTGTTAGGAAAAATACAAATTACTTAAAATTTGTGATTTGCTCCAACACGGAGTACTTACCTCAAATTACTTTCTTAGGAGACTTATACCTTAGGAGGTGGGAGAGTCGCACAGGACCCAGAGACCGTGATGAGGAGAGAAAAGGGGAACCTAGATAGGAGGCTAGGTTCTGCTGCCCCCCAAGAGAAAACACGAGAAATAGGGAAAACTACCCAAAAAACTATCTTAGTGTCTAAGTAACTCACCTCTGTAAAAATCCTTGGAGACGTATTCATTCACTGACGATGTATCCCATGGCAGTTAAAGGATTTTAGGGTCATTTCAGGAAAGGTAATAGGAAAAAAAAAGGGGGGGGGTAAGGAAGGAACCTGTGTCTCTTGGACTTACTGCCCGTGGTTTTCCCTGGGGCTACACCTAGGAAATGAAGCGCGGAAATGACGGGACCGAGAGGGAATCCGTCCAGGGATCTCCTCGAACACTCCTTCAAGTAGTGAGCTGTGAAGGTTGACTGACTAGCCCATGTACCTGCCCTCAGGATTTGGGCGACTGCCATGTTCTTCTCAAAGGCCAACGAAGTACTAAGCCCTCTGATGTCGTGGGGTCTAGGCTTCCCCGGAAGAGGAACCCCTGCACTACTGTAGGCTCTCATGATCACCTGCCGTAGCCAGAAGGAGATCGTATTCTTGGAGACTGGCTTCTTTACTAGTCCTGAGGAGACGAACAGACTCTTGATTTCGGGTCGAAGTCTGGCTGTCCTCTCTAAATACTTTCGTACCGCTCTGACAGGGCACAGAAGTAAGTCCCTCGGGTTGTCCGAACGAGGGACTGCAGGCACCGAGAATCCTTCAAACTTGGGGTCCCAGACCACTGGATTCTGGGTCTTGGCCACAAAGGATGGTATGAACCTGAAGGTAGCTTCACGCCAGCCCTTCGAGTGTGACACCTCATACGACAGTTCATGAATCTCCCCTACCCGTTTTGCTGATGCCATCGCTAACAGAAAAACTGTCTTGAGGGTGAGCTCTCTGTCCAAGATGTCCTTTAGGGGTACGAAGGGAGGTTCTAACAGCATCTTCAGGACTCTAGCCACGTCCCACTGGGGCATCCTAACGGCCTGAGGGGGGCACGATTGCTCGAAGCTCTTGATGAGCATCGAGATGTGTCTGGAGGTACCCAGGTCGATGCCCTTCAGGAGGAAGACTTGTCCCAGGGCAGCCAGGACTCCTTTAACGGCTGGGATGGACATGTTCACCTCGTCCCTGAGATAGACTAGGAAGTCAGCTATCTCCGGGATGGAGACCTGCAACGGCTTGATGTTCTTCGAGATTCACCACTTCGTGAAGGTAGCCCATTTTGCCAGGTATACTGTGGCTGACGAACGTCTCAGGTACCCTGACATCCTTGTTGCCGTCTTCGCCGAATACCCTTCCTTCCTCAGGAGACGCTCGATAACCTCCATGTGTGAAAGCAGAGGGACAGAGGGTTTTCGTGGAACCTTTGAAAGTGCGGTTGCCGGAGAAGGTCTGGTCTGTCCGGAAGGGGCCAAGGTGGAAGGCGCGCCAGATCCTTTAGATCTGCGAACCACTCTCTCTCCGGCCACCAGGGCGCTACCAAAGTCATTCACAGGTTGTCCACTCGCCTCATCCTGTTGAGGACTTGCCTGAGTATTCCGAGGGGAGGGAAGACGTAATCGTCGAGGTTGTCCCAAGGGTGTTGGAAGGCGTCCTCGAACGCCGCCCCCGGATCTGGCACAGAACAAAACACGGGGAGCTGTGCGTTCAGTTTCGTGGCGAAGAGGTCTATCACTGGCGAGCCCCACTTCTGAATGAGAGTCTTGGCCACTTCCGGGTGCAAGGACCACTTGGACCCTACAACTTGACCCATTCTGCTGAGGCCATTGGCCAGGACGTTTCTCTTCCCTGGGATGAATCTGGCCGAGTTCTTGATCTGCTCTATTTCGGCCCATTCCAGAAACTCCAACGTGAGGTCGCACAGCTCCTTTGATTTCAGTCCTCCTTGCTTCTTTATGTAGGCCACCACCGTGGCATTGTCGCACATCAGTGCCACGGTGTCTCCCCGGAGCCGATGGACGAACTCTAGGCAAGCTCTTCGCACTGCCATCATTTCTGGCACGTTTATGCGCAGGTTCTTCTCTTCGGCTAACCATCTTCCTCTTGCTGTGCTGTCGAGGAGATGAGCACCCCAACCCTCCTTGGATGCGTCCGTGAACAGGAGCATCTCCGGAGGGTCGGCTGCGAAGGGCATCCCCTTGAGGGTGTTCGATCTGTCGTGCCACCACTTTAGGACTTCCTTCGTCTCTGGGGACATCAGGACCACCTTGTGCGGGGAGTCTCTCTGGTTCCAGGTCTCCTTCAGGTTCCATTGTACTCCCCTGAGTTTGAGTCTCCCCTGTGGGACTAGCTTCTCTAACGACACGAGGTGGCCTATCAGTCTCTGCCAGTCCTTGGCTCTCCTGGGCTGGTCCGACAGGAAGTGCCGGAGGATCTGGTCCAAGTTGTCCAGTCTCTCCACGCAAGGGAAGGCTCTTGCCAACCGGGAGTCCAGGACCATCCCGAGGTAGTTCATCCTGGTGGAGGGTATCAGTTGGTACTTCTCCAGGTTGATGATGATACCCAGGACGTTGAAGAACTGCAGGAGTTTTGCGCCTTGCTCCCTCAGTACTTCCCCTGAGGCTGAAAGCAACAACCAGTTGTCCAGATACCGAAACAGGCGGATACCCTGTTCGTGTGCCCAGGCTGAGACTGTTGCGAAGACCCTCGTGAAGATCTGAGGGGCTGTGGACAGACCGAAGCAGAGGGTCTTGAACTGCAACGTTTGGGTACCTCATTTTTACCCTTAGGTACTTCCTGCTGGAGAGGTGAACAGGATTTGGAAGTACAGTACTCGTCCTTGAGGTCTATGGACATCATGAAGTCTCCCTCCCTCAAGGCCGCTAGGACCGACTTCGGAGTGTCCATTTTGAAGTCGGTCTTGCACACGAACCTGTTGAGGGCTGAGAGGTCTATGACTGGTCTCCAGCCCCCTGTCGCTTTCTCCACCAGGAAGAGTCTACTGTAGAGCCTTGGACCCGGGTTCTTGACTGGTTCTATTGCCTCTTTCGCCAGCCTCGCAGAGACCTCTTCTTGTAGGGCCGTCCTTCTCAAGGGGTCTTTGGGTGCCAACCATTCCGCCTGCAGATCTGGTATCAGAGGTGGGGGGTCCGCCAGGAAGGGCAACCTGTACCCTTCTTTCAGAACTGTTACGGTCCACGGATCCGATCCGTGGTCTCGCCATGCTTGCCAAGAATGTTTGAGGCATCCCTCCACCTGAGGCTTCGGCAGGAGTAGGGGGCCTCTCTCCCTATCTCCTTCGAGAGGCGCGGCCTGAACGACCTCTTCTGGCGGCCGAATAGGAGGGCCTGAAGGCTGATGCCAGGACGTAGTAGGGGCGTCTCTCCTGGGATGGCTAGGTGAGGCGAGAGGAGGGAGAGAGACGTCGGAGGATGTCCTTCTATGGGCAGGTCTTCTCGCTGGAGGGGGTCTGGGTTCTCCCGCATCCTTTAGCTTCCTAACCCTCTCTACCGTCTCCTCCACCGCCTTCAGGAGGAACAATGAGTTGTCCCACAGTGGCAGGCTCCGCAGGGACCTCGCTTCTCTGTCAGGGAGCTCCTGACAAGCTTGTTGAGTACAGTGTGCCTCTTCCGCAGTATCCAATTGGCGGCCTGCACGATGGATTGGTAGGAGGAAAGAAACTTCAGGGCCTTGCCTCCCGAGCTAATCAGCTCCTTCAACAAGGCCTGGTTCTCCGGGATTGCGAGGTCGTGCGAGGTTTGGAACCCCACCAGCGTGGAGGCCCACCAATCCAGCCACGATGACACGTGCACCGTTGCAAGATGCCGGCCTAAAGAAAGACAATGGCTCAGCCATCAAAAGTTGACAGAGGGGTAGGGAACAGGGTCCTGTAACGAGTGTGAAAGGAACTGGCAAAATTGTCAGTCCTACCACCTGTTAAAAGAAACTCCGTTTCAGTATCGGCAGAATCCCAGGTGACAGGAGAGACTCAGTTCTCCATCCCAGAGATTGCCGACACAGTTAAGGGGATGGCGGCACTGCCGCCTCCTCTCAACAAAGAAGAAACAGAGTTCCAGTGCCACGTTATACTAGGCTAAAGAATATTACTCTTCAGCCCAGAGTACTGTGGCACAGGACTAGTCTTTTAGTCGCAAGGAGAAGATGGTATTCTACCATAACTTCGAGTGCGGCTAATGAGGGCTAACCTCCATTGCCGGCCACCTAGCCGGCAGGGGAGTGATGGTATCCTACAACCCATTCGCCCTGCCGGCAGGTCGCCGACATGATACTAAATACTCTGAGATTCTGACTAAATCTCAAAACCTGCTGGTATACCACAACCAACGGTTAAGGGAAGAGGCAGGACAAACCCTAAGTTAGCCATGTCTGAATAAAATTCAAGGCACGGCCATTAGGGTTGTAGCCTGAGGCTACACTCAGAGGGAAAGAGATTACCCTTAAATCTCCGAAGAGACGTGTAATGTTTCAAAACATTCTAGGAGGTATCAGTCTCCACTGAATGAAAGCAATACACGAGGGTAACCAGGGAATGTCTGAACGTATAGTAAAACGTCTAGGTTTGGATACCTAGGCTAGACGAGATCTCGGTTACCTAAATCACCGAAACTCTAACTATACGATTGACAGAGAAAAAGAAAAAAATTAAGCACATTATCAAATCTTTACAAGAATAATTGCCTAAATAGCTAAATAATTAAAATAATTAAATAACGCTATTTAAAACTGGAAGTTGTTCTGCTATCTAAATAACACATGCCTAACGAACGACGGCGCCAATGGCGCCTCCAGTAACTGGCCTAGCTCTTAGGCACAATAAAATACTCTAATTTCATTGTGAAACAGGAGCTAAAATATACTCATAGTAAAGACCCGATACTCAACTTTCCAGAGGCGGAAGAAGATGGAGAAAGCATAATAATAATCCTGTAAAACGATCGAAAAGTTAGATCACCAGGGAATACCACCGAGCAAAATCACTACAAAAAAGGAATGTCCGCCATCGTGGGAATGGCGCTGTTATCATACTCAATAGTAGTACGAGAACGGGGTAGCCTTGATACGGCTCCCTTTTATTTTGCCAAACCTCCTCGAAGCGTAAACGCTATTAGGGGTGCAGATTGCTATGAGGCGTGTCAAGAATACGTCCCTGATATTATGCGATATCCTTGAGAGAAACTTTAAGCATATTCGCGCCAGGAGTTAGAACTCTGGATACCTAAAGGTAAAATTCTCTGGGAATATCACTGTAGTACATATATCCCTTAGGAAGCTACTTTAAGGGGAACTTCCATCAGCACGACATGGCTTGAGCCCAAAAATATATACAGTACGTCCCCTGATTTATGAGATATCCTTAAGAGAATTTTAAGGATATTTGCGCAAGGAGTTAGAATTCTGGAGACCTAAAGGTAAATTCTCTGGGAATATCACTGTAGTTCATATATCCCTTGGAAGCTACCATTAGGAACCTTCCATCAGGACGACATGGCTATCTCACCCAAAAATAGATTTTTCGCTTCATTCAAAATCTGTTCTATTGACCTTCAAATTCTATCTTCTCCTTTAGTTTTAAAGATATAGCCACAAATTTGGTAAATAACTTAGAAAAACATTATACATACATACATATACCAAGGCACCTCCCCCAATTTTGGGGGGTAGCCAACATCAACAATGAAACAAAACAAAAAAGGGGGACCTCTACTCTCTACGTTCCTCCAGCCTAACCAGGGACTCAACCGAGTTCAGCTGGTACTGCTAGGGTGCCACAGCCCACCCTCCCACATTATCCACGACTGATGAAGCTTCATAATGCTGAATCCCCTACTGCTGCTACCTCTGCGGTCATCTAAGGCATCGGAGGCAGCAGCAGGGCCTACCGGAACTGCGTCACAATCGCTCGCCATTCATTCCTATTTATAGCACGCTCTCTTGCCTCTCTCACATCTATCCTCCTATCACCCAGAGCTTCCTTCCCTCCATCCATCCACCCAAACCTTGGCCTTCCTCTTGTACTTCTCCCATCAACTCTTGCATTCATCACCTTCTTTAGCAAACAGCCATTTTCCATTCTCTCAACATGGCCAAACCACCTCAACACATTAATATCCACTCTAGCTGCTAACTCATTTCTTACACCTGTTCTCACTCTCACCACTTCGTTCCTAACCCTATCTACTCAAGATACACCAGCCATACTCCTTAGACACTTCATCTCAAACACATTCAATTTCTGTCTCTCCGTCACTTTCATTCCCCACAACTCCGATCCATACATCACAGTTGATACAATCACTTTCTCATATAGAACTCTTTTTACATTCATGCCCAAACCTCTATTTTTTACTACTCCCTTAACTGCCCCCAACACTTTGCAACCTTCATTTACTCTGACGTACATCTGCTTCCACTCCTCCATTTGCTGCAACAACAGACCCCAAGTACTTAACTGAGCCACCTCCTCAAGTAACTCTCCATTCAACATGACATTCAACCTTGCACCACCTTCCCTTCTCGTACATCTCATAACCTTACTCTTACCCACATTAACTCTCAACTTCCTTCTCTCACACACTCTTCCAAATTCTGTCACTAATCGGCCAAGCTTCTCTTCTGTGTCTGCAACCAGTACAGTATCATCCGCAAACAACAACTGATTTACCTCCCATTCGTGGTCATTCTCGTCTACCAGTTTTAATCCTCGTCCAATCACTCGAGCATTCACCTCTCTCACCACTCCATCAGCATACAAGTTAAACAACCACGGTGACATCACACATCCGTCTCAGCCCCACTCTCACCGGAAACCAATCACTCACTTCACTTCCTATCCTAACACATGCTTTACTACCTTTGTAGAAACTTTTCACTGCTTGCAACAACCTTCCACCAACTCCATATAACTTCATCACATTCCACATTGCTTCCCTATCAACTCTATCATACGCTTTCTCCAGATCCATAAACGTAACATACACCTCCTTACCTCTTGCTAAATATTTCTCGCATATCTGCCTTACTGTAAAAATCTGATTCATACAACCCCTACCTCTTCTAAAACCACCCTGTATTTCTAAGATTGCATTCTCTGTTTTATCCTTGATCCTATTAATCATTACTCTACCATACACTTTTCCAACTACGCTTAACAAACTAATACCTCTTGAATTACAACACTCATGCACATCTCCCTTACCCTTATATAGTGGTACAATACATGCACAAGCCCAATCTACTGGTACCATTGACAACACAAAACACATATTAAACAATCTCACCAACCAATCAAGTACAGTCACACCCCCTTCCTTCAACATCTAAGCTCTCACACCATCCATACCAGACGCTTTTCCTACTCTCGTTTCATCTAGTGCTCTCCTCACTTCGTCTATTGTCTTCTCTCTCTCATTCTCATCTCCCAACAATAAAATAGAGCCATTTTTTCCAATTTTTTTTTAGTTTTTTCCTTGATTTATGGAATTTATATTTTTACCATAATGAAAAAATTCATATCAAGCAAAAAAATTACTAAGGAGAAAAAAAAAACGGATTTTGACATAGGAAAAATCTAATTTTAGGTGAGATAGCCATGTCGTCCTGATGGAAGTTCCCTTCGGCAGCTTCCTACTGTATAATATTTCTGCGAGCGATATTACAAGAGAATTACCATCAGGTATCTGTAAGTTTACTTGTGAACGAAGATTCTGGAGTGGGAGGTGAGACCTTCCGGACTCACCAGTGGTAGCTTATACACCCCCCCCTGGAACCCCCCCAAGCGGCGGCGCGAGCCCCAAACCACGCCCCCTTGGGCGGAGTTACCAGGGACGAGCGGGTTGACTCGGCAATGGAAGTCACATTTTTGAAGTTGTAATAGAACAAAAAATAACACAGAAGTGGTTGAGCTTACCTTGGTAGTGCAAGTTATGAAGGAATTACTGTGAAGGTGCAAATTGTTGGACATAAAGGTCTTTTTACTAGTAAATTCAATCTTCTTGTGCTCTCTTGGTTGATATGAATATTGAAAGATTCCAGTTAGTTTGTTTTCTGTGGAATAATAGTGATTGTATGTGTGTGTTCTTGTATATAGCCTACTCTGTTGAATTATGAAGTTGTTAGAATATTCCCTCCTAAGTACTGTACATGGTCTCCTCGGCTCACGGGGGAAGGGTTGGAGGGTGACCCAGACTTTGAGTCCGGAAGGTCTCACCTCCCACTCCAGAACCTTCGTTCACAAGTAAACTTACAGTTCTGGAGAGGGAGGTCTCAACCTTCCGGACTCACCAGTGGTAGCTAGGCAGATGCTTCAGGGGGCTTGAAGATGAAGTCCAGCGACCACAGCATCGAAAGCTCCCTGTAAGCCGAGGAGAGCATAGTAAGAGCTGAAGACAGAGTCGCTTCTCCAATTCATTCTGGACATGATTTCTTGTATAGATACTCCATTGTATAGCAGTCTTGATGAAGCTTGACCCCTTATAGAGTGAAAATTCATTGACTGTTTAGATGCATTTGGGTCGGCTCTGAAAATGCACTCCCTAAAAAGTTGTCTCATTTTTTGTAGAGACATTATCTTGAAGTGTTCATCTAGCCATATGTGGTCTTTCCTGTCTATGTTTCTTTCCATACAGACTTTGTTTGTGTATTCCAAATAGAAGTTCAATTGTCTGACTGGACATATTTTTGGTCTGTTAGGAAGCTTCCTAAAGCTGATCTCTATTGGCATGTAGTTGTTCTTTTGGTTTTTGGCCATGAAGGAAGGGTGGTTCCGTAAGACAATGTGTTCTGGGGTGAAGGTGCTCCTGGAAATGTTGAGATTGTTAAATTGATTAGCTCTTAAAGGGCAAGCTAAGGCTACTAGGAACAAGGTTTTCTGTGTCAGTAGTAAGGTAGAGTTATCTCTCGTGGTGTTGAGAAATGAAATTACTTTGTCTAGATCCCAGCCAGGGAACTGGTGAGAATTTCTAGGTTTCCTTCTATTAACTCCCGATATCATTGCTTTGACATATTTGTCCTCTGCAAGACAGTAACCTGGGAAATAGCCTGACAAGATAGGACCTAAAGCTGCTCTGTAGCTCTTCAGGGTGTTGTAAGACAGACCCTTGTCTATAAGGTGATTGAAAAATAAAATAATTGCTAACAGGGGGAATTTGTTGTCTCTTCCATACTCCTTGTGAATGAAACTTTTAAAAATGTTGTATAGGTTTTCATACTTGTGCAAGGAGCTGTCCCTCAAGCTGACAGCAATTTTGGAGCAAACCTCAGGAGGAAAGACGTTAGGGAGCTGATCCTTTAAATTTTGAAGGCGATCAAAGTTGATTGGAGCTTTGCTGAGGGTGAGATACAATCCTTGAGAACTATCTGGTAGTCTTCGATCTTCACAATATATCGTTTGTGCTGCTTCGCGACTGACTTCACTAATGGAATCCATGGTTCCGTCCCCTGCGATATGGTGCAGAAAAGCATATTATTATTGCATTCTTTATTGATTTTAAAAGCTACTTTGTGTAGTAAGAATCCTGGTGGAAAGGCATAGAGAGGTGTTGATCCCTTCCAGCTAATCGTAAGTGCATTATTGCTGATGGCTTTTTGGTTTGGAAGAGATGAACAAAACTTTTTGCACTTAGTATTGAAGCCATTTGAGAACAGATCTATTTCCGGGGTGAAATTGAAGTCAGAGCAGATTAAGGAGAATAGACTGTCACTGAGGGAAGTTTCTGTGTGAATGGAACCCAGGTCCCTGGAAAGTGAGTCTGCGATGGTGTTACTTACTCCCCTGATCCATCTGGAATTTATCTGTATGTTGTGATCCTTCATGGTACTAAGTATTTTCCAGACTAGTTCATGGGCTAACTTGTTTCTGATACTACCCTGTTTCCTTATCCAACAATTAGTAACCTTTGAATCAACATGTATTAAGACTACCTTGTTGTATAACCTTGTGATGAAGTGTTCCAAAGAATAGAAGCAAGCTAATAACTCTCTTACATTGATGTGAAGGGAGGATTCTTCATTTGTCCAAGTTCCATTTATTGAGAGCATATTACCCGCTATTACTAATGCACCTCCCCAACCCTGGTTGGAAGCGTCAGTGAAAAGTTCTGCATCTATCTGTGGTTTTGGAATGTTAATCTCTCTGTACATTTGTCTCTGTTCCCATGGCTTTAGGTATTTTTTGAAGGTGTGGGGAATGATTTTGTACCCTGAATAAAAATAACTGTGGTATCTGTGGAGATATTTAAGATGGAATCTTCCCAAGCTTGTATAGGATGCACTAAAATTTAAAGCTCCGATTAACATTTGATAGGAATGCAGGTCGGATCTAACAGAGTTGGAGAAAGCTTTGGCCAATTCGACACACTTCTCTATGTTTTTCCCACTGGGATTCATAGTTTTCTTAATCATATTGTAATGCACTCCTAAAAATTCAATTCTTTGAGTCGGTTCAATTGTAGATTTTTTAAGTGAGATATTCCATCCTAAGTCTGACAAGATCTTAATGACTAGCTGAATGTGATTTTTACATTTTACATAATCTTTTGCTAATATAAGAATATCATCAAGATAATTGAATATTAAGATGTTATATGAAGTTCTAATATACTTGATCACTGTGTACATTATCTTTGAAAAAATATAAGGTGCTGTCTTTAGTCCAAAGGGTATCACAGTCCATTTGAACTTCCTTTTACCTAGTTTGAAGGTTAGAAATTTCTGGCTACTTGCATGTAATGGAATGTGCCAATAAGCATCTTTTAAATCTAGTTTGCAGGCCCAAGAGTTTAGATGTAGATAGGGAAATATAGTATTGGCCTTGAGCATGGTAAAAGAAGGTTTTTTTAATCATGGTGTTGAGCACCTTCATGTCAAAGATTAGTCGTACTGTTCCATCTGGTTTGAATTTATAAAATATGTGGTTGGAGTAGTAAAAGGAAGTTCTGGGGATCTGCTCTATGACACCTAGTTTTAGCAGTCTGTCACATTCACTTTCCAATATTTTACGCTTGTTAATTGAATAAAATCTATCTTTACCTGTTCTTTTTAATGACCTCTGGGCTTTAAGTTTATTATTAAACGGAATTCTCACCCCTTCATTGATAATTTTACAAGCAAAAGAGGCATTAGGAAGCTTTCTCCAACTATCAATATTCATCAATAATGACTTACCTATCCTATTCTCTGGGGGGCTCTGGGAGGAGTTATTCATTGGTTTTGAGGCCAAAGGCAAGGTCTCTTTACTTCTATCTTGATTTATAGCATTTGGCCCAATGTCATGATGGTCTGGTGCGGAGCAAAGCTCGTTATTATCTGGTGCTGAGCAAAGCTCATTAACCACTGGTGCTGAGCAAAGCTCGTTATTAACTGGTGCTGAGCAAAGCTCATTAACTGGTGCTGAGCAAAGCTCATTATTAACTGGTGCAGAGTAAACATCGTTATCAACTGGTGCATAGAATACTGGTGCTGAAAAAATCTCTCTTTGAACTGGTGCGGAGCATGGCTCAATTTCTAGGGTCTTTCTTTTCTCTGGCTCCTGAACTATTAGCTTGTCCATTTTGTGACCTCCCCCCCCCTGTACCCACCTCGCCTATTACCTCTTCTAAGCGGCTGAGACTTGAATCTAAAGTTAGGGTTACCTTTGAGGAAACTGAACCTTCTTCCCTGAAATCTGCCCCCGAAGTTGAATTTCCTACCCCTGAAGTTTGCTGCCCCTCCTCTGAGGAGGGGACCTTTGTGAAAGCAGGCAGCAATGGCTGATTTTTGGTCTTCAGTTAAATTCCAAACTTCTTTAATGTCTGCTTTGATTATAAGATCTCTTATTTCTTCCTTGAGGTATCTAGGAAGTGCTCTGCTTCTGAAATTTCTTATCAAATTTTGTATGAGGTCTATGCTCTTCCCTAGGGGACCAATAATAATTTTGGACAAAAAATCAATGTCATTTACTTTGGAGGGGTATACAATGTATGCCAGTGCTGCATGCCCTTGAAAGGCAGAAATACTCATTTTAATATTTTCAATGTCATAAAAAAATTTTCTCTTATAACTGTCATCAAATACCTTACCTTCAGGCCAGAAATTCAACTTTGGAGTATTAATTAATTTTAAAAAATCTGAGAACTCCTTATTTTGACTACTAACAAAGAATTTATCCCGGTTATCACTATGGCCTTCACTGAAAGTTAATGCTACTAGTGAATTATTCAATTGAATTTTCCCTTCTCTATGAAAAGATGGTTCAGCTTTGAAATTGGTGGAAATATATGAAGGAATGGGTTTATTGAAGGTAAGAAGGTTGAAATCTTCGTAATCACTTTCATCTCCATTATTATAAAAGGAAAAGAGGTCTAAATTTGCACTTTCAGGTAATTCAGGTGATCGTCTTGAGCGCTTAGTAGGAGGGGGAGCCTCATTCTTCTTAGCAGGTGAACCACTTCTGCCGAGATGAATGTTTAATATCAGTGATTTATTTACCATAGATTAATTGAAATTTTGTTCAACAGGTATAGTAAATATGGACAGCAGCGGACCTAGAAGGCTGAAGTCAGGCAATGGGGTTCACGACTCAAATAGCCCTCTTAGGTTAATTCAGTGCCATATTTAAGTGAATGATAAGTTTAAATCTGTTATTATTAATAAACTAGACCTGCCTCATATGTAACCCTTATCAGATAGCCCCCCAGGGCCTAGGCTAGTGTCGATAAGTTTAAAGCGAGAAATGTAAGCTCGAACTTACCTGTGGTCTAGCCTACTGCTTATTAAGCTGCGCGCTTTTGATGTGTCAGGCAAGCAATTTGTTTTGAGTGCTTAATTATAATTTTGTAACATATAAAAATTGGAGTATTTGGTTTGTTTGTACCAATTAATCGTGTAGTAATCATGCACATGCTTTGCTTAAGCTACTTACGCTATGTTCGGAAGTGCCTGCTCTAAGCATTCAAATCATAACAAGCTTACGTATGGGGGCCGCCATTTGCATTTGTGACGTCATTAGTCTAAATCAGCTGCTTTCCATATGACGTTTTCGTTGTAAACAGAATTTAAAACCTTACCTTTTCTGGATGATTTGCATAAGAGTTTGATTCTGTTGTAGTAACATATTTACGATATCAGAATTAGAAGGCATATCACTATCTGCAGTCGATTGTGTGCGTTTTTCGTTACTGATTACGTTCTCCTCTCCGCTGGAGTCTTTGCTAAGCCGATGCACCTCCGCGGAGGTAAGAATTTGCCTAGACATAATTAAGCCGTGGGCTGAGATATTACTCTGGTTGCTGAGTGCAGAATAATGAAAATCAGCAAATGTTGGGAGCAGCGGGAGGGAAAAAGAGGAGAACGTTCTGTGCCGAAGTCAACTTCAGAAAATGTGACTTCCATTGCTGAGTCAACCCGCTCGTCCCTGGTAACTCCGCCCAAGGGGGCGTGGTTTGGGGCTCGCGCCGCCGCTTGGGGGGGTTCCAGGGGGGGGTGTATAAGCTACCACTGGTGAGTCCGGAAGGTTGAGACCTCCCTCTCCAGAACACAGGATTCTATCCGAAGATGTCGTGTATAATCAGGGACGTATCCGAAGATAACCATAGATATCTGCACCCCCCAATAGACTTTACCCAGTCTAATCAACTAAGGGTAACACTACTTTATTGGAGGTCTACATCAGGTCTATATAGGGTAGTAATCCCAAGTCTTAATATTAAGTATCAAGGGAGGAGATAGAGCGTCCTGTGAAGCGTCAACAGGTACGCTCGAGGGGACGTCTGCTCTGGCGCTAATGCCTCTCGTTTCCTTTCGCCGTTCGACATTCCTTCTCCCAGGGGTTGGGGAGCTGGAAGAGGTCTAAGGCTAGGAGAACAACAGGTCCGAGCAGACGCACCCTCCACTGCACTAATTAAATTCACTGCACTTTTAGCACTGACACTAGCACTTTCTAATTGTTTAACATCGAACATTAACTGGGTTCTGTCCGCTGCAAGCGATTCAACTCTCACGCCCAGGGCTTGAATGGCCACCATCATGTCCTTTAGAGTTGGTTCATCAGCAGTAACACTAGTGGGATCTGGAACTACCACTACAGAGGAAGGATTAGGTTCGTTGACACGGGAAGGGGAATAATCTCTAGAAGAACGAGATAAACTCTGTCTAATCCTATCTCTCGCAAGTTTACGAGTGTAGCGGTCAAATTCTAACCACTCACTCTCAGACAAAATAACACATACATCGCAACGATCATCTAACTCACAAACTTTACCTCTCCATTGTACACAAATGGAGTGGGGATCAATAGAGGCTTTAGCAAGCCGGGTCTTACAACCTCTCACACACTTTCTATAAGTTGAGGAAGAGTCAGACATTTTGAATATTTCAAAGAGAGATCAAACGAGCAAGGGTAAAAATAACAAAATTCAATAGTGGTTCAAGAAAATCCAAAAGCAAATCCAAACGAGCGAAAGCCAAAACCAAATTGTACATCACCAAGATAACTGCAATTATACAGGTTACAGCGAGTGAAAAATCCAACGATATCGCAGGTGCGGCGGCAGGGAAGATCTGAGGAATGACTGGAATGGTTCCAGGTACCTGGCTAGAGGGCGCACTGGTGGTACACCTGGCTACCGAATCGGCGATTGCCGCGAGTTTTGAAATTTCTGCCGTGACGTCAGGGACGTAAGCCATATATATAACTACCGGGTAGCTCAGATGTTTAAGATTGTATTTTTCCTATACAAACGTGTAATCATTTAATATAGGACTTCGCTTCAGCTCAGCTGAAACAGCCGAAGAGAAAGAAAACCAGGCAGTTGTGCTGAATGGTTGGCTGGCGGTATGGGGCGGAGCTTAGCTCCCCCGTTAAATGATTATGGGTTTGTATAGCAAGGAATAATACAATTTAGGACAAAATGTCATTTGTTCCAATGCAATATACAATCCTAGTAATCATTTAATATAAGAAGACTCACTGGTTGGTGGGAGGTCTGCTTTTGGTGCTTGTGAACAGCTAACTGCCCGGATAAAGACCTGGTCTCGAATAAGAACAGAGGACTAAATCCACCTACTCCTGTCTCTTGACTCGACATGATAATGGTGGGGTCTGAGAGGCTGGGAGCCGGGTTGCGCGATGGGTAAGAGCATCGCGCGACCTGTGAACGGGAATGTAAGAGACACTCGACCCTGGGGTCACAGTGACTGGATGAACCTCCATAACCAAAAGGCAAAGGGTTTATACATCCATCGTCTTCCCTGTCTAGCAGAAGACGGGAGGAGAATACCTGTAAACAAACTCTAGCAATCTTACCAGGGAAGGCTTGTCTTGATGTATGGAACTCCACGGGAGGAGACAGAGAGAAAGGCGGATCACACGCAGACTGCTTTCACACTGCCAAACATAGAATAAAAAAAAAGACAAGAGACTTCCCTGTCCCGGAGGAACTGGAGAGATCAGGCAATAGCTTGAGCTGCTACCACAGGGCCAAGAACAAAGGTGTCCAAGGACTTGTGTGTAAACTCCCTCTAGTAAAAGACCGTAAAGGTGGTCTGGCACTTGGCCCACTAAGAGATTTCTCTTGAAAGCGAGTGTGGGGGCAATGCCCCTGATCTCGTGAGCGTTAACCCTCGCTGGTGCTTAGACTATTGAGGAAGTCTCATACACCTTGCGGATGGTTTCACGGATCCAGAAAGATATTGTATTCCTCGACACCTCCCTCTTGGCTCTGCCGGTGCTAACGAAGAGTCGTTGACATTCAGGTTTGAGATGCTGAGCTCGCTTAAGATAGCGCCAGAGAAGCCTCTAACCAGAACCGCCACTCGCCGCATCCGGTAAGGAAGGAATAGTGAAGGCCTCGAACCTGGGATCGTGGATTGCTGGGTTCTGAGTCTTGGCCACGAACTCTGGCACAAAACTCAAGGAGGTCTCCTTCCAACCCTCTGCATGAGTGACATTACAAGAGAGGCCGTGTAACTCCCTGACTCTCTTCGCCGAAGCTAAGGCCAGCAGAAAAACAGTCTTAATGGCCAAGTGGTTGTCTGAGGCACGGCTCAAGGGTTCAAACGGAGCACGAGTAAGACCCGAGAACTTGAGTGACATCCCACTGGGGAACTCGGAAGTTCCCTCGGGGGACACGACTGTTCGAAGCTCTAAATGAGCATAGAAATCTCCAGGGCTTTGGAGATATCTATGCCCTTCAGACGGAACACCATTGCAAGGGCAGACCTGTACCGTTTAATGGCAAAAACCAAAAGGAGCTTATCTCTGGGAAGAAAGACTAGGAAGTCTGCGATCTGAGTCAGAAAGGCTCCGACCGGAGAGATACCCCTTCCACTTCATCAATGACAGAAAACCAACCACTTCCCCTGGTAGACTGAGGAGAAGGATCTTCTAAGGTACCCTGACATCTCTCTTGCAGCAAGTCGTGAAAAGCCTTGCGTTCTGAGGAGATGCTGGATACTCTCCACGCGTGAAGTCTGAGCAACTGCACCGCCTGGTGGTACCTGCTTGACATCGGTTGACGAAGGAGATTGGGCCAGTGTGGTAGCTCTTTCGATGCCTCGACCAGGAGCGACAACAGATCGGGAAACCACTCCATGTGTGGCCATAGTGGAGCAATGAGAGCCATCCTGAGTCCTGGGGTTACTAGGACCTGGGACAGGACTGCGTGAAGCAGGCAAAAGGGAGGAAACACGTAGCAATCCAGTTGATCACAAGGATGTTGCAGTGTGTCCTCAAATGCAGCCGCGGGATCTGGTACTGGAGAGCAAAACATGAAAGCCTGGCATTGTGCCATGTTGCAAATAGGCCGATGCATGGTTCTCCCCAGAGGTGGAGTACTCAACTCGCTACCCAAGGGTGAAGAGACCATTCTGCCCCTATTACCTGGTTTCTGTGACTTGGGGCGTCTGCCAGAACATTTCTCTTGCCTGGAATGTACCCGGCTGACAAGGTTACGTGTTGACTCTCTGCCCACAGAAACACCTGCCTCGTCAAATGCTGCAAGGAACGTGAGAGCGTGCCCCCTTTCTTGTTGACGTACGCAACCACGGACATGTTGTCGCTCATCAGCACTAACGAAGTGCTCTCTCAAACGGGCCTGGAAATGCATGAGTGCTTTCGAGACTGCCATCATTTTCAGCACGTTGATGTGCAGGTGTTTCTCCTCTTCCGACCACACATCTGACACGACTAAGTCGTCCAGGTGTGCACCCCAACCTTCCGTGGACGTGTCTGTGAACAGACGGAACTGAGGTGGACGAGGGTGCATCATAAACCCTCTCATGAGGTTCTCCTCATTTAGCCACCAAAGGAGATCCTCCCTTACCTCGCGTTCCATGAGGACCGGACGAGAGGGAGGATCGGTGGCTGCCAACCACTGCTCCTTCAGACACCACTGAAGGGAGCAGAGATGGATCCGCTTGAAAGGAACGAGCTTCTCCAGCGAGAGGTGACCTAGAAGAGCTTGCCACTGGAGGGCAGGAAGTTGTTCCTGCGACAGGAATGACTGCGCAACCTCTCTGAGTCTGCTGATTCGTTCTTCCGAGGCAAGAACGTGAGCTGCTGCCGAGTCGATCAGCATTCCCAAATACTTCTCCTTCTGCTTGGGAATGAGGTTCGACTTCTCGTAGTTCACCACGATCCCCAGATTGCAACAAACTGCTAGAAGCGAGTCTCAGTCCCGAATCAATTGCTCCTGCGAGGGAGCAAGAATCAGCGAGTCGTCAAGGTACATCAGTAGGCGGATGCCCCTCGAGTGGGCCAAAGCTGCTACCATCGTGAACACTTGGGGAGCTGTGCAGAGTCCGAAGCACAGGACTTTGAACTGGTACGCGTCCTTCAAGTCTATCGAAAGCATGAAATCATACTGCCTGATTGCTAAGAGCACAGTGCAAACTGTCATCATCTTGAACGCAGTTTGCTGAACAAACTTGTTCGATGGCGAAAGGTCGATGATCAGTCTCCAACCTCCTGTCGCCTTCTTGACAAGGAAGAGACGACAGTAGAACCATGGTGACTGATCGTGTGCGACTTCTAGCGCATCCTTCTCCAACATTTCCTGGACCTCCGCCTCCAAGGCCAGAGCCTTCGGAGATGTTGGAAAGTACGTGTGGAACGCTATTGGAGTGGAGGATGGGGGGGGGGGGGGCGCTGAAGCACGAATGGTAGCTTGTACCCTTCGCGAAGGATCAACACCACCCAATCCTCGGCCCAGAGGTGCTGACACATCGCTCAATGGCGCGATAGGCATCCCCCAACCTTCGGCAACATAGGAAGGGGAAAGCCAATCTCAGTGTTTCCCTTTCCCTCGCTTGCCCATGTTCTTTCCCCAACGTGGAGGAGCTCCCGAGGGAGGCTGAAAGGGCTGTTTGGGGGCAGAACCTTTCTGAACAGGAGAAGGTCTCGGCTGCACAGAAGGAGCAGGTCTCCGCTGTACAGGAGGAGCAGGTCTCGGCTGCACAGGAGCAGCAGGAGCACGACCAGCGGTACCCTTGCTACTTCCCATGGGCTTGGCCTGACTCGGCCTGGCTGCGGACAGTTTCGTGGGACCAGGTCCCTTGAAACTTGCAGCCTGCACCTCGTGGATAATGGAGTCCTTCGAGTCGAGGTGCTATTTATCCCACACGGCCCAAACTTACTCTGGTGAAAAGAGAGAAGTTGCAACTCTAGTAGGACCGTTCCTGAGTGCCAGGGCCTCTCCTGAACCAATTTGTCTCGCCAAATGAGCGGCTACTGCCTCGTGCTTTTTTAAGATTAGATTGGCATACTGGGTAGCAAGCAGATCCAAGAGAAAAGCAACAGTTTTTCCACCAGACAAAGCCAGGTTCTGTACTGTTCCATGTGTTTGGGGGTAGCGAGCTTGGTGTCCCGCACGAACACTGTGGCCGTACCAAAACAGTGGTTGAGCCACGAAACAGCATGGAGAGCAGCTACAGAGGAGGCCTTGCGTGAGATTCGCCGTGAACAATCCCACGAGCGCAGGGAAGACGGGAATCTCTCGCGTTGGCCTCTTCCTCCGGAAGAGAAGAGGTGTCTTGGGGTGCCATGTCCCTTCGACTGCGACTGGCCTTCCTGGCCCTCTTGGCTTTCCTCTTCTTTCCCCTTCCTCTTTTTCCTTGGGGGAGAAGAGTCAAAGTCAGAAGATGAAGACGAAGAGAAGGAGAGAGAGGAGGAGGAACTAGAAGAGGAATACCGCCCACACTTCCTCGTGCCCCCTACGAGATACTGGAATGGTGGTCGAGGCAACAGCAGACGACACTGGACGAGGATGAACAACCTGAGCCATAGTCGGTGAACGAGGTAAACCTGAAAAACATATTGAATGAGCAGGAGTTTTGGCAGATTTTAATTTTAACTGACTTGCGGGCAAAGCTGTAAAGGGTTTGCCAGCAGTCGTTAAAGAAATCTCCGTGTTTAAAACCTTACCCTCCCTTGTTTTAACAGGAAGTCCTGCAGTTATTTTACCCTTGGAAAAAGTTTGCATTTTGCCAGGAACAAATGCTTTAACAGGAACATGGTCAACAACAGGGGTATCAGGGAACATGGGAGTCGATAAAGTTACAAAATTAGTTACATTCATGTGTTCATCAACAATCGGATCATTCAAATGACGTTCAATCTCGTCCGCCAGAGTTAAACGGCATTTTAACAAATCCAAGTCAGGCTTACCTGATAATCTGAGAGACGCCCAAAGTTCCCCCATCTTACCAGGTAATATGTCGTCATCGGTATCAGACGGTCCAACAATCTGTCGGGTGTCCCTTGAGATCGCCGAAGTAGCGGGTGCGCTAAGGTCACCCGTTTCCCTGGCAAAACCCAAGAAATCCCCAACAGGCTGTGAATCCGAGCTTCCCAAAATCATACTCACACCCTCCTCCGACTCGGAGAGTGCGTGAGCAGACTTCGCTGTGGTAGTCTTTTGAGACGACACACTTTGCACCGCTCCCCCTTCTTCTTCTTCGAAAGAGGCGAGATCTCTGAAGCAGAAGAAGCTTTAGGGTTCCGGCGATATTTGCGTCTATTCTCGAAAGCTTACCACTGCAAGGGCGGCCAGGATTCACACTCACGGCAGGGAGAACCTTAAGAGCAAGGTTTTCCCATGCATGTTGGGTAGAGCGTGTGTGGGTCTACTGAAGGTGACGAAAGCCACCTACTGCAGCGCCCGCCATGGCCTACACAACATCGCATCTTACGTGAAACTTTCTCCTCCATAACAATCACACAATCACTAAAACACAAGTTTTGAGATCGCCGAAGTAGCGGGTGCGCTAAGGTCACCCGCTTCCCTGGCAAAACCCAAGAAATCCCCAACAGGCTGTGAATCCGAGCTTCCCAAAATCATACTCACACCCTCCTACGACTCAGAGAGTGCGTGAGCAGACTTTGCTGTGGTAGTCTTTTGAGACGACACACTTTGCACAGCTCCCCCTTCTTCTTCTTCGAAAGAGGCGAGATCTCTGAAGCAGAAGAAGCTTTAGGGTTCCGGCGATATTTGCGTCTATTCTCGAAAGCTTACCACTGCAAGGGCGGCCAGGATTCACACTCACGGCAGGGAGAACCTTAAGAGCAAGGTTTTCCCATGCATGTTGGGTAGAGCGTGTGTGGGTCTACTGAAGGTGACGAAAGCCACCTACTGCAGCGCCCGCCATGGCCTAAACAACATCGCATCTTACGTGAAACTTTCTCCTCCATAACAATCACACAATCACTAAAACACAAGTACAAGAGAAGGCAAAGGGCTGCAGCGTAGAGAGCGGAGAGTAGCACAACCATCCATGTTGAGCCGAAGCGAGTGAATGAGGAAAGCGGGATGGCGGTGGGAGGGGGGGGAGGCCGAGCTAAGCTTAGCCCCATACTGCCAGCCAACCATTCAGCACAACTGCAAGGTTTTCTTTCTCTTCGGCTGTTTCAGCTGAGCTGAAGCGAATTCCAATATGATTACAAGGTTTGTATATAGCGTCGGAACAAGTATAATGTTATGAATGCAGTATTGATTTTCTTTCGAAATTTCTTGAAATATAAGCTGATCCTTAATATATCAGTTACCTACACACAATAACAATGCTACGCACTATATTTGCCCAGTGGGATTTCTAAGCAAGCCTCAGGGATATCTTGGGATAGGTACTGTTCCTTTTGGGTATCATCATAGAATAAAGAAGTTATATCACTAATTTCACAATAACAGCTACCATTCATTACCTAGAAGAGAAAAAACCATTACAGGTTGTATACATTGAATCATAAACATTACATTAACATTACAGACTTCTTCAGTTGGATTTGAAAATAAAAGCTCCTGCTACAAGGATGACTGGCTGGTCACTCAAAAGAAATGACTTATTGTTTAACAATATCTTCCAACAGACTCTTGTAATGATTGACTCAAGTTTTAAGGGCTTGTCTCTTATTGGAAATTATCAAAAACTTAAAAAGTAATTTATATTTTTTCTAATTATACATAACAGTCTTTTAATAGGAGTATAACTTTAAAGTACTGTACCTGGAATGGCTGTTAAACTTCTGACTTGGTAATTTTAGTTACTGGTAGGGGGATGGTAGGCCCTGATCACTTGCTAGGTAGAATAACCCTTACTTTGATCTTAACTTAGGACTTGCAGGGTGGTTGTGTTGAGAAGTGTAATCAGGTCTGTAGTTAGGATAAATACTACTGGTGATTTGTACCTACATGAATATTAACCATTGTTCTTTAAAAGCAGACTCATCCTTAGGAAGTCCCTACAACCAAACATGACAAACTTATAACAGAGTTTGTATTTTTCCTAACATACAAACCCGAATTCTTTACTATAGGAGATATTCTAGCGCGAGCTGGAAAATACGGCAGAAAACCTTAACAAGGTTGTTAACGACCAGGCCGTTAGTTATCCACCTGTTAGTGGTGGGGGACTGCCGGTCGGTAGCTACTGAATACTTTCAATCAGATTCTAGCTAGGAATATTTTTAGGGGGCGGTGACGGAGGGAAGATTTGTGTAAAGAATTTGGGTTTGTATGTTAGGAAAAATACAAACTCAGTTATAAGTTTGTCATTTGTTCCTACACTTGATACAAACCCTCATTCTTTACTATAGGGGCCTTAGTCTTGAGGTCAGGGTGGTCGAGGAGTTCCCTATTCCTAGGGAAGATGGTCCTCAGACTAGACTCTTTTGACGAAAAAATCTCCCGTTAAACTTTTCTTTGTAGATCCCCATAATCTTAGCACGACTGAAAGTTTGTAATTACGTGGAAAATGATATTTTAATTATAAAATAAATTTTTGAATATACTTACCCGGTGAATATATAATAGCTGCAACTCTGCGGCTCGACAGAAAACACACTCAAAAAACTCGCGAGCGATTGCTATGAAGGTTGCGGGTGTGCCCACCAGCGCCAACTGTCGGCCAGATACCACTCTTGTATGTAAACAAAACCTTCAATCCTTCTCGTCCCGCTGCGTCTCTATTGGGGAGGAAGGGAGGGTCATTTAATTTATATATTCACCGGGTAAGTATATTCAAAAATTTATTTTATAATTAAAATATCATTTTTAAATATTTAACTTAGCCGGTGAATATATAATAGCTGATTCACACCCAAGGAGGTGGGTAGAGACCAGAGTTAATTATGTTTACAGCGTATAAGCTAAGAGTTTTTTCATTTTGACAGTTATCAATATAACAAAACCAAAATATATAGGTACCTGGTAAGGAAGTTGACTTAGACGATTACTCTGCCTTGTAAGTCTGTCTTCCTCACGGAGCCCAGCGATCCTCTTAGGATGCTGAAAGACTCCCAGGAGCTGAAGTATCAAGGGTTGCAACCCATACAACAGGACCTCATCAAACCCCTAATCTGGGCGCTCTCAAGAAATGACTTTGACCACCCGCCAAATCAACCAAGATGCGAAAGGCTTCTTAGCCTTCCGAACAACCCATAAAACAATATTAAAAACATTTCAAGAGACAGATTAAAAGGATATTGGAATTAGGGAAGTGTAGTGGTAGAACCCTCACCCACTACTGTACTCGCTGCAACGAATGGACCCAGTGCGTAGCAGTCCTCGTAAAGAGTCTGGACATCTTTTAAGTAAAATGACGCGAACAATGACTTGCTTCTCCAAAAAGTCGCGTCCATAATACTTTGCAGAGATTTATTTTGCTTGAAGGCCACGGAGGTTGCTATATCTCTAACTTCGTGCGTCTTAACCTTAAGCAAACATCGGTCTTTCTCATTCAAGTGAGAATGAGCTTCTCGTATTAAAAAAATCTGATAAAATATGACAAAGTATTCTTTGACATAGGCAATGAAGGTTTCTTAACTGAGCACCATAATGCCTCAGATTTCCCTCGTAATGACTTAGTACGAGCTAAATCGAACTTAAGAGCTCTAACGGGACATAATACTCTTTCCAGTTCGTTGCCTACGATCTCTGATAAGCAAGGAATATCAAAAGATTTAGGCCAAGGACGAGAAGGCAGTTCATTTTTGGCCAGGAAACCAAGTTGAAGTGAACAAGTGGCTTTTTTCTGTAGAAAAGCCGATGTTCTTACTGAAGGCATGAAGTTCACTGACCCTTTTAGCCGAAGCCAAGCACACTAGGAAAAGTGTCTTGAGGGTGAGATCCTTCAGGGAGGCTGAATGTAATGGCTCAAACCTGTCTGACATGAGGAACCTTAGGACCACGTCTAAGTTCCATCCAGGAGTTGCCAAACGACGTTCCTTAGAGGTCTCGAAAGACTTAAGGAGATCTTGGAGATCTTTATTGTTGGAAAGATCTAAGCCTCTATGTCGAAAGACCGAAGCCAACATGCTCCTGTAGCCCTTAATTGTGGGAGCTGAAAGGGAGTGAACCTTTCTCAGATGTAAAAGAAAATCTGCGATTTGGGCTACAGAGGTACTGGACGAGGACACAGATGCTGACTTGCACCAGTCTCGAAAGACTTCCCACTTCGACTGGTATACTCTAATGGTAGAAGCTCTCCTAGCTCTTGCAATCGCACTGGCTGCCTCCTTCGAAAAGCCTCTAGCTCTTGAGAGTCTTTCGATAGTCTGAAGGAAGTCAGACGAAGAGCGGGGAGGCTTTGATGGACATTCTTTACGTGGGGCTGACGTAACAGATCTACCGTTAGAGGAAGACTTCTTGGAAAGTCTACCAGCCATTGAAGTACCTCGGTGCACCACTCTCTCGCGGGCCAGAGGGTAGCAACCAACGTCAACCTTGTCCCTTCGTGAGAGGCGAACTTCTGCAGTACCTTGTTGACTATCTTGAATGGTGGGAATGCATATAAGTCCAGAAAGGACCAATCCAGTAGAAACGCGTCTATGTAGATTGCTTCTGTATCTAGGACTGGAGAGCAATAGATTGGTAACCTTTTGGTCAACGAGGAGGCAAAGAGGTCTATGGTGGGTTGACCCCAAGTAGCCCAAAGACTCTTGCCCACGTCATTGTGGAGGGTCCATTCCGTGGGTATCACCTGACCCCTCCGACTGAGACAGTCTGCCAAGACGTTCAAGTCCCCCTGGATGAATCTCGTCAACAGGGAGATGCCTCGAATTCTTGACCATAAGAGAAGGTCCCTTGCGATCTCGAGCAGCGTGAAGGAGTGTGTGCCTCCTTGCTTGGAGATGTACGCCAAAGTTGTGGTGTTGTCTGAGTTGCCTCTACCACTAAGTTTCGAAGAAGCCTTCTAATATCATCAAGGCCAAGTGGACTGCTAATAGCTCCTTGCCGTTGATGTGCATGCTCTTCTGACTTGAGGTCCACAGACCCGAGCATTCCCGACCGTCCAGGGTCGCACCCCAACCCAAATCCGACGCGTCTGAGGACAACACGTGGTTTGGGTTCTTGACTGCTAGGGATAGTCCCTCTCTCAGACTGATATTGCTGTCCCACCATTTCAGGCATGCATTTACTGGTTCGGAGACTGGGAATGATACCGTCTCTAATGTCTTGTCCTAGTTCCAGTGAAAGGCTAGATGGAACCGGAGAGGCAGAAGGTGTAGTCTCCCTTGTGAGACAAACTGCTCCAGGGATGAGAGAGTCCCTACGAGACTGTTCCAACTCCTGACTGAATAAACGTTTCGTTTCAGCATTAGTTGGACTTCGAGCAGGGCTTGACTGCGAATCTCCATCCCCAAATATAGAATAATCTGGGATGGGATCAGTTGGGACTTTTAGGTTGACCAAAAGTCCCAACTCCCTGGCCAGACTCAACGTCCAATGTAGATCCTGCAGACAGTGAAGACTGGACGATGCTCTGAGAAGCCAGTCGTCCAAGTACAGGGAGGCTCGGATCCCCGATAGATGGAGGGATTTTGCCACATTCCTCATGAGCCTCGTAAACACGAGAGGCGCAGGACTGAGGCCAAAGCACAGGGCTCGAAACTGGTACCCCACATTCCTGTAAACAAACCTCAGAAACGGTTGGGAATCCGGGTGTATAGGAATGTGGAAGTATGCCTCCTGAAAGTCGAGAGAGACCATCCAGTCGCCTTCCATAAATGCTGTCAAGACAGCCTGGTAGACTTCATCGTGAAGTTTGTCTTGACAATGAACACATTGAGCGCACTTGCCTCTTACGTACTCCTGCAGTGAACATGGCTGCCAAAATCATGGAGCCATCCCTGAGGGACTTGTTCCAGCAGAGAACGTGGCTGTCAGATCATTGGAGCCATCCCTGAAAGCCTTGTTTATGCATGACATAATTGTACAGCAAAACTTCAAAGGCTCGAAAACAGCTGTGAAGTCGACCTGTAAAATCTTGGAGCGTCTCATGGCCAGGCGCCAGGGAGAGTCTATGAGGTTTGAGAAGTCTATCTGGGCAGAGGCAGGAACTCCCAAGCCGAGAACTTCTCTCGTGTCATATCAGACTCTCGCTCTATAAGCCAGTTTAAAAGAAGGGAAAGCAAAGGCTGTCTCCCCCAAACTCCTCCTGGTGATAAACCAGTCGCCTAGCAAACGTAAAGCTCTCTTAGAAGAGCGAGAGAGCACTAGCTTATAAAACAACGGCTTCGAAGTAGCTAGGCCTAGTGTAAGCTCTGACGTTTAGGCGAACGAGGAGCAGCAGTTACAAAAAGATCCGGACAAAGATCCTTAAAAATCAGCATGATTTATTTAAAGTCCATAGAGGGCTAAGCAGCTTTAGGCTCCTCTCCGTCTGACAGAGTCCTCAAGGGAATATCAGTAGGAGGGGGAACAGCAACTTCCTCATCTGAAGGAACCTTGTCCGATAATAGCCGAGTCTCAAGCAAGGGAGAGACCTACCGTGGTGGCAATGCTTTACAAGCAGAGTCCACACGCACTGGTGCATTAGTAGCGGACCAGGACGCAACGTCATGTAACTGCTTGACAGTCTGTGAACTGTCAACAACAACAGGTGCGTGAGACCAGGACGCAACGTCATGTAACTGCTTGACAGTCTGTGAACTGTCAACAACAACAGGTGCGTGAGGACGCACAGCGTCCACTCGAGACTGCTTTGACCGCCTAGACTGAGCAGTCAAAACAACTCTAGAATGCGGAGGTTGACGCTCAGCGTCAAAACAAGTCAACTCCGATTGTTAGCGAACGTCCTGAACGTCAACAGGAGCATCAGCAAGTGGCCTAACGTCCAAATGTGGCTGAAAATCCACACGAGACCGCATCGAGTGTGGTTCTAAACAACCTGACTGACGTGACTTGGCTACGCCAACGTCAACAGGACGCACAAAGGAACGTTAGGGTGGCTGAAGGCCAGGATCTCGATGAGATAAACGGCTAGGCTCAACGGACTTATCGGCAGAATAGTCTTCCATAAGGGAGGCAAGCTTATTCTGCATGTCTTGCCGTACAACCCATTTAGAATCAACGGGAATGGTTGCGGTAAGAGACGAGGGTAACGTCTGTGACCGCAAAACCTTGCCTACAAAGACTCTCGGAGTCTGTGTTACGCTTTTGTTAGGCGCGAGCAGTCTTCCGATGACTGCATAGGGTCAGAGCTGTCCTAATGGTTAAAACCAGGACGCTGGACCTGTCCTGAAAGGACTGACTTTCGCTTAAAGGGCCTCGAAACCTTGTTTCACGGTTTCTTATGCGAAAAGCCTTCGGATGACGAGGAGAAAATCGTCTCTCTCGCCTTATGGTAGGGGTGATCTTGATAAGATACACCCGATACCATAGAGGGAACGTCTGTTCGCTGATCAAGGCCTCTCGAACCCATAAGTCGTTTGACATTACTTCTTCCCTGGGCTTGGGAGCTTGCAAGAGGTCCCGGACTAGGCGAACAACAGGCACGAACAGACGAACCCTCGGTCGCAACACTGATAACACTTTGCGCAATATCACTTTATCACTACAATTTTCTGTTTTGCACTTATTTCACTGAAATCGAATTTTTTAACAATTCACATTAGGTATGAATAAAACTGATTTCTACCTGAAGCACGCAATTCTACCCTCATCAAAAGGTTGTAATTGCGAAATCAGTCGTATAATGCAAGCACATTAATACCAGCAAAAAACAGTAAACATATTTCAAGATAAAAAAATCAGTGGCTGGGGAAGAGACTAAACACTAGTTCATTCAAAACTACGTTTTCAATCTCTCACCGTACATTGCCTTGGCACGAGAATAAAAAACTAAAAACGTTTTATCCTTTCTCCCCGTACAGAGACTAGGGACGAGAGTAACTCGAGAACAACGTTACCCGCTTGGGACGAGATAAAGATCGGAACGTTTTCTCTCCTCTCTCTCCCTCTGTCTCTATCTCTCTCTCTCTCTCTCTCTCTCTTGATTTCGCACCTAAGAGAAGAGCCCACTTACGTTTTGTCAAAAAAACAGGTTATTTGACCAAAGGAAAAAACTGAAAGGTTTTTCAATTAAAAAGTTCCATTAAAATAGAATTTAAAACATTTAAGCTTTGAAAGAAGAATGAACAAAACGTCAGAATCGATTTACTCTTTCTGCAAAGTGAAACCGTGATACTCTCTCTCTCTATCGTAACGATAGAGCGCAAACTGCGTAGCATAAATAAACTAAACGTTAGTTCATCTTTGAAACAGTACGAAGACTATTCAAAGAAAATCTTTCATAAAATATCTATTAAAAAATATTCATTTAATAAGTTTTAAATCATTAGCTCTTTAAAAGCTATTTACGATTGAAAGGGGCTCAACGTTGTTTAACTTCGGTTTCCAAGTTAGGACCGCCTACTCTCAGGAAAGGTCGCATATAAACAAATCATTAAAATTTATTTTGATGTTTATTATAAATGGAAAGCTAATCGAAGAGGCCTAATAAAGGCGATTGAGATATAAAATATATAGAGGAAAATCTATAATTAATTTATAACGTGATAAGATAATTGCTAAAAGCCTAAACACACTTCCGTACTGAGGGAAGGGTCGGCCATTTAAAAGTCAAGGAAAGTCCAAAAAACAACCCAAAGTCATCAAAAATTAAATCTATCCAAAAACGAGTTCAAGATTTAAGTTGAAGATAACACACCTGTACTGCAAAAGCTCAAACCAAAATGAAGTACTTCACCAAATATGTTAAGAAAACTCCAGGTTCTACAGCGAGTATGAATACGTCTTGTCGTCAACGTCGACAGAGAAGAATTGAAGGTTTTGTTTACATACAAGAGTGGTATCTGGCCGACAGTTGGCGCTGGTGGGCACAACCGCAACCTTCATAGCGATCGCTCGCGAGTTTTTTGAGTGTGTTTTCTGTCGAGCCACAGAGTTGCAGCTATTATATATTCACCGGCTAAGTTAAATATTTAAAGTTTCAGGATGAAGAGGGTTAAGAACATTCGACTTGGACCCTTTCATATTTAGGATTCCTCCAACCTTGAAAAGGGGAACCCTCGTGACTACAAGTATAACTTATACCCTGTGAGAGGAGTCAGATGAGTTTCATACCTTATTTTAATTGGCGAGTCCAGCTGAAACTGGTTACAGACTAGGTACGCAGATGGGAGGAAGAAGGAAGCGCAGTAGATAGATGGATGTTCTTCTAAAAACCTAGTGTAACACAGAATCCTCGACCAATGGCCACTGTCCCCTGAAAGGGCGTAAGGTAGCTACAACACCTGTTGACCTGCCACAATAGGCCCTACAGAAAAGGTGTTTAGGCACCTATGTGTCACATTGGTTAAATAGTGAGTGGTGAATGTAAATTGGCATTTCCAGACTCCAGCTCTTAAGACTTTGGAGACTGAAAAATTTTTCTTAAATGCCAGTGAGGCAGCCACTCCCCTAACTTGATGGGCTTTGGGTTGAGCTGCCTCTGGGTCTCCGTGAATGGCTCTCACAATAACTTTCTTGAGCCAGAAAGAGATGATGTTGTGAGAGATTCTCTTCTTTACCTTGTTGGTACTGAGGAAGAGATGATGGAGGCGTAGTCTGAAAGGTCTGGTGCACTTCAGGTATTTCCTTAGCACCCTGACTGGGCATAGTAGCAATTGGTCAGTATCCTGTGTTACCTTATTAAGGCTGGAAAATTGAAATTCTCTAAACCTCTCATCGGCCAATGAAGGATTCTGAGTTTTGGCCACAAAGCCTGGCACGAAGTTGAGCGAGACTTCCCCCATCCTCTAGAATGGGTGACTTCATAGGATAGACCATGTAGTTTACCGACCCTTTTTGCCGAGGCCAGAGCTACTAGGAAGGCGGTCTTAAGGGTTAGGAAGTAGTCAGAGGTCCTATTTAAGGGCTCATAGGGTGGACCCTTCAAGGAACATAAGACCAGGGACACGTCCCAAGGTGGTGGTCTAATCTCAACTGGGGGGTGAGATCTCTCAAAACCTCGAATCAACAAGGTGATATATTCTGAGGCGGAAAGGCCAACCCCTCTCAGTCTACAGATGAGGCTTAAGGCTGAACGATAGCCTTTAATTGCCGAGACTGAGAGGAGTTTTTCCTCCCTGAGGTACACAAGGAAGTCTGCCACTAATGGAAGAGAGGGATTGAGTGGAGACACGCCTCGCCCTCTACACCAAGCTGCAAACACTCTCCATCTTGCTTGGTAGAAGTTTGTGGAAGATTGGCGCAGGTGCCTGGACATGTGCTCAACCACCTTCCCTGAAAAGCCTCTGCTTCTGAAGAGTGACTGGACAGCCTCTAGGCGTGAAACTTCAGGAAGGGGATTCTCCAGTGGGGGACACCACTATGTGGCTGCGTCAGCAGAAGGGGTTTTGGAGGCAGAAACCTTGGAACTTGAACCAGCAGGGAAAGAAGGTCTGCGTACCATTCTCTGGTTGGCCATGCCAGAGCTATTAGCGTTAGCTTGCAGTTCCGGGAGGTCCTGAGTTTGTTGATCACCCTTCTGAGCAGGCAAAAGGGTGGAAAGGCATATGCGTCCAGGTTGTCCCAAGAATGTTGAAGGGCGTCCTGGATCGCTGCCTGATGGTCTGAAACTGGGAACCCGTAGCGGGGAAGTTTCACATTCAGAGAATTGGCGAACAGGTCTATTGTGGGGAAACCCCACAAAGCTATTACTGTCTTCGCTACTTGAGGATCCAAAGACCATTTGCCACTCAACACTTTATGATACCTGCTCAGTTGATCCGCCACGATGTTTCTCCGGCCCGGAATAAACCTGACTGTGAGAGAAATGTTGTGACCTTCCGCCCCACTGGCAAATCTGGACCTCTAGCAGACAGAGGTCTCTTTATTTGTTGGTGTACGAGACGGCTGTGGAGTTTGTCGCTCATCAGCACCACCTCTCGTCCTTGTAGACCTTTTACAAAGTACTTTAGGCCTTTCCATGCTGCTAATCATTCCAGGTGATTTATATGGAGAGTTTGTTCTATTGGAGACCAAGCTCCCGATGCTAATTCCGGGCCTGGGTGGGAACCCCAACCCCGTAGCGATGTGTCTGCAAAGTTTTAACTTCAGACTGGGGCTTTGGAGGGGAATGCCCTTTTGGGTATTCTCTCTGGTTGACCACCAATGAAGATCTTGTATCACCAGAGCTGGAACCTCCACTGACAAAAATGGGGAATCGATCTTTTGAGACCAATGGGTCTTCAGATGCCACTGGAGACTTCTCATTCTTGATCTTCCGCCTGGAACTAGTTTTTCCAGGGAGGAAAGATGACCCAGAATTCTCTGCCACGACTTGGCTGTAGGAGGCAGAGGACACGAGAGTTGGGCGATGGATTGCGCGCCAATAAAAATGGACGATCGTCGGCGCTTACGCGCGTATGAAGATTGTCAGCGCTAGCGCTTGAAAGAACATCGACGGCCAAGAAGATCGACGGCCAAGAAGATCGTCGGCGCTTGCACGCATAAGAAGGTCGTCGGTGCTAGCGCAAGCGCACTTGTAAACACGCGCGCGCTTGTGCGCTAGGTTGAAGGATCAGCTGACAGGACGATCAGGAACTAGGATGTGTCCTGAAAAGGGAGGGCATCCCCTGAAGAGGACCAGGCAGGTCTACTTCAGAGTCCAGAGCCGACGATCCACACTGGAAGTACTGCTTGATATTCCGAGGAGTGGTCTCTATGAGAGACCTCTTCGCGGGAGAGAGGTGCCCTTCGTAGAAGAGACTTGGAGACACTGCAGGCTGAACCACTGGTGAGCGCCTGTGCGTATCTCAGGAACTCCAACGATGTGCGCCAATGCGCAGGGAACGTTGGCGAGCAGTGCCTGGAACAGGGTGTCTCTGAATAGCAGTCTCAGGAACAGCAGGACCAGCAGGCGAGCGCTTGTGCGCAATTGCGTGCGAGCGCGCAGGGGATACCTGGCGGTTAAGGGACTTACTCACAATGTGAGAAAAGCCCTTTGCCCCGAAGGGGTAGGTGTCCGTTGGATAACTGGGGGCGTGGGCGCCCACAGCGTGTCAGCAGCCAGAAACGGAGACGGCAGGTCAGCAGGTCTAGGAGAACGAGACCCCGAAGGATCAGAGGAATAAGGGAACGAGAGACCAAAGGCCTAAGGTAGCCTGAGTTGCGAGACCCCGAAGGGTCAGCGCAAACGAGAAACTGTAAGTTTACTTGTGAACGAAGGTTCTGGAGTGGGAGGTGAGACCTTCCGGACTCACCAGTGGTAGCTTATACACCCCCCCCTGGAACCCCCCCAAGCGGCGGCGCGAGCCCCAAACCACGCCCCCTTGGGCGGAGTTACCAGGGACGAGCGGGTTGACTCGGCAATGGAAGTCACATTTTTGAAGTTGTAATAGAACAAAAAATAACACAGAAGTGGTTGAGCTTACCTTGGTAGTGCAAGTTATGAAGGAATTACTGTGAAGGTGCAAATTGTTGGACATAAAGGTCTTTTTACTAGTAAATTCAATCTTCTTGTGCTCTCTTGGTTGATATGAATATTGAAAGATTCCAGTTAGTTTGTTTTCTGTGGAATAATAGTGATTGTATGTGTGTGTTCTTGTATATAGCCTACTCTGTTGAATTATGAAGTTGTTAGAATATTCCCTCCTAAGTACTGTACATGGTCTCCTCGGCTCACGGGGGAAGGGTTGGAGGGTGACCCAGACTTTGAGTCCGGAAGGTCTCACCTCCCACTCCAGAACCTTCGTTCACAAGTAAACTTACAGTTCTGGAGAGGGAGGTCTCAACCTTCCGGACTCACCAGTGGTAGCTAGGCAGATGCTTCAGGGGGCTTGAAGATGAAGTCCAGCGACCACAGCATCGAAAGCTCCCTGTAAGCCGAGGAGAGCATAGTAAGAGCTGAAGACAGAGTCGCTTCTCCAATTCATTCTGGACATGATTTCTTGTATAGATACTCCATTGTATAGCAGTCTTGATGAAGCTTGCCCCCTTATAGAGTGAAAATTCGTTGACTGTTTAGTTGCATTTGGGTCGGCTCTGAAAATGCACTCCCTAAAAAGTTGTCTCATTTTTTGTAGAGACATTATCTTGAAGTGTTCATCTAGCCATATGTGGTCTTTCCTGTCTATGTTTCTTTCCATACAGACTTTGTTGGTGTATTCCAAATAGAAGTTCAATTGTCTGACTGGACATATTTTTGGTCTGTTAGGAAGCTTCCTAAAGCTGATCTCTATTGGCGTGTAGTTGTTCTTTTGGTTTTTGGCCATGAAGGAAGGGTGGTTCCGTAAGACAATGTGTTCTGGGGTGAAGGTGCTCCTGGAAATGCTGAGATTGTTAAATTGATTAGCTCTTAAAGGGCAAGCTAAGGCTACTAGGAACAAGGTTTTCTGTGTCAGTAGTAAGGTAGAGTTATCTTTCGTGGTGTTGAGAAATGAAATTACTTTGTCTAGATCCCAGCCAGGGAACTGGTGAGAATTTCTAGGTTTCCTTCTATTAACTCCCGATATCATTGCTTTGACATATTTGTCCTCTGCAAGACAGTAACCTGGGAAATAGCCTGACAAGATAGGACCTAAAGCTGCTCTGTAGCTCTTCAGGGTGTTGTAAGACAGACCCTTGTCTATAAGGTGATTGAAAAATAAAATAATTGCTAACAGGGGGAATTTGTTGTCTCTTCCATACTCCTTGTGAATGAAACTTTTAAAAATGTTGTATAGGTTTTCATACTTGTGCAAGGAGCTGTCCCTCAAGCTGACAGCAATTTTGGAGCAAACCTCAGGAGGAAAGACGTTAGGGAGCTGATCCTTTAAATTTTGAAGGCGATCAAAGTTGATTGGAGCTTTGCTGAGGGTGAGATACAATCCTTGAGAACTATCTGGTAGTCTTCGATCTTCACAATATATCGTTTGTGCTGCTTCGCGACTGACTTCACTAATGGAATCCATGGTTCCGTCCCCTGCGATATGTTGCAGAAAAGCATATTATTATTGCATTCTTTATTGATTTTAAAAGCTACTTTGTGTAGTAAGAATCCTGGTGGAAAGGCATAGAGAGGTGTTGATCCCTTCCAGCTAATCGTAAGTGCATTATTGCTGATGGCTTTTTGATTTGGAAGAGATGAACAAAACTTTTTGCACTTAGTATTGAAGCCATTTGAGAACAGATCTATTTCTGGGGTGAAATTGAAGTCAGAGCAGATTAAGGAGAATAGACTGTCACTGAGGGAAGTTTCTGTGTGAATGGAACCCAGGTCCCTGGAAAGTGAGTCTGCGATGGTGTTACTTACTCCCCTGATCCATCTGGAATTTATCTGTATGTTGTGATCCTTCATGGTACTAAGTATTTTCCTGACTAGTTCATGGGCTAACTTGTTTCTGATACTACCCTGTTTCTTTATCCAACAATTAGTAACCTTTGAATCAACATGTATTAAGACTACCTTGTTGTATAACCTTGTGATGAAGTGTTCCAAAGAATAGAAGCAAGCTAATAACTCTCTTACATTGATGTGAAGGGAGGATTCTTCATTTGTCCAAGTTCCATTTATTGAGAGCATATTACCCGCTATTACTAATGCACCTCCCCAACCCTGGTTGGAAGCGTCAGTGAAAAGTTCTGCATCTATCTGTGGTTTTGGAATGTTAATCTCTCTGTACATTTGTCTCTGTTCCCATGGCTTTAGGTATTTTTTGAAGGTGTGGGGAATGATTTTGTACCCTGAATTAAAATAACTGTGGTACCTGTGGAGATATTTAAGATGGAATCTTCCCAAGCTTGTATAGGATGCACTAAAATTTAAAGCTCCGATTAACATTTGATAGGAATGCAGGTCGGATTTAACAGAGTTGGAGAAAGCTTTGGCCAATTCGACACACTTCTCTATGTTTTTCCCACTGGGATTCATAGTTTTCTTAATCATATTGTAATGCACTCCTAAAAATTCAATTCTTTGAGTCGGTTCAATTGTAGATTTTTTAAGTGAGATATTCCATCCTAAGTCTGACAAGATCTTAATGACTAGCTGAATGTGATTTTTACATTTTACATAATCTTTTGCTAATATGAGAATGTCATCAAGATAATTGAATATTAAGATGTTATATGAAGTTCTAATATACTTGATCACTGTGTACATTATTTTTAAAAAAATATAAGGTGCTGTCTTTAGTCCAAAGGGTATCACAGTCCATTTGAACTTCCTTTTACCTAGTTTGAAGGTTAGAAATTTCTGGCTACTTGCATGTAATGGAATGTGCCAATAAGCATCTTTTAAATCTAGTTTGCAGGCCCAAGAGTTTAGATGTAGATAGGGAAATATAGTATTGGCCTTGAGCATGGTAAAAGAAGGTTTTTTAATCATGGAGTTGAGCACTTTCATGTCAAAGATTAGTCGTACTGTTCCATCTGGTTTGAATTTATAAAATATGTGGTTGGAGTAGTAAAAGGAAGTTCTGGGGATCTGCTCTATGACACCTAGTTTTAGCAGTCTGTCACATTCACTTTCCAATATTTTACGCTTGTTAATTGAATAAAATCTATCTTTACCTGTTCTTTTTAATGACCTCTGGGCTTTAAGTTTATTATTAAATGGAATTCTCACCCCTTCATTGATAATTTTACAAGCAAAAGAGGCATTAGGAAGCTTTCTCCAACTATCAATATTCATCAATAATGACTTACCTATCCTATTCTCTGGGGGGCTCTGGGAGGAGTTATTCATTGGTTTTGAGGCCAAAGGCGAGGTCTCTTTACTTCTATCTTGATTTATAGCATTTGGCCCAATGTCATGATGGTCTGGTGCGGAGCAAAGCTCGTTATTATCTGGTGCTGAGCAAAGCTCATTAACCACTGGTGCTGAGCAAAGCTCGTAATTAACTGGTGCTGAGCAAAGCTCATTAACTGGTGCTGAGCAAAGCTCATTATTAACTGGTGCAGAGTAAACATCGTTATCAACTGGTGCATAGAATACTGGTGCTGAAAAAATCTCTCTTTGAACTGGTGCGGAGCATGGCTCAATTTCTAGGGTCTTTCTTTTCTCTGGCTCCTGAACTATTAGCTTGTCCATTTTGTGACCTCCCCCCCCCTGTACCCACCTCGCCTATTACCTCTTCTAAGCGGCTGAGACTTGAATCTAAAGTTAGGGTTACCTTTGAGGAAACTGAACCTTCTTCCCTGAAATCTGCCCCCGAAGTTGAATTTCCTACCCCTGAAGTTTGCTGCCCCTCCTCTGAGGAGGGGACCTTTGTGAAAGCAGGCAGCAATGGCTGATTTTTGGTCTTCAGTTAAATTCCAAACTTCTTTAATGTCTGCTTTGATTATAAGATCTCTTATTTCTTCCTTGAGGTATCTAGGAAGTGCTCTGCTTCTGAAATTTCTTATCAAATTTTGTATGAGGTCTATGCTCCTCCTTAGGGGACCAATAATAATTTTGGACAATAAATCAATGTCATTTACTTTGGAGGGGTATACAATGTGTGCCAGTGCTGCATGCCCTTGAAAGGCAGAAATACTCATTTTAATATTTTCAATGTCATAAAAAAATTTTCTCTTATAACTGTCATCAAATACCTTACCTTCAAGCCAGAAATTCAACTTTGGAGTATTAATTAATTTGAAAAAGTCTGAGAACTCCTTATTTTGACTACTAACAAAGAATTTATCCCGGTTATCACTATGGCCTTCACTGAAAGTTAATGCTACTAGTGAATTATTCAATTGAATTTTCCCTTCTCTATGAAAAGATGGTTCAGCTTTGAAATTGGTGGAAATATATGAAGGAATGGGTTTATTGAATGTAAGAAGGTTGAAATCTTCGTAATCACTTTCATCTCCATTATTATAAAAGGAAAAGAGGTCTAAATTTGCACTTTCAGGTAATTCAGGTGATCGTCTTGAGCGCTTAGTAGGAGGGGGAGCCTCATTCTTCTTAGCAGGTGAACCACTTCTGCCGAGATGAATGTTTAATATCAGTGATTTATTTACCATAGAATAATTGAAATTTTGTTCAACAGGTATAGTAAATATGGACAGCAGCGGACCTAGAAGGCTGAAGTCAGGCAATGGGGTTCACGACTCAAATAGCCCTCTTAGGTTAATTCAGTGCCATATTTAAGTGAATGATAAGTTTAAATCTGTTATTATTAATAAACTAGACCTGCCTCATATGTAACCCTTATCAGATAGCCCCCCCAGGGCCTAGGCTAGTGTCGATAGGTTTAAAGCGAGAAATGTAAGCTCGAACTTACCTGTGGTCCAGCCTACTGCCTATTAAGCGCGTGCTTTTAATGTGTCAGGCAAGCAATTTGTTTTGTGTGCTTAATTATAATTTTGTAATATATAAAAATTGGAGTATTTAGTTTGTTTATACCGATTAATGTGTAGTAATCATGCACATGCTTTGCTTAAGCTACTTACGCTATGTTCGGAAGTGCCTGCTCTAAGCATTCAAATCATAACAAGCTTACGTATGGGGGCCGCCATTTGCATTTGTGACGTCATTAGTCTAAATCAGCTGCTTTCCATATGACGTTTTCGTTGTAAACAGAATTTAAAACCTTACCTTTTCTGGATGATTTGCATAAGAGTTTGATTCTGTTGTAGTAACATATTTACGATATCAGAATTAGAAGGCATATCACTATCTTCAGTCGATTGTGTGCGTTTTTCGTTACTGATTACGTTCTCCTCTCCGCTGGAGTCTTCGCTAAGCCGATGCACCTCCGCGGAGGTAAGAATTTGCCTTGACATAATTAAGCCGTGGCTGAGATATTACTCTGGTTGCTGAGTGCAGAATAATGAAAATCAGCAAATGTTGGGAGCAGCGGGAGGGAAAAAGAGGAGAACGTTCTGTGCCGAAGTCAACTTCAGAAATGTGACTTCCATTGCCGAGTCAACCCGCTCGTCCCTGGTAACTCCGCCCAAGGGGGCGTGGTTTAGGGCTCGCGCCGCCGCTTGGGGGGGTTCCAGGGGGGGTGTATAAGCTACCACTGGTGAGTCCGGAAGGTTGAGACCTCCCTCTCCAGAACCGAAGTTTCCCTGTCACTAAACACCAAAGTGTTGGAGTGACTAAAGTTACGAGATCCCAAGGGTTCTGCGTAACTAATGTTACGAGACCCCGAAGGGTCAGCGTGACGGGAAACCGAAGTTTCCTTGTCACTAAACACCGAAGTGTTGGTGACTAAACTTACGAGAGCCCAAGGGTTCTGCGTAACTAATGTTACGAGACCCCGAAGGGTCAGCGTAACGAGAAACCGAAGTCTCCCTGTCACTAAACACCGAAGTGTTAGTGACTGAACAGCAAGCTGGTCTAATCAGGAACAATCCTCCGAAGAGGAGTCTCAATGAGTGGCCTCTCTCGCGAACAAGAGAGGTGAACACTTCGTAGAAGAGACTTGAAGACACTGGTGATGTTGCCCCTAAGGGCCGTAGGGTCAGCAAGCTGACTTCTAAGGAGCAATCCTCCAAAGGGGAGCCCTTATGAGGGGCCTCCCTCGCAAACGAGAGAGGTCAAGACTGAACCTGTAGCTGCTCAGCCCCTTGAGCATAGCTACAGAAGAGACTGCTCAGCCCCAAGAGCATAGTCACAGGAAGTTCCATGGACTGGCCTTGCAACCGCTCAGCCCCTTAAGCATGGTTACAAAAGCGGTAGCTCAGTACCAAGAGCAATCGCCTAAGGACCAGGAAAAATGGTATTTTCATTATAGAATAAATTTTTGAACATACTTACCCGGTAGTTATATATATATAGCTTACGTCCCTGACATCACGGAAGAAAATTCAAAACTCGCGTCAGTCGCCGATTGGATAGCCAGGTGTACCACCCCTGCGCCCTAGCGAGGTACCTAGGAACCATTCCAGGAACCCTCATATATTCCATGACTCTAGTCTCTTAGAGGGGAGGAGGGTGGGACTTTAATTATATATAACTACCGGGTAAGTATGTTCAAAAATTTATTTCATAATGAAAATACCATTTTTAAACATAAGACTTACCTGGTACTTATATATATATATAGCTGATTAACACCTTTGGTGGAGGGTTAGAGACAGCTAGTATATCTGGAATTTTTCTTAGGAGTTAATTAAAACAAACTTAAGGGTTCGTAACTCATAAGGAAGCTGACTTCAATGATTCTCTGTCTCATTATGTCTGCTAGCCTTATGAGATCCAGCAATCCTCCCAGGGGGCTGAAGATCTCGTGGGGACTGTCAAACCGGTGTATATACCTCATTATGACAGAGCCTCCTCCTATAACCAGTTCCAGGCGCTCTTCAAGAAACAAAATTGACCACCTGACTAAAATCAATGATTCTGGAAGACTGACACAGTCTCCACAAACAACCATAAAAACCAATAAAAGTTCCAAGAAAAGAAAAGGTTATTGGGATTATGGGAACGTAGTGGTGGATCCTTCACCTACTACTGCACTCGCTAACACGAATGGTCCCAGAGTGTAGCAGTCCTCACAAAGAGTCTGGACACGATTAATTTAGTATGAATTGAACACAGATTTACTCCCCCAAAAGGTTGTGTCCATAATACTCCACCACAATCTATTCTGCTTGAAGGTCATTCAAGTTGTTATAGTACTAACCTCATACGTCTTGACCTTAAAAACTTGAGGCCAGTCTCACTGTAATGTATATGAGCCTCTCTTATAAGAGTCTGATGAAGAATGAAAGGACATTCTTGACATCTGATAACGAGGGCTTCTTAATCGAGCACCAAAGAGCTTTCGACTTGCCTTGCAACTCTTTCATACTGCCTGGGTAGAGCTTCAGGGTTCTTACTGGACACAGGACTCTCTCCAACTCCTCGCCAACCATATCCGAAAAATTCGGAAACTCAAAAGCCTTAGGTCAAGGTTGAGAAAGGTGGTCATTCCTGGCGAGAAAGCCTAACTGCAATGAGCAGAAAGCTTCGTTATCTCGAAAGCCAACGTTTTACTAAACGTATGAATTAACTGATTCTTTTAGATGTCACAAGACTAACAAAAAAAATAGATTTCACCGAGAGGTCCTTAAAATGAAGATGAAAGCAAGTGCTCAAGCTTGTAACTTATAAGGAACATCAGGATTGAGTCCAGGATCCAAGCTGGTGAATCCTGGTTGTTTGATGTTACAAACAAGTTGAGAAGTTCCTGTAGGATTTTATCAATCGTAAGGTCCAAGATACTGTGTCTGACAACAGTCGCTAACACACACCTGTATCCCTTGATGGAAGAGGATGAACAAATGAGCTACCTTCGAAGGTAAAACAGGAAGTCAGCAATCTGAGTTGTAGAGATACTGGAAGAGAAAAACAGAGTTTACTCTGCACCATTCTCTAAAGCCTCCCACTTGGATTGATAAATCCTGATGGTAGAAGTTCTTGTTGCTCTTGTAAAAGACTTAGCTGCCTCTTTCGAAAACCTCTAGTTCCTGTGAGGTTTCAAAAGGCTGAAGGTAGCTAGAAGAAAAGCTTGGAGACTAGAAAGGTAACTTTCCAAGAGAGGTTGTTTGAGTAAAACTATTCTTTATGGAAGACTTCTAAGAGAGTCCACCATCCATTCCAGTATCTCTGTGAACCATCCTCTTGAGGGCCAAAGGAAGGCCACTAAAGACACCTGGTCCCTTCGTGTGACACAAACTTTGTGTCACCTTGTAAGGAAATACAACGAGGAAAACTTACACATCCAGATTGGACCAGACTAATAGGAGAGCATCTATGTGGACTGCTTCGAGATCTGGCACTGGAGAGCAGTAAGTTTCTAGTCTCTTTGTCTGTTGAGTCACGAATAGGACTATACAAGAACGAAACCAAAGTCGCCACAGATTCTTGCAGATTTCTCGATAGTGTCCAATTTCCAGCTGAGACTGTTCTTCCATAAGTTCTTCTCTTTTTTAAAGAAACTTGTTAGAAGGAATACATTCTTCTCCTTAGCCCAGATGAGAAGACTCCTATCAGTCCCGTAAAGGAACCTCGAGTGGGTTCTGTCTTGCTTGGCAATGAAAGCCAATTCTGGGGTGTGATCGGCATAGACCTGAACCAATTTGTTCCAAACTGACCCTTCAAAGCTTTTTGAGAGCCAACTGGACTGTCAACAGTTCCTTTGGGTGATGAGAAAGCTCTTCTGATCCTCTGTCCAAAGTCCCGAAGCTTCCAACTGTCTAGTGTTGCTCCCACCCCGAATCCGTGGTGAGGAGACACAACACAGGGTCTAAGATCCTCTGTTCAAAAGGGGTGACATTCCGGAAGTTTGACAGGATCAAACCACCCCTGAAGGCAACTTCTATAGCATCCTAAAAGAGATGGATATCGACTCAAGACCTTCTCCTTGTCCCAAAATGATTGAGGTTGAAATGGAGAAAATAAAGATAACTCACATAAGGATCATAGCTTCTAGCTTCTGACTGGCCGGGAATCGAACCCTGGTCCAGGAAAACTAGGATGAACAGTGACATAACAATGGTCACAAAGAAAGAATCAGTCTTCCCAGGGAAAAAAAACCCTCCCCAAGAGGAGAGGTTTCCCAATACACTCATCCACTTCTGTATCTTAGAAAGATCGCAGTTTCAAGAAGGCTTGCTCCGTTCTAAGAGGAGACGTAAAAGCCCGAAAAAACTTGACTCTGAATCACCATCCTTAAATAAAGTATTTTTTGTGATGGTGTCAGAACATCTATCGGAAGTAGTGACGTTGTGTTTATCAGGATACATGTATTTAAGGTCCTGACTCCTGGCGTCAAGGAAACCCAGATCACCGCCTATGTCGCCGCGTTGTACTAAGGCTAGACGCTCGATAAAAAACTTTCGTGATCAAAGAGATTGGAACTAAGGCATCCTTGATCTCGACATTCGATTCGACTAGTGTCACCACAAAGTCCGAGGTTCTCATGTTCAATGTCATGCCTCCTTCTAGATCTCCGACGTCGAGCGTCCTGAAAGACAGAGCGCCGAGTGTCCTGTAAGACGTGGTGCCGAGCTACCTGTAAGACGTGGCGCTGAGGGTCCTGAAAGACGTGGTGCTGAGCGTCCTGAAAGACGAGGCGGCAAGCGTCCTGTAAGACGTGGCGCCGAGCTTCCTGTTAGATGTGGCGCCGAGCGTCCTGAAAGACGTGGTGCAGAGCGTCCTGAAAGACGAGGCGCCGAGCGTCCTGAAAGACGTGGTGCCGAGCGTCCTGAAAGACGAGGCGCCGAGCGTCCTGTAAGACATGGCGCTGAGCTTCCTGTAAGACGTGGCTCCTGTAAGATGTGGCGCCAAGCGTCCTGGAAGGTGTGGCGCCGAGCGTCCTGTAAGACTGGCGCTAAGCGTCCTGGTGTCAGAAAAGACTCGTCTAGTTGACAGGAATACGCAATTCTTCTGAAAGGTTCAAAGTTATCTGAAAATCCTTCATGAAGATCATAAGAAAGAGCTCTGATAAATCAATCGTCCAGATACAGGGAGGCTCTGATGTCTCGAGTGCAATATTCTGCTACATTTAGCAAAAGTTTAATTGCAAAGCCTGCCTCTTAAACTCCTCTCTAGATCTGTGAGAGAGTTCTATTGGAGCTAAAACTAAAGGAGGTTTTCCTATGAAAGGAAATTGTAATCCTCCTTCAGAAGATGTAATGACCAAAGGTTTGCTCCCCTCTTCTCCCCAGATTGCCAGAAGTTATGTAGTCTGGCTCTACTGCCTGAAGGAAAAAGCAGTCAGACTCTGCTTCGCCTTGTGACCAGGCTGACATGAGACTTTAAATAGTTCATGATTTCGATGTCTCCAAGGAGAACTTTGACTTCTGAACGAAGGCATTGATAGCAGTTACATCCAGGACCGGATTAAAGCCTCCATCTCCCAAAAGAGAGACATTTGATGTTGCAAAGTCTGTTTTGCAGAGAGGTCTTATCAGAGTAACTAACAAAGGAGGTTTCACTAGTAAAAAGATTTTGCATCCGTCCTTAAGGAATAGCACGGACCTCAAAGTTATCCTACCCCATTGTCTGGATTCCTCAAGAGATTCAGTGATCCACCCAGGGGGCTGTAAAAATCTCTGTGGGGCTGCCACAAGGTCCTCGACCTTAACGTGGCTAGACCTCCACCCTTGCTATCCTGGAATACCTGATAAGGAAGCTGGCTTCATAGGTTTATATATCTCATTTACCTGCATTCCTTGAGAGACTCAGCAATCCACCCAGGGGGCTGTAACAGTCTCTGTGAGGCTGCCACAAGGTCCTCGACCTTAACGTGGCTAGACCTCCACCCAATATGACATATCTGTTTTAGACGTTGTTATGACGTTGTTACTGTTTTAAGAATGATTTATTGTTAAATTATTCTCATCATTTATTTATATCCTTATTTCCTTTCCTCACTGGGCTATTTTTTCTCTATTGGAG
>NC_090737.1:100529876-100582376 GCF_036898095.1 Palaemon carinicauda | reverse complement strand
ACGTAGTACTGCATCCAATAATATTCTTTGTTGCAAAAATCACATTTCGAATAAGCGTACGAGAGAGAGAGAGAGAGAGACACACACATCCTACAACAAAAGCGTAAAATAGCGTACGTAAAGCTATTATTATTATTATTGTTGTTGTTATTAAAATTACTATTGTTATTATTATTATTATTATCATTATTATTATTATTATTATTACAGTATCATTATTTATTATTATTATTACTGTACAGTATACTGTACGCAGGGTATCTTGTACTTTGAATTGGGTTGTGATTGGTTCAAGCGCTGATAGATGACGAATCAGAACCCAAGTTTTGTAATCTAGCTCTGATTGGTGTTTTGACCGCTTCTCCAACCCGCAGCATCTCTTTCCGCGGTCACTTTGTCTCCCGCTGTATCGCTGTGTTGACGTTGTTAATTGTGAACTTTAATCTGTGCTGTGCGTGACTGTTTTAAGTTGAACTTTTTGTTGAACTTTCTGTTAAACCCTACTGTACAATGCCTCCCAAGCCTTCTGCTTTTACTAAGCCTGGTAGTGAGCCTAAACAGCACCGAAAGATGATGACGATTGCTGAGAAGGTGACGCTTCTCGATACTATGTAAAAGACAGTAGAAGTTACGCGGCCGCAGACCTCGAAGACCTGATGAAATCGGGCAGTGAAGACAATGAAACACAGGAAGAGATCCAAGAAAATGTCGAAGAAACGGTCTTAACATTAGAACGGCTTGCCAAGCTCTGCAAGCTTGCGAATGAGGTGAAAGAAATGTCGCAAGAGTGGGACGAGGATATGGTTCGTTCTGTACAATTCTGCACCAAGATCGATGAACACATGGCTCCCTACAGGATGCTCTTGCGAAAAAAGAAGCAGCGGCAGCAACTTCCGATCACAATGCCCTCAGAAGAAATTGAAGAAGTGTCTCAGGAAGAAGTTGAAGAGGTGTCCCAGGAAAAGACACCTCCGTCTGAAGAGACGTAAAATACTATTATTGGCTGCACAGTAGAAGACATCATCAGCTTCATCATCATCATTTCTACTGTGCAGCAAATTCATCGCCATCATCATTCAAGTTTTTCTTGAACTTCTTCGTGGTGAGTACAGTAACAATCTTTATTTTTTACTTAAATATTCTAACATTTTAATATTTGTGCCTGTTTTATAGTTTAGTACTGTATGCATTAAGTTAAAGGGAAGGTTTTAAAAGTCTGAAGAGTATACATGTTGTAACCTATCATATTTTTTTTGTTTAAAATTTACATTTACGTACGTAAAACAATCTCTCTCTCTCTCTCTCTCTCTCTCTCTCTCTCTCTCTCTCTCGTAAATTGTTTTCCTGCTTTGCTACGTACAGTATGTACTGTATGATTCTATATAGATACAGTAAATAATATTTGTAATAACATATTTTGTAAATGCTTTTACTGTAAATATCATTATTTATCACTTTCATCATGCGCGTTAAATGCCTTCTTTGTTCTGAGCGTGGTTGTTTACTGAGCGTACTTTATGACGCTGTCGTTTCAGGCGGCGTCATAAAGAAAAACATTTCATTTGGAAGTCCTAAGAAAAATTAAGTAAAACATTGGTAATAACAAAATCAACATACTGTATACATCAATATAATCGATGCAAAAACTAACCTATACATATATGTGTACACTAAATGAGTTTGTTTCTTCATTATGATCAGAGATAAACGTAAACAAAACATTGGTTGCCATTTTTTATCGTGCTTTTTAGCGTGTTTAGGAAACGCATGATATAAAATCGCCTTTAATATTTGTGCCTGTTTTAGTTTAGGGTACTGTAGTACATGCATTAAGTGTTCTGTACATTAAAGGGTAGTTTGTTAACAGTACTACGTACAAGGGAAGGTTTTAAAAGTCCAAATATACATGTTAAATAAATAGGTAAATATGGTGTCAATACTTCGCGGATTTTCACCTATCGCGGCCGGGTTTGGAACCTATCTACCGCGATAAACGAGGGTTCACTGCACTGTAGTAGTAAAGGGTGAACGACCTCGAGTAGAGAGAGAGAATGTACTCAAACTAAACTCCCACATTCCCTTCGCTGAGAATCAAAGTTCCCCATAGGAAAGGAGGAACAGCAAAGATAAAAGATGAATGAAGAAAGTCCAGCGATGACGATTCCCCACGGCAGACGAATTAACGGAAAGCCAAAGGAAACGACCGAAGGGACCAAGGGGAGAGGCCGCGCCCCATAACAAGAAACCGTGGTGGCCTAGCACTACCGGTGTCGTTGTCGTACACTACCACACAGCACAAACACTGAAAAGAAAACTTACTATATTTCTATATACAAAAATATATACTGTACATAAACATAAAGAATGTGTATACTGTATATATATATTATAAGTATAAGAAAAAGTAAGAAGACAAAAAGCATTAATGGCTGTCAAAAAGCGAGGGTGAGAGCGGACACGTCCGCTCACCGCCTGAGCTAAAAGTAAATTGAGCTCATCGCACAGGTGTGTTAGGGGAGGGTGGGTAGCAAGCTACCCCTCCCTACCCCCGCTAACTAGCGATGGGGGTAGTAAACCCTCGTTAAAATTCTAATGGCGCGTCATTTCGGCTACGCGAAAGTAATAACCCATATTAAATAGCGTGATTTGTATTTCAGTTACGGAACAAAGATGGTTTCAATCATGATCTGATTGCTGTCAAAATACAGACAGTACGAGGACCAATTATAGTCGCAACGACCTATTTACCCCCAAAAAACCCAGTATTTCCACAGCAGGATATATTATCATTGATGAGACGTAACATCCCAGTCTATCTGCTGGCTGATCTTAATGCAGCTCATCCAGCCCTTGGTTATAACTGAACCAACCCTATTGGCACATTAATCAACGGCCTGATGAATAGGAACCTTATAAGGTTCTTAGGCCCAGATTTTGATACGTTTTTTGCCAGAAGAACCTCTAGTAAGCCAGATATGCTTCTTTCCAATAGATTTCACATGTTTAATTATTCAATTACTCAAGGCCCCTTAACCACTTCAGATCATCTTCCCATTTAGTTTAAAGCTTACTGTGAGACCCATTACGGTGGTCGCTAATCCAACAATAGATATGAACAATGCGAACTGGGAACGTTTTAAGGACACACTCGATGACTCTCTCTCTACTTTTGACGAACCCGATAACATCTTAAAGGATAAATCTTGCATAGACGATAAGATAGCTTTTTGGTATAGGAGGATCAAGGAAGCATCAGAGCTCCATATCCCATTCAAAACTTACAGGATCTTACCATATACCAAAGAAACAGATTCTCTTAAACTACTTCAGATCCGATATAAACAAGCCCTAGAAATAATTAACAACCGAGGTCCCACACATCAACTTGTAGAGTACATTCATAATATACAAGAACGGATCAAAATAGAATCAATTGAACTCATTAATACAACTTGGGAGGCTCTTTTAGATAAATGTGAAGATTATTATATGATCAGGAAACTGTTAGGCTCATCTTCTCAACCTATAGCATACATCACTCATATTATCGAATAAATTTGTTCATCCCAAGATCAGGAGGTGATCTTCAGAGACTTCTGGTCCAATATCTTTAAAATAAACCCAATAGAAAATCTAAGGTTTGACAACAACACGAGCAGCATGTCACTGAGACAATCCGTGAACATGCTGATTGTATAATACCTTATGATTTTCTAGATCTTGGGAGACTTGACGAAGATGACCCTTTTCTCAAACCTATCCAACTTCAAGATATAATCAAAATAATTAAAAGTTTTAAAAACAAAGCTCCAAGCCACTCTAAAATAAATAAAATGACAAATTCGGAGATAATTTGTATTTTTCCTAACCATACAAACCTTAGCTATTTACATAGGGTTTACTTTCGGCGTAGCTGAAATGATGAGCCATTAGATTTTAAGGAGGGTTAAACTACCCCCGCGCTAGTTAGCACGGGGTTAGGGGAGGGGTAGCTAGCTACCCCTCCCCCCCACACAATGGTGAGCTGCCTCACTTCACTTAGAGGTAGGACTTGTCTTGGGGGAAAGGGGTTGGCAGGCAAATATGTGTAAATAGCTAAGGTTTGTATGGTTAGGAAAAATACAAATTATCTCCGAATTTGTCATTTGTTCTGTAACCGGGTAACCTTCTGCTACTTGTCCATTAAGGAGCCTGAGGTTAGACCAGCTGTTGTGCAGCCACCACAGGGCCGATAGAAAAAGTATCGAGGCTCCTGTGGGTCACGTCCTGCAGGTAGTGGGCTGTGAAGGTCGTTTGACGCTTCCAGACCCCAGCTTGTAGCACCTGCGTCACAGAGAAGTTTCTCTTGAAGGCCAGGGACGTTGCGATGCCCCTGAAATCATGTGCCCTAGGGCGACGTGATGGAGGAGGGTCTGGATTCAAGGCATGATGAATGGTCCATCGAATCCAGGCTGAGATGGTATTCTTGGTGACCCTCCTCTTCGTCCTTCCTGTGCTCACAAACAGAGCTTGCACGCAGGGACGGACTGCAGCTGTTCTCTTCAGATAACGTCTCAGACTTCTTACTGGGCAGAGTAGCAGATGATCTGGGTCATCTGTTACGGAACGGAGACTCATAACCCTGAAGGAGTCGAACCGTGGGTCCGGCACTCCAGGGTTCTGAGTCTTGGCAACAAACTCAGGGACGAACCTGAACGTTACCTCCCCCCATCCCCTTGAATGGGCGATGTCGTATGAGAGACCATGAAGTTCACTGACCCGCTTGGCCGAAGCCAGAGCGAGCAGGAATACCGTCTTCCAGGTTAAGTGGCGATCTGAAGCCTGGCGTAATGGTTCATAGGGAGGTCTCTTAAGAGACCTGAGAACTCGAACCACGTTCCATGGAGGTCTCACTTGCGACTGAGGGCAAGTAAGTTCATAACTTCGTATGAGTAGGGAAAGTTCCAGCAAAGAAGAAATGTCCATTTCTTTCAGCCTGAAGGCTAGACTTACGGCTGAGCGATAGCCTTTCACTGCCAAGACTGAAAGCCGCATTTCTTCCTGCAAATACACGAGGAACTCCGCTATTGTTGGAATAGTGGCATCGAGTGGAGAGATACCCCTTCCACAACACCAACCACAGAAGACTTTCCACTTTGCCTGGTAGACAGCTGTAGATGACTTTCGCAGATGTCCAGACATCCTGACCGCAACTTGTTGCGAAAATCCTCTCTCAGCGAGGAGATGCTAGATAGTCTCCAGGCGTGAAGTCATAGCGAAGCTACGGCTTTGTGGAAGATGTTGGCATGTGCTTGTTTGAGTAGATTGTGCTGTGGAGGGAGCTCTCTTTGTAGCTCCGTTAGGAGTTGCAGAAGGTCCGGAAACCATTCCCCGTGATGCCATAGCGGAGCTATGAGGGTCATCGAAAGATTGACCGATGTTCTGTTCTTGTTGAGCACCCTCCTCATAAGACAGAACGGAGGAAAGGCGTAAACGTCGATGTTGTCCCACCGTTGTTGGAAGGCATCTTACCAGAGAGCCTTGGGGTCTGGGACTGGGGAGCAGTACAGCGGAAGGTTAAAGTTCAGAGCTGTTGCGAACAGATCCACAGTCGGAGAACCCCACAAAGTCAGGACTTTGTTGGCTACTAGATGATCCAAAGACCACTCGGTACTCACTATCTGAGATGCTCTGCTCAGATTGTCGGTGAGCACATTCCTCTTGCCTGGAATGAAACGAGCCGATAGAGGAATCGAGTGGACTTCGGCTCATCTCAGCATCTCTACTGCAAGATGGGATAGCTGCTTTGAAAAGGTACCTCCTTGTTTGTTGATGTAAGCCACTACTGTGGTGTTGTCGCTCATCACCACCCCAGAGTGACCCGCCAGGAACTGTTGGAACTGTTGAAGGGCCAGAAAGACGGCCCTCATCTCTAAAAGATTTATATGGAGGCACTTTTCTGATTCTGACCACAGGCCTGAGGTCATGTGGTGCAGTATGTAGGCCCCCACCCTTTCTTTGAGGTGTCCGAAAACAGCATCAAATCCGGGGGGAGAACGAGAAGATCTACTCCTCTTCGTAGGTTCTCGTCTGTCACCCACCACTGGAGGTCCGTCCGTTCTACAGGTCCCATAGGGATCATGGTGTCCGGGGAATCGTAACCTTGATTCCACCGGGACTTGAGCCGCCACTGGAGGGCATCATCCTGAGGCGACCATTGGGAACTAGACGAGCCAAAGAAGAAAGGTGACCGAGGAGACGTAACCACGATTGGGCTGGAAGTTCTTCTCGTCTGAGAAAAGGGCTTGCGACCTTCCTTAGCCTTGCTATCCTGTCGTCTGATGGGAAGGCTTTGTGGAGATTGGTGTCTACAGTTTGTCCCGGTGTTGAAGAAGGGATGACACCGAGTCTGCTAGGATCAGCCAGTCGTCCAGATAATGGAGGAGACGGATGCCGATCCTGTATGCCCACGAAGATATTAGGGTGAACACTCTGGTGAAAACCTGCGGTGCTGTGGAGAGACCGAAACACAGCACCTTGAACTGGTACTCCTTGGTGTCTAGGCTAAATCTTAAGTACTTCCTTGAAGACGGATCCACTGGGATCTGGAAGTACACGTCCTTCAGATCCAGTGTACACATGAAGTCTTGCGGTTTCACTGCTAGTCTGACCGTATCTGCGGTCTCCATGCTGAACGGAGTTTGTTTGACAAACTTGTTCAGAGCCGAGAGGTCGATGACTGGTTTCCAGCCTCCAGACGCCTTCTTTACAAGAAAGAGTCGACTGAAGAAGCCTGGAGATCCGTCGAGGACTTCTTGGAGAGCGCCCTTCTTCAACAGGGTCTGGACTTCTGCCCGAAGGACTTGCCCCTTTGCCGATCCCATGGCAAGGGAGCTCAATAACACTGGATTCGTCGTCAGGGGAGGTAGAGATGTGAACGGGATGCGATATCCCTGACTGATTACGGAAATCGTCCAGGAATCGGCCCCGAGTTGCTGCCACCTGTATGTGCAACTTTGTAGGCATCCCCCCACTGGTGGACATGCAGGGGGACTGCCAATACTAGCGTTTGCGGCCTCGGCTGCTCCCTCTAGGATTCTTACCTCCTTTGAAGGACGTTTAGAAAGGGCTTAGACACCACTGTCTTCGCTGCTGCCGATGGTTTTGTGGTCTAGATCGGATGGGACTGCTGGGGTGCTGGAGGCTTATAGGGCTTGGATGTCAAAGCCCTATGCAGGAGGGAGTCTTGGTGGGACTTCCTCCACCTCTCAGCAGCCTGTTCCACATCCTTAGGCTCAAACAAATTCGTTCCTTCTAAGAAAGAATGCCTGAGCCTATTTATCTCGGTGCTAAGGACCTTCTGATGGAACCTCTCAGCCACCGCATCCCGACGTTTCAGGATGGTGTTTGCCCACAAGTTCGAGACTTGGTGGGCCAGAAACTCGATCGTGCGAGTGCCTGAGAGGAGGAACGTCTCCATAGCTTTCCTGGTACGTTCTTTGGAGAAGTCCTCAGAGCGTATCAGGATACCCAAGGTCCTTAACCAGATATCCAGCCACGAAGGGGCTTGCATAGCACACTTCACAACCTTCTCCTGATTAAGGATCTCGGTTGCTGAGAACGAGACCTGCTGGTTGGAGTCTCTCTCAAGAGGGACTCCCCTGGTAAGCTCTTCCAACGAATGGTGGAGAGGAAGAGCTAAAAAAGGCTCCTCAAAGATCTCAAAGTGCCTCCTTTGCTGTATGCAAGGAGGCGGGAGAAGCTTGTTGCCGGCACTGGAACAGTTGGAGGAGGACAACTCGGAGAGCTGAACAGCAATCTTGTCCCTGGTACTCTTAACACCCTGAGACCAAGGCAGAGCCGCACTGGCCTTAGAGGGTTTTTGAGTGCCAAATATGCGGTCCAAGACCGTGTCTTTGCCCTCTCCCAGGGGGATCTCTGAGTCGGCAAACCCATTGAGAGCCCTCATAAGAGTCAGCACCTGCCAAAATGCATGCTCTGACTCTTGTAGTTCTCCTCCGGATGTTGGACTTACAGCGAAGTCTCCTGTCCCCAAAGGCTCTTCTTGGGGAGATTCGCAGACATTCTCCGAGTGGCTAGCTGGCTCCGTCCTAAGTCTTGTTGAGGATTTTGGTACCGTCTTCAAGTCCTTAGCCTCCCTCCTGGGAGGGATGTAGGACTCTAACAAAGATGGTGGGAAGTTCTTTTCAGCCCCTACCCGGGAAGACTTTTAAACGCGACGTGGGGTTTCCCTCATTGGTGCGATGGCGGAACGTCTCACCTCACGTGACTCCCCTGAGGATGGGAAGTCCTCGTCCGACAGGGAAGGAGAAAAAGTCCGGGGGGTGAAGGAACCTACCTCGAAGGCCTGCGAGGAGTCAACTTAGCTCTCGGAGAAGTCACCGCGTCCGGAACTCCTCTTTTTCTCTTCAGAGGGGTTGACACAGCCAAGGATCTGTGCCCCAACTCAGAGAGAACAGGCTTGAAAGGCTGCATAACTGCTCTGATTAGCAGACCGAACCATGGCTGTTGACTGACAGCAGCGCTGTCAGACACTCCCTCTGGAGGGACAGGGATCGACGGATCCTTGGGAGGAGTTTCCATAGGGGGGTTTGCCTGAAAAGAAGAAGAAGAGATCCTGGACCTTTCTGGATGCTTCCCTTCCGCCGCAGTGAGCGCTGTTATGTGCTTATGGGGAGGGGAATGCAGCGATGGCGACCTTGCCGTGCGTTGTCCAGCAGCCTCGCGAGCGGGAGGGTATTGATGCTGGCGCGGGGGCGCGTAATGGTGCTCGCGCGGGGGCGTGTAAATGGTGCTCGCGCGATGGAGAATACCAGGGGTCGCGCGCGGGAGACTGCTGATGCACGTGCGTGCGCGCACAGGCGATTGCGAGGGCGCGCAGGAGAGTGATGGCGCGTAGAAGCGCGCACGCATGACTGTGGATACACAGGAGAGCGAGCAGGAGACTGATTGCGCTTGGACGCGCGCGTGGGCGCGCAGGATCAGGTCGTTGAACACACGGGCGTGCGGGCGACAGTTCGCGCGCCCTAGTAAATGTCGTAGGGTGCACGCGCGCAGGAGATACCCCTGGCACGCGGGTGCGCAGCTGGAGCCTGTGCATGTGGACGCGCGTCAGTATGGTGGCTCACAACTGTAGGAGAGAATGAGCGCTGGCACGTATCCTCGCGGGCGTGAGAGGGTGACTGCGCGTGAACGCGCGATGGCGAACGCTGGTGCGTAGGAGACAGCAGTTGGCGCGTTGGCGAGCGCTGGCGCGTGGGAGAAGTCTTTAACTTCCTACAGCACCCACGATCTTCGGATCTGGGTGCTGTTGGAAGGTTACTGGCGCGTAGGAGGTTGATGGTGCGCAGTGGCGTGCTGACGTGCAGGTGAATGCTAGCGAGCTACCTCAAGCAAAGCCTGGTGCTTATGTCCATCATGGCGCGTAAGGGACGTATGCGCGCAATGGCGCATACGCCCTTGATGCCCCGTAACAGGGTTCGTTGCCTGACAAGCATGTAAGTCAGGTTTCGTAGGCGCGTAGCGCGCATCAGCTCTCAGGAACGGCGACGGCAGGTCAGCAGGTCTGTCGGGTGGAAGGTCGACATGTCCTTTGAAAGGACGACCTTCCACTGAAGGGGATCGCAACGATTCGCTGAGAGGTCCAGGACCATAGCAGGAACAGTCGGTGAACGCTGACGAGGCTCCTCTGCGGCGGACTGCAACGAAGATGGTGAACCAAAGAGATGCCTCCTCACCGCAGGTGAAGGAAGGCCTCTCTGGCAAAGATGAAGGCGAGCCTTGCGACGGATGCGCCCTCTAGGGGCCGTTGGATCAGCAATCTGACCTTCTGCAGTCCTCCAAAGAGGAGTCTCTGTAAGTGAACTCCCCCGAGGGGGAGAAACACCAGCAGGAGAGACTGTTGGACTTAGTTTCTCCCTCGTTAGTTGAGCAGGAACGGGAGAAACTAAGCCTTCAGCTACTGCGGGATGTGAAGAGGCAGAGGTATTAGGAGATACCGCATTGGATACCTCTGACACCACAACGTTGACAATTGACAGAGGATCAACCTCTACCAAAGTCGGCGATTGCTTGACAGCGGCACCCAATCGGATGTAGTCAAGTAATGCTTCCTTGGAGGGCGAACCCTCGAGCCCCAAGGAAGAGCAAAGCTGAAAAAGATTGGTTAATGACACATCCTCCCCCGGGGGGGGAGAGGTGGAGCTGCCTCGCTAGGGGAGGCAAAGCCATCTCTCGAACCCCGAGTTTGGAAAACAGAACCATGGTCTACGCTACCACTCGACGACCTCTCAAAAGAGACCGCTCAAGTGGGAGCTTCGGAGGAGGTTTGGGCAATGGAAGAAGAGTCCTTGGGTCTTTCTCCTTTCAAAGAAACCTTCGAAGGAGAAAGATCCCGCTTGGACTGCTTCTTACGTCGCCGAGAAAACCTCTCCCACTGGGAGGTAGACCACTCCCTACACTTGTTATTACTTTCACACCGTTGACCTTTACAGTAAGGGCAAAGGGTGTGAGAGTCTGTCTCGACCGCCGACATGAATGTTCCGCAGGGGCGGTCGGGTAATCCAGGACAGGTGCGCATAATCGCAGAGGCCAACTTCACACACAAATCTGTCAAAGAAAAAGCAAATAAGCATTAATGGCTACCAAGAGAGAGGCGAGGATGAGAGAGGACACGTCCGTCTACCATCCGAGCCGAATTGAGCACAGGTGTGTGTGAGGGGGGGTAGCAAGCTACCCTCCCCTACCCCCGCTAACTAGTGGTGTGGGTAGTAAACCCTATTTAAATTTTAATGGCTCGTCATTTCAGCTACGCCGAAAGTAATATGACAAATTCGTAGATAATTTGTATTTTTCCTAACTATACAAACCTTAGCTATTTACATGTGGTAATTACTTCGGCGTAGCTGAATGACGAGCCATAAGAATTTTAACGAGGGTTCACTACCCCTCCGCTAGTTAGCGGGGGGTAGGGAGGGGTAGCTTGCTACCCCTCCCCCTCACACACACCGGTGAAAGGCTCACTTTACTTAGGGGTAGGACTTATCTTGGGGGATAGGGCTGGCGGGCAAATATGTGTAAATAGCTAAGGTTTGTATAGTTAGGAAAAATACAAATTATCTACGAATTTGTCATCTGTTCCGTAACTGAAATACAAACCACACTATTTACATGGGGTGACTTAACCCTTAGGAAGGGTGGTAAGTCCCGGCCATATTGGCTTTGGCTTGCCTGGGGATTCCATATTCGAGCGATTAAGTACTCGGACAATAGGGAATCCCTGCTCCTCGCTAGCGGTTGTGAAACTGCCGCGGCCTACGTAAGGTGTGTGCGAAGGTGAAAAGTGACTTGTCCTAGGCAGTTGACCTGGAGTTCCTCAGAAGGAAATCTAGGCTAAGACTCTCCCAATACCACCTCGTCAGGGTATGGGGACATGACAGTATTACACCTAATACTAGGAACACAAGGAGGCATGGTCTACCTGCAGTGGTTTGAGGTCAGCTGTGCAGAGAACCCAGGATGCTGCTTTCTCCAAGGGAGGAGAGGATGAAGAAAAGAATAAGGGCCAGACAGATCTTTTCATTCGTGCAGACTACCACCAGGTAACAATGCCCTCAACCTTCTGCTACTTGTCCATTAAGGAGCCTGAGGTTTAGACCAGCTGTCATGCAGCCACCACAGGGACGACAGAAACGTATCGAGCCTCCTGTGTGTCATGTCTTGCAGGTAAGGGGCTGAGAAGGTGGTCTGACGCTTCAACGCCCCCGCTTGCAGGACCTGCGTCACTGAATGATGCTTCATGAAGGGCAGGGACGTACCTACGCCCTTGACATCATGCGCTCTAGGGCGATGCGACGGAGAAGGGTCTGGATTCAAGGCTAGATGTAACACCCTGCGAATCCAGGCCGAGATGGAATTCCTGGTGACCCTTCTCTTCGTTTTCCCAGGGTCCACGAACGAGGCTTGAGCCTGGGGACGAACTGCAGCTGTTCTCTTAAGACGCCACCTCAGACACCCTACCGGCAAGGTAGGAGATGGTCTGGGTAATCTGCTACAAGACGGAGACTCGAAGCCTGGAAGAGTCGAACCGCGGGTCCGGTACTCCCAAGTTCTGAGTCTTGGCAACAAAACTCAGGGACGAACCTGAACGTTACCTCCCCATATCACCTAGAATGGGCGATGTCGTATGAGAGACCATGTGACTTGCTTGGCCGAGGATAAGGCAAGCAGGAACACTGTCTACCCGGTAAGGTGGTGATCTGGGGCCTTACGTAGTGGTTCGTCGGGAGGTCTCCTCAGAGACCTGAGGACTCGTACCACGTTCCAAGGAGGAGGTCTCACCTCCGACTGAGGGCAGGAGAGGACACGGCTTCGTATGAGGAGAGAGAGTTCCAGCGAGGGAGAAATGTCTATCTTTTGAGCCTGAAGGCAAGACCTAAAGCTGAGAGATAGCCTTTCACAGCCAAAACTGAAAGGCACATTTCATCCCACAAATCCACGAGGGGCTCCGCTATCGCTGGAAGCGGCATCGCGTGGAGGGATACCCTATCCACGACACCGACCACAGTAACTCGCCCCTTCGCCTGGGAGACTACTGCGGAAGACTTGCGCAGGTGTCCAGACCTCCTTTTCGCAACTTGATGCGAAAATCCTCTCTCTTTGAGGAGATGCTGGATAGTCTCCCGGCGGGAAGCCGAAGCGAAGTTACGGCTTTGTGGAGGATGTTGGCATGTGGTCGTGTGAGTAACCCGTGACGTGGAGGGGGTTCTCTCGGAGGCTCCGTAAGGAGTTACAGAGGGACTGGTGAGCCATCTGCGAGAGGCCCTAGCGGAGCTATGGAGGTCATTGAGAGACTGACCGATACTCTGGTCTAGTAGAGTACTCTCCTCATCAGCCAGAACAGGGGAAGGCGAACACATCGATGTTATCCCACCGTTGCTGGAAGGCATCTTACCAGAGGGCCTTGGGGTCCGGGACCGGGGAGCAGTCCAGCGGGAGCTTGCAGTTCAGCGCTGTAGCGAACCGATCCACAGAGGGGAGCCCCCACCGAGTCAGGACTTTGTAGGCTACTTGAGGACCCAAAGACCACTCGGTATATGGTGTCTGTGTCGTAATGCTCAGACTGTCGGCGAGCCCATTCCTTTGCCTGGAATCAAGCGAGCTGCTAGGATGATCGAGGGAACTCGGGCCATCTCGGTATCTCTACTGCAAGATGGGATGGCTGTACTGAAAAAGTACCTCCCTGTCTGAGCATGTAAGCCATCACTGTGGTGTTGTTTGATCCTCACAACCACAGAGTAATCCGCCAGGCTTGGTGGAGCTACTGAAGTGCCAGAAACACGGTTTCCATCTCTAGTAGGTCTAGAGGAGGTACTTTCCTGGTTCTGACCACTGGCCTGAGGTCCCGTGGTTCAGAACGTGGGCCCCCCCACCCCCCCCCTTCTTTGACGCCTCCGAAAAAACCATCAAGTTTGGGGGGGAGGACGAGAAGGTCAACTCCCTATTGTAGATTCTCGTCTGCTTCCCACCACTGGGGGTCCGTCTGTTCCAGTTGTCCCCTAGGGATCCAGGCGTCCGGGGAGTCGTGTCCCTGACTCCACCGCGCCCTAAGTCGCCGCTGGAGAGAACTCATCCTGAGGCGACTGTTGGAAACCAGACGGGCCAGGGAGGAGAGACGTAACCACGTTGGGTTGAAGATTCTTCTCGTGTGGGGAAAGGTCTCGCGACCTTCCTCCGCCTTGTTATCCTGTCGTCTGAAGGGAAGGCTTCGGGAGATTGGTGTCTAAGACCATGCCTAGGTATACCAGACTCTGAGAGGGCTGCGGGGAGGACTACTCGAGGACCACCATGATCCTTAGGACTTGGCAAAGTCCGAGGAACTTGTCCCGGTGGCGAAGAAGGGTTGCCTTCGAGTCTGCTAGGATCAGCCAGTCACCCAGGAAACGGAGGGGACGGATGTCGATCCTGTGAGCCCATGAGGAAATCAGAGTGGAAGCTTCGGCGAACACTTTAGGTGCTGTGGAGAGACCGAAGCACAGCACCTTGAATTGGTATATCTGCCTTCCAGGCAAAATCCAAAGTAATTCCTTGAAGACAGGTGGACCGGGATTGGGAGTACGCGGCCTCCCGGTCCAGTGTACACATGAAGTCTTGTAGTCTCACCGCAAGACTGACCGCGTCTGCTGTCGCCATGTTGAACGGAGACTGTTTGGCAACCCCGTCTCCAGTCTCCAGACGCCTTCTCCCAGGGAGGAGATGATTAAGGAAGCCTCGGGACCCGTTGGCCACCTCTTGGAGAGAGCGCATCTTCAACATGGACTGGACTTCTGCCCGGAGGGCCCGTCCCCTTACCGATCCCTATCCAGGGAGGGGCTCGTTACCAACCGGATCTATTGAAGGAGGCAAGCTCAGAGAGCTGGCCCTCGGCCTTGTCTCTGGCGCTCCTCATTCCCTGAGACCAGGGCAAAGCTGCACCAGCCCAAGGGAGTTCTTGGGTGGCGTAGATTTGGTCCCGGACTGTACCCTTCCCTTTACGAAGAGGAATCTCTGGGTCTGGGGTCCCCTTGAGGCTCCCCCGAGGGTCAGAACCTGCCAGAACGCGAGTTCCGACCCCTGGAGCTCTCCTCCTGATGGACTGGCAGCGAGGTCTCCCGTCCCCGGAGGCTTTCCCTGGGGAGACTCGTAGACATGCTCCAAGGGTCCATCTGGTTCCTGTCGGGTCCTTGCGGAAGACTGGGCCTCCAGTTCCCTCCTAGGGGGGAAACAGGACTCCAGCAATGAAGGATGTAAGGCTTTCGCCCCCTCCGCACGAGAAGATTTCTTAGGAAGAGGCGGGGATTCCCCCTCTGGTGTGATGGGGGAGAGGACCGGATCTTCCGACCCTCCTGGGGATGGGTAATGCTCATCCGCAGGGGAGGGGGAAGAAGTCCGAGAAGGGCTCATCACCTGCGTAAGGATTTGCGAAGGGACAGGATAGTCCTTGGAGGGGATACCATGTCAGGGATTCCTCTCTCCCTCTTCAGGGGGAGAGGAAGTTGCTACTGATTAGTGACCCCAGTCAGAAAGCACAGGCTCATCGCCTTTGTAAGCGCTTTGACAACGGCGTCCCACCAGGGTTGCTGACTGACCGTCGCGCCGACAGATAGTCCCTCTGGAGGGAGGAGGATCGTTCGATCCCTTGGAGGAATTGGCATGTGAGGGTTCGCCCGTAGAGAATCCGCAATGAAGGGAGAAGAGGCCTTTGACCTGTCCGGAAACCTCCCCTCCTCAGGAGAGAGCGCTGTTCTGCGCTGCGGGGAGGGGAACACGAAGGTGGCTTGACCGCCAGAGTCCCTAATGTAATTAGGGCGCGAACGTGTTGGAGAACGGTGAGCCGAACGCGCTGATGATCGCGCGAAAAGCACAGTTCTGGGTAGCGCGTGAATAAAACGTGCGTAGCAGGATAACCGCGCTCGCACACACGCGTACCCGCGTGAGTGTGGGCGTATCGGCGATCGCGCGGGGGGAACCATTGGTGCCCACGTGGACGATCCCCGCGCTCCGCGCATATGAAGATCATCGGCGCTTGCACGTGAAAGAAGATCGTGGGCAATTGCGTGGGAAACCATCCCACGCGCGGACGATCTTGGCGACAGAAGATCGCCGGTGCTTGAGCGCCGTCGGCGATTGCGCGTGGGAAACCATCCCATGGGCGGAAGAAATAACGCGGACGATCTTCGGCGTCTACGCGTGTACGAAGATCGCCGGCACTAGCGCGGGAGAAGATCGTCGGTGATAGTGGGCGGGAAACCATCGGTGCCCGCGCGCGTACGATTTCCGGCTATGTAAGACTATCGTTGGCGATCACGCGAGCGCGGACGATCGTCGGCGCTCACGCGTGTGTGAAGATCGTCGGCGCTCACGCGCGAGAGAAGATAGTCGGTGATCACGCGCGGGAAACCCTTGGCAACCACGCGCGGGAAACCCTCGGCGACCAGGCGTGGACGATCTACGACGATCGCGCACTGGCAACCATCCCATGCGTGGACAAGTGGAAAACCGTGCGCAGATAATCCGCGATGATCACGTGAGTCTCGATGATCGCGCGCGGGAAACTATCCCGCGCACGGAACGACCTTCGACGCTTATGTGCATTATGAAGATTGTCGGCTAACTGTCTTCGACGATCGCGCGCGGACGGACCTCAAAGATCGCGTGCGGGAAGCCATCCCGCGCGTGGGACAATCTTCGGCTCTTACGCGCGTTATGAAGGTCGTCGGCACTTGCGTGTCTAGCGCGTATCAGGAGATCGTCGGCGCTTGCGCGTCTAGCGCGTATCAGGAGATCGTCGGCTAACGATCTTTGACGATCGCGAGAGGAAGGGCCTCAAAGATCGCGCGCGGGAAGCCATCCCGCGCGTGGGACAATCTTCGGCTCTTACGCGCGTTATGAAGGTCGTCGGCACTTGCGTGTCTAGCGCGTATCAGGAGATCGTCGGCGCTTGCGCGTCTAGCGCGTATCAGGAGATCGTCGGCTAACGATCTTTGACGATCGCGAGAGGAAGGGCCTCGGAGATCGCGCGCGGGAAACCCTCCCGCGCGCGGACGATCTTCGGCGCTTAAGCGCGAGAGAAGATCGTCGGCCCTCGTGCGTCTAGAACGCAATAGCGTTATGAAGATCGTCGGTGCTTGTGCGGCTAGCAGAAGATCATTGGCTAACGATCTTCGACGATCGCGAGCGCGAAACCGCGCGCGGAAGGGCCTCGAAGATCGCGCGCGTGGAACCATCCCGCGCGCGGACGATCTTCGGCGCTTACGCGCGTTAGGAAGGTCGTCGGCGCTTGCGCGTCTAGCGCGTATCAGGAGATCGTCGGCTAACGATCTTTGACGATCGCGAGAGGAAGGGCCTCGGAGATCACGCGCGGGAAACCATCCCGCGCGCGGACGATCATCGGCGCTTAAGCGCGAGAGAAGATCGTCGGCCCACGTGCGTCTAGAACGCAATAGCGTTATGAAGATCGTCGGCTAACGATCTTCGACGATCGCGAGCGAGAAACCGCGAGCGGAAGGGCCTCGAAGATCGCGCGCGTGAAACCATCCTGCACGCGGACGATCTTCGGCACTTACGCACGAGTGAAGATCATCGGCCCTTGTGCGTCTAGAATGAATTAAAGGGCCTCGAAGATCGCACGCGGGAAACCATCCCGTACGCGGACGATCTTCGGCGCTTACTCGCGAGTGAAGTTCGTCGGCCCTTGTGCGTCTAGAATGCAACAGAAGATCGTCGGAGAGAGTGCGTACGCGCGCTAGGTTGAAGGATCAGCTAAATTGTAGATCAGGAACTGGGATGTGTCCCTAAAGAGGGAGGGCATCCCCTGAAGAGGAACAAGGCAGGTCTGTTTCAGAGCCGACGATCAACTGGAAGTACTGCTAAACACTCCGAGGAGTGGTCTCTGTGAGGGACCTTTCCCGCGAACGGGAGAGGTGTCCTTCGTAGAAGAGACTTGGAGACACCGCAGGCTGACCGCTGGTGAGCGCCTGTGCGCTATCTCAGGGACTCCAACGATGTGCACTAACGTGCAGGGAACGTTGGTAGCAGCCTCCGGAACAGGGTGTCTCTGGAACGCAGTCTCAGGAACAGCAGGAACAGCAGCCGAGCGCTAGCGCATAAGGGGACGTAGGCGCGCAGGGAGTACCTGGCGCTTAAGGGACTTACTCACGGTGTGAGAAAGCCTCTCCTGCCCCGGAGGGAGGAGCCCGTTGGATAACGGGAAGCGTGGGCGCCCAAAGCGCGTAAGCAGTCAGGAACGGATTCGGCAGGTCAGCAGGTCCACTGAGGGCAACTAAAGCTCCGAGACCCCGAAGGGTCAGGGAAAAGGAGAAACCGAAGTGTTAGTGACTGAACAGCAAGCTGCTCCAACAGGAACAATCCTCCGAAGAGGAGTCTCTATGAGTGGCGAACGAGAGAGGTGAGCACTTCGTAGGAGAGACTGGTGATGAAGCCCCAAGGGCTGTAAGATCAGCTGACGTAAACAGGAACAATCCTCCGGGGAGGAGTCTCTGTGAGTGTGCTCTAACGCGAACGGGAGGAGACACTTCGTAGAAGAGACAAAAGAGGTAATCCTCCAAAGAGGAGCCCTTATTGCGGCCTCCCTCGCGAACGCGGGAGGGCAAGACTGATCTTGCAGCTGCTCAGCGCCTTGAGCGTGGCTGCAGAAGCGACCGCTCAGCCCCGAGAGCATAGTCTCTAGTACCATGGTCCGTCCTTGCAACCGCTCAGCCCCTTGAGCAAGATACAAGGGCGGTCACTCAGCCCCAAGAGCATAACCGCCTAAGGACCAGGAAGGGTAAGAAGGGAAGTTAGCTAACTACCCTGGAGGCGAACCTCCTTATCGTTCTAGGATGCATTGAAGAGCTGACAGTAGTCACGGGGGAACCTCTAAGAGAAGGGAACGCCCCAGACGATGTCCTAGAGAGACGGCGGCGACAGCAGACTCCCCAGGCATAAACAGGACAGCTCTGCTTTGAAGGCACACTACAGGCACGAAGAAACAGCATCGTAAACTGGGAAATAAAAATGACAAATTCGAAGATAATTTGTATTTTTCCTAACCATACAAACCTTAGCTATTTACAAAGGGTATTACTTTTAGCGCAGCTGAAATGACGAGCCAAAAATTTTTAACGAGGGTTAATTACCCCCGCACTAGTTAGCGGGGGGTGGGGAAGGGTAGCTTGCTACCCCTCCCCCCTCCACACACCGGTGACTTGCTTCACTTCACTTAGAGGTAGGACTTGACTTGGGGGTCAGGGATGGCGGGCACATATGTGTAAATAGCTAAGGTTTGTATGGTTAGGAAAAATACAAATTATCTTCGAATTTGTCATTTGTTCCGTAACCGAAATACAAACCACGCTATTTACAAAGGGTGACTTACCCCTTAGGAAGGGTGGAAAGTCCTCAGCCTTACTGACTTCGGCTTGCCCGGGGGCTCGATCCCTCAGTGAGCAGCACTAGAGAGAGGGAGCCCCTGTACCTCACAGGTGCCTAGCATCGCTAGGAACGAGTGGCCTACATAAGCAGTGAGGAGGAGAGTGTGACTCGTCCTATGAAGTTGACCTTGAGACCTTCAGATAGGAATTCTAGGATAGGACGTTCCCCATACCACCTCGTCAGGGTATGGGAGACGCAACAGTATTAAGCTTAATACTAGGAGCACAAAGAAGCATGGGTTACCTGCAGAGGTCGAGGTCAGCTATGCAAGGACCAGGATGCTGCTTCCCCAAGAGAGGGGAGAATGAAGAAAGAAGTAAGGGTCAGACATACTCTTTCATTCACGCAGACTAAGACCGGGTAACAACGCCCTCAACCTACTGCTACTTGTCCAAAAAGGAGCCTGAGGTTAGACCAGCTGTTGTGCAGCCACCACAGGGCAGATAGAGAACGTATCGAGGCTCCTGTGGGTCATGTCTTGCAGGTAGTGGGCTGTGAAGGTCGTTTGACGCTTCCAGACCCCAGCTTGAAGTACCTGCGTCACAGAGAAGTTTCTCTTGAAGGCCAGGGATGTAGCAATACCCCTGACATCGTGGGCCCGAGGGCGACGTGACGGAGGAGGGTCAGGATTCAGGGCATGGTGGATAACCCTTCGAATCCAAGCTGAGATGGTGTTCCTGGTGACCCTCCTCTTTGTCCTGCCTGTGCTCACAAACAAAGCTCGCACATGAGGACGGACTGCAGCCGTTCTCTTCAAGTAGTACCTCAGACACCTCACTGGACATAGTAGCAGCTAGTCTGGGTCGTTTGTTACAGAACGGAGACTCGCAATCCTGAAAGAGTCGAACCGAGGATCCGGCACTCCAGGATTCTGAGTCTTGGCCACAAACTCAGGGACGAACCTGAACGTTACCTCCCCCCATCCCCTTGAATGGGCGATGTCGTACGAGAGACCATGAAGTTCACTAACTCGCTTGGCCGAGGCCAAGGCGAGTAGGAAAGCCGTCTTCCAAGACAGGTGGCGATCGGAGGCCTGGCGTAATGGCTCGAAGGGAGGTCTCTTGAGAGACCTGAGGACTCGAACCACGTTCCAAGGAGGGGGTCTCACTTCCGACTGGGGGCAGGTAAGCTCATAGCTACGTATGAGTAAAGAGAGTTCTAGCGACAAAGAAATATCCACGCCCTTCAATCTGAGGGCCAAGCTTAAGGCTGAGCGATAGCCTTTCACCGCCGAGACAGAAAGGCGCATTTCTTCTCGCAGATACACAAGGAAGTCCGCTATTGCTGGAATAGTGGCATCGAGTGGAGAGATACCCCTTCCACGACACCAACCACAAAAGACTCTCCACTTCGCTTGGTAGACTCCCTCAGAGGACCTTCGCAGGTACCGAGACATTCTCTCCGCAACCTGTTGCGAAAAGCCTCTCTCCGCGAGGAGACGCTGGATAGTCTCCAGGCGTGAAGCTGAAGCGAGGCTACGGCCCTGTGAGGGACACCGGAGTGGGGTTGTCTGAGAAGCTCGTGTCGTGGAGGAAGCTCCCTTGGGAGTTCCGTCAGGAGTTGCAGAAGGTCCGGAAACCATTCCGCGTGATGCCATATCGGAGCTAACTAGAGTCATGGAACAGTTGACCGATAGTCTGGTCCTGTTGAGCACCCTTCTCATCAGACAGAATGGTGGGAAGGCGTACACGTCGATGTTGTCCCACCGTTGCTGGAAAGCATCTTGCCAGAGTGCCTTGGGGTCCGGGACTGGTGAGCAGTACAGGGGCAGCTTGAAGTTCAAGGCTGTCGCGAACAAGTCCACCGTCGGGGAACCCCACAAAGTCAGGACTTTGTTGGCTATCTGAGGATCCAAAGACCACTCGGGACTCACTATCTGCGAAGCCCTGCTCAGACTGTCAGCGAGCACATTCCTCTTGCCAGGAATGAAGCGAGCTGATAGTGTTATCGAGTGGGTTTCGGTCCACCTCAGAGTCTCTACTGCAAGATGGGATAGCTGTTGCAAAAAAGTGCCTCCCTGCTTGTTGATATAAGCCACTACCGTGGTGTTGTCGCTCATCACCACCACGGAGTGACCCGCCAGGGACCGTTGGAACTGCTGAAGAGCCAGAAAGACGGCCTTCAATTCTAGCAGGTTGATGTGTAGGCACTTTTCTGATTCTGACCAAAGGCCTGAGGCCCTCTGGTTCAGAGCGTGCGCCCCCCACCCTTCTTTTGACGCGTCCGAAAACAGAGTCAATTCCGGGGGGAGGACGAGAAGACTCACTCCCTTCCGCAGGTTCTCGTCGGCCAGCCACCACCGCAAGTCCGTCTGTTCCTGAGACCCCATTGGGATCAGAATGTCCGGGGAATCGGATCCTTGATACCACCGGGACTTGAGCCGCCATTGAAGCATTGAAGGGATCTCATCCTGAGGCGGCTGTTTGGAACCAGACGGGCCAGGGAGGATAGGTGGCCTAAGAGACGCAACCACGATTGGGCGGGGAGTTCTTTTCGCCTGAGGAAAGGCTCCGCCACCCTCCTCAGCCTTGCTATCCGGTCGTCTGATGGAAAGGCTTTGTGGAGATTGGTGTCTATTAGCATGCCTAGATAAACCAATCGTTGGGACGGCTGCAGAGAGGACTTCTCGAGGTTTACCACGATCCCCAGATCCTGGTAAAGATCCAGAAGCCTGTCTCGGTGCCGAAGAAGGGTCGACTCCGAGTCTGCTAGGATCAGCCAATCGTCTAGGTAAAGAAGGAGACGAATGACGTTCCTGTGCGCCCAAGATGAAATCAGGGTGAACACTCTGGTGAACACCTGAGGAGCTGTGGAGAGACCGAAACACAGCACCTTGAACTGGTAGATCTTGTTGTCTAGGCAGAATCTCAGGTACTTCCTGGAAGACGGATGGATTGGGATCTGGAAGTACGCGTCCTTTAGATCCAGTGTACATATGAAGTCTTGTGGTCTCACCGCAAATCTGACCGTGTCTGCTGTCTCCATGCTGAACCGGGTTTGTTTGACAAACCTGTTCAGAGCTGAGAGATCGATGACGGGTCTCCAGCCTCCAGTAGCATTCTTTAAAAGAAAGAGTCAACTGAAGAAGCCTGGGGAGCCGTCCACGACCTCCTGGAGAGCACTCTTCTCGAACATGGTCTCGACTTCGGCCTGAAGGGCCAGCCCCTTTGCCGATCCCATGGCATAGGAGCTCAACGACACTGGATTCGCTGTCAGGGGAGGTTGAGATGACGTGAACGGGACGCAATAACCTTGGCCGATCACTGAGACCGTCCAAGCATCGGCCCCGTGTTGCTGCCACCTGCGGACGCAACGCTGAAGGTATCCCCCCACAGGTGGACACGCAGGGGGACTGCCACCCCTAGGGCTTGCGGCCGCGGCCGCCACCTCTAGGAGTCTTGCCTCCCCTGGAGGACTTACCGCCCCTCTTGACCTTGGCTGGAAAGGGCTGGGGCTTAGACACCACTTTCTTAGCTGCCAGTGCCTGTTTGGGAGCCTTACGAGGCTGTTGCTGCTGTTGTGGCGGGGCTGGAGGCTTATAGGGCCGAGTTGTAAGGGCCCTGTGGAGGAGGGAGTCCGTGCTGGATTTCCTCCACCTCTCAGCCGTTCGCTCCAGTCTTGAGGCTCAAACAGGCTCTCCCCCAGAAGGGAAGCATGTCGGAGCCTACACACATCTACGGCGGGGACCTTCGGATGGAATCTCTCGGACACAGCATCGCGACGCTTCAACACCGAGTTGGCCCACAGGGTGGTAACCTGGTGTGCCAAAAACTCGATGGAGCGGGTGCCCGAGAGCAAGAAGGTCTCTAGGGCCTTCCTATTGGTCTCCTTGGACAAGTCCTCCGATCGCAATAGGATGCCCAGAGATCCTAGCCAGAAGTCCAGCCACGAAGTGGCCTGCATGGCACACTTAGCGACCTTCTCGTGGTTAAGGATCTCTGCCGCCGAGAACGACACCTGCCGGGCAGAGAGTTTCTCCAGGGAAACTCCCTTCGCCAGCTCCTCCACAGAGTGATGGAGAGGAAGAGCGAGGTTGTGCTCACCCAGGATCTCGAAATACCTCCTCTGCTGAAGGCGAGGAGGAGGGATAAGCTTGTTCCCGGCAGTGGAACGACTGGAGGAGGCAAGAAGTGCGAACTGAGCATTGGCCCTAGCTCTGGCACTCTTCAGCCCCCGAGACCAGGGCAGAGCTGCACTGGTCTTAGGGGCCTTCCGAACGTCAAACACTTCATCCAGAATCGTGTCTTTGCCTTCACGGGGGGCGATGACTGGATCCATAAGTCTGTTAAGTGTCCTTATCAGGCTTAGGACCTGCCAGAAGGCATGTTCGGACTCTTGCTGTTCTCCTCCCTGCGGGCTGGCAGCTAAGTCTCCTGCCCCAGGAATCTCTTCCTGGGGTGATACGTGGACATTCCCCTGGGTAGTCGTGGGTTCTGACGAATCCTTGCAGAGGATTTAGGGACGGTCTTGGAATCCTTGGGTTCCCTCCTAGGAGGGATACAGGATCCCAACAACGAGGTTCGAGGGGCCCCTTCCTCACGAGACGATTCTCCTGCCTGAAGCGAAGTCTCCCCCCCTGGTGCCGAGGGGAAGACTACCGCCCCACTGGACTCACCTGAGGACGGAAAGGCCTCGTCCACGGGAGAAGGAGAGAGTACTCGTGCAGGAGAAGGGACCTTCGAGACCGACCTCTTGGGAACCAACTTCGCACTAGGGGAAGTCACCACGAAGTCCACTCCTCTCTTTCTCTTCAGCGTAGGAGAGACAGCCGCTGGTTTGTCACCCTGGCCGGCGAGTGCTGGTTTCATAACCCTCACTAACGCCCGTGCCAGCGGACCAAACCAAGTCTGCTGCTCCAAGGACACAGAGTCCGAAATCCTCGCTAAAGAGAAAGGGATTGGGCGATCCTTTGGAGTGGACACGACGGTACCTGCCTGAAAAGAAGGTGGGGAAGAATGCCGTACTGACCTGTCTTCGTCCTGCACTACTAACCTGTGCTTGGATGGAGGTGATCCCGAGTGCCGTCTAGGAGCACGCGTCCCTGCTGCTACCACCGGCTGTGGAATTCGCCGCGAACTATGGTCGCGCGAGGGCGAATAGTCGCGCAGGAGTGCGGGCGAGCGATCGCGCGGGCGCGCAGGTGGATGATCGCGCGGACGCACAGGCGAGCGGTCGCGCGGGTGCACAGGCGAGCGGTCGCGCGGGCGCACAGGCGAGCGGTCGCGCGGGCGAGCGATCGCGCAGGCGAGCAATTGCGCGGGCGAGCGATCGCGCAGGCGAGCGATCGCGCGGGCGTGCAGGCGAGCGATCGCGCGGACGCGCAGGTGAGCGATCGGGCGCGCGATCGCGCGGGCGCGCAGGCGAGCGATCGCGCGGGCGCTCAGGCAGATCGCTGGCGATGTAGATCCACAGGCGATCGATGACGAGCTGGTGAGTGCAGTCGCTCAAGTTGGCGATGGCGCGATGTGGTATGTCGACGCACTGGTGTGCGATGGTGAGCAGCATGCGCAGGTGAATGACCGCGTAATGGTAAGCGATGGCGAGCAGCATGCGCAGGTGAATGATCGCGTGATAGGGTGCGATGGTGATCAGCATCCGCAGGAGGGCGATCGTTCAGGGTTGTGCGATGATGAGCAGCATGCGTAAGCGGGCGATCGTTCAGGGTTGTGCGATGTCGAGCAGCATGTGCAGGTGAATGATCACATGATGGGGTGCGATGGTGATCAGCATCCGCAGGAGGGCGATCGTTCAGGGTTGTGCGATGAGGAGCAGCATGCGTAAGCAGGCGATCGTGCAGGGTCGTGCGATGGCGAGCAGCATGCGCAGGAGGGCGATCGTGCAATGGCGAGCGATGGCGAGCGGCATGTGCAGGCGGGCGATCGCGCGATGGCGAGCTAGAAGCTGGCGAACCATGTTCCTTCAGGAGTGTTGGCGAACGTCAGCGCGTTCGTTGTCGCTGTTGAATAGGCGATATTAAGATCGCATGTGCGCGCTGGAAAGCAGGTGAACGCTGGCGCGTAGGTGATCGCTGGCGAGCTGGTGATCGCTGGCGAGCAGAAGGTCGACGCGTGTCCTGTGAGAGGACAGGCGGCGCGGCGCGTTCACGAGCAGGAACGGGAAGATCGCTGGCGCGTTGGCGAACATGAGTTTCTGACACACGCGCAGCACGATGTTGCGTAGCCACAGGACCAGGCAGATGGTGAGCAGGGAGTACAGCAGGAACTAAAGGGTGGTCAGAGACCGCAGGGCGATGGTCCTCAAATGAGCGCTGACGCTCGGAAGAGAGCTGACGAGCAGGAGAGCGCTGGCGAGGGGGGCGAACATCAGGAGAGAGCCGACGAGCAGGTGCGCGTCGGCGAGCAGGAGATCGTCGACGAGCAGGAGAGCGCTGGCGAGCAGGAGATCGCTGGCGAACAGGTGAGCGCTGGCGAGCAGGAGAGCGCTGGCGAGGAGGAGAGTGCTTGTGCGCTAGCACTGCTCGCGTAAGGGAAGAATCCCTTAGCCCCGAAGGGACCGTTGCCCGTCGGGTGACGAGTTCTCCAGAAGGCGAAGATCCGGCAGGAGATGGTGAGCGGTCTGCAAAGAGGTTCAAGGAGGGCGGAGCAGTAGGTTGAGGCTGACGAGGAGAGTCCCCCCCGGAGGAGGAAGACCCAAAAAGGCATCTCCTAGTCTCCCTGTAAGGGGAAGGGAGGCCCTTGTGGCGTAGAGGGCGGTGAGCCTTACGGCGGAGGCGGCCTCGGGGGAGATCGTCGGGACCATCGGTCCTCCGAAGGGGAGTCTCCGTCAAAACACTTCCCTCAGAAGGAAGCTGAGCAGCAGTCGAGACCGAAGGACTCACTTCCCCCTTCGAAGGATGTACGGAAGGAGGAGGAGAGCCTAGAGCACCATCACCAGCAACAGCACCTGCGGCGGAAGGCCCAGCCACGTCGGAGGCCTCTGTCACCACGACGTCGACAATAGACATAGGGTCTACCTCTGCTACCACCGGCGACTGCTTAACAGCGGCCCCCAACGAGACAAGGTCAATAAGAGCGACCCTGGAGGGCAACCCCTTAAGCCCCAGGGACGACCAAATCTGTAAAAGATCATCACTGGATAAGGCATTATTAATAACCTCCCCCGGGGAGGAGGGGGAACCGCCTCGCTATGGGAGGCGACGCCCTCTCCCCCCACCGAAGGTAGGGAAACAGAACAAGGGCCTGCGCTCCCACTCGGACGACTCTCCTTAGGAGGCGGCCGAGGGGGAGCTTCGGAGGAGGTTTGGGCGGCGGAGGAAGAGTCCCGAGAACCTTCCTCCTTCAAGGCTAACCCCGGAGGAGAACGGTCTCTCTTGGACTTCTTCTTACGCCGACGGCCAAACCTCTCCCACTGGGAGGCAGACCACTCCCTGCACTCACGGCACATGTTATCCTGGTCACACCGTCGGCCCCGACATTGAGGGCAGAGGGTGTGTGGATCCGTATTAATGTCCGACATGAAAGTCCCACAAGGACGGCCGGCAACTCCAGGGCATGTACGCATAGTAAAGAAAATAACTGAAGGTCAACTTCCAACCAACACACACGCTGAAAAGAAAAAGCAGAAAATTAAAGGCTGTCACGAAGGCGATGAGCAGACTCGTCTGATCACCGCCGAGCCAAAAGTGAAGAGAAGCAAGTCACCGGTGTGTGGAGGGGGGAGGGGTAGCAAGCTACCCTTCCCCACCCCCCGCTAACTAGCGCGGGGGTAATTAACCCTCGTTAAAAACTTTTGGCTCGTCATTTCAGCTGCGCTAAAAGTAATACCCTTTGTAAATAGCGTGGTTTGTATTTCGGTTACGGAACAAATGAATAATTATTTAACAGAAATTCCCAAGAGTGAAACTCCGAAGAGAAACCCCGAGGGAAAGTAAAACATAACAAAAGTAGGTATGCGCCCTGACATGCACAGGTGAGGGGGGTGACGAAAACTTAACAAAACAGAATTATAACAACTATAAATATGCAACTGACTTTGAATGTTCTAAGGAACACAGACCCCCGAAGGGGCATGTTCCCCGAGTTGAAAAGTTAAAAATACAATTATATTCATAAAAACAATTGAGACAAAACGAAATAGCGACTCGCGTCCGAGAAGCTATCGTAGCCGTAGTACGGAGTAAGAGGTGAACGACCTCGAGAGAGGGGCCGTACTCCACGAAGGCAACCATGGTGGCCTAGGAGTGAACGGCCGTGACCAAGAAGAGAATCGTGGTGGCCTAGACTAAGCCGGCGATCACTCTCGTAGACGTACACAACACACACCGCACAACACTGAAAGCAAAGGAAACTTACTATTTTCTATACACAAGAATATATATAAACACCAATAATGTTTAAATATATTAAGTATAAGAAAAGGTAAGTTAAAAAGACAAAACAATAATGGCCGTCAATTGAGGATGGGAGCGGAGACATCCGATCGCCATCCGAGCCAAAAGTAAAGTGAGCCTTTCACCGGTGTGTGTGAGGGGGAGGGGTAGCAAGCTACCCCTCCCTACCCCCCGCTAACTAGCAGAGGGGTAGTGAACCCTCGTTAAAATTCTTATGGCTCGTCATTCAGCTACGCCGAAGAAATTACCCCATGTAAATAGCGTGGTTTGTATTTCAGTTACAGGACAAACCCTTATTAAATAGCATGGTTTGTATGTCAGTTACGGAACAAATTACAGTACAGTATATACACATTGGTAGTCTCAAAATCAGTATAAATAACTTACTGAATGTAAGAATATAAATATCCCAATGGAAATGAATAAATTAGGAGACATACTTGTTCAACAGTCTTTGGTAGCCAAGAGCTGACCTGATGTAAAGAATTCCTTAAATATGACCTTATAGGAAGGGGGTTGTAATTTATAATAATGTATGGGGACTTTGTAGTTAGTTGGGACGGACTGGGTCAGTAATAAAAAATGTTGGTAAATATTCACTATAGCACAATATTCCTAATGAAGCTTTTCCAATCAAAAAAAAAAAAAAAAACATTTTCCTATAGAAAAATGAATGTTTTCTTGAAATATTACACTTATTTTCTCTGCAAATAATAACTTACTTATTTAACAAATACTAATGAATGGGGTTAGCGTGCGCAGCTCAGAATGTACCTCTTGTTAGTACATAGGAGCTTGATGTTTTTCCTTTTTCGCTCGTTCACGGCAGAGCAAAAACCATTAGATTTCTAAAAAGTATCCCCATGCTTAGACAGCATTTCAACAACAAATAAACCTAAAACCCATTAGACCATTTAAGAACGGGGATATTTTTTAGCAATCTAATGATTTATGCTTGGCTGTGCGCTCGCTGTGTAATGACAAGCGGCACATACTGAGCTGGACACGCGGAGCCTTTGTATATCAGCGGCCACTTCCTCACTCGTTCATTAAAAATGTACATTAGCTAACCTAAACTTTCCCTCATAACCTAACCTACAAGCCATGTCCTTACCTACTTACCTAACGGGGGGGGGGAGGCTTAACACTCACTTGCGACCCCCCCTTACACTGACATATTATACGTTAGACATAACAATACATACAGGTGGCTGCTGTCATACATACATCCAGCACACGCTGAAAAACATTGATTACTGTATTATTTCTTAGTTAAGTTTCTATTTGCAGGGAAAATGTGTAATTTATCGAAGAAAATGGAAGATTTTCAACAAGAGACCTCTTTTTTTAGCGAGAAAAGATTTTCCCGTCCGTAACTATATTACATCCACTTTCCTTATTGAGAAAATCGATTTGACAAGTAATAAGAAACTTTTTGCCTGTCCCAACAACTACATACAACCCCATAACGACTGTTATAAGAGGTCGAAGCTTTAGTATGATCTTAACTTAAAATAAGGTACAATAAAGGGCCTAAATAAGGATAATACACCCAAATCTCATCCATTACCAGCACTCTAATATAAGCTTAAACAATAGAACATACATTCTGAGATAAAGCCAGGACGTCACTCTATTGCAATATAACCTTATTTGGCTACAAATATTACCTAAAATTCCTTTAATTTCACACTTAATTAAATCAACAGCAAATTTCTCAAAACCAAATAACTCGTAGGACACCAAGAAATACAGACTGGGATTCCTGTGTTGTTTACACAGCAAAAGTAACTTAAGTTTGCGAGTTTTGCGGCCACTCTACCACATAGATACTTAGATAGGTGCAAAGCTTCTTCTAACCTCATACTCAGTTGTTACTGTAATGACAAAGATATGATATTTATGCTATAATTCAGATTATTACTTATACCTTAAACAATTTTTTTTTGTAAAAAAAAAATGCTATCTTTTAATTTTTATCTTATTCTACCTTGACACCAGTTGGGATAATGCCTTACTATCATCAGTTTTGGTAACCTATTGTGGTAGGTTTGGTATTTTGGGCCAAGACATGAAGAATAGCACGAGAGAAATTATAGAAGAAATTGAAGAGAGAAAAGAAATGCCAGATGGGTGGGATGAACTAGAAATGTTATCGGTCGGTAAATCTACAGGCAGCAGATTAGATGGTGAATATAGACGAGGACTATTTATTACAAACAGTATCAAAAAAAAAAAAAAAAAAAAAAAACTAAGATTAATGAAAATTAAGGATGCAATTAATGACAAGATAGGCAACTTGGGTTGGGATAGAGGTAGGTAAACAGCAGATCACCTTATGCACATTTAATGATATTACAGATTATAATCATTACTTAGGAACCTCAACATGCATATGGTTTGGGGAGGTAGTAGTGTTTCGATCAACTTTGCTTGAAAGACTGTATTAAAGAATTGAGTAAGATGGTAGGGAACGATGATATAAGATGATCTATAAACTTAATGAGAAGTTAAATAAAATTATTAAGAGTCCTGTCGAATATACAGAAGAAATTAACAAGGAAATGTAAGACAGGGAACAATTTTTGGATCAAAATTATATTCAATTGTTACGGACAAAGTTAATTCTGTAAGTGAGAAGACGATAACATTGATTAGAAAAAATAGGATAGAAGCCCTGGTTTATGATAACGTTTCTGAGCAACAACAAATACAAAGTAGAAAGAGCTATAAGCAACTGCCAAAATTTGGAAGAACTAAAGAAATTTACTTTTAGCACCAGTCAACAGAAGTCAGCGGTGTTAGTAATAAGACACAACAGAAAAGGAAAGGTTAATGGAATGGTTGAAAATGGAAGGATAGAAACAGTTAAGTAATACAAATACTTGGGAGAGGTACTAAGAATAGGGAAACCATAGTCTTAGCATAAGTAATAAGGGAAGCAAAATAGAATACATGGTGCAAGAAGTTAGGAAGTATGGAGACTGTAACAGAGTAGGAGATTTGGCGCATTGCTTGTGAGAATAAAGATTCATGAAACAGCAGCAGCACCTGTAACATTTGCAAACATTGAGACACGGAGTGTAATAAAAAAAAAAAAAAAAAAAACGAAATGAAAGAACTAGAGGGGATATAGTACAAGATCTTAGGAGGAAGGTTTGAACACGTTGCAACCACACCTTACTGGGGGCTAATAGCAGAAACAAGAATATGGCCCATTGAAATTACCGGTAGTGATAGTTAAGTTCCTGATTCCTGGTTCCTAATTGCTCACTTAGCAAAATAAGTTTGTGGGCACTCTATCGAATTTGGATAGGAGCAAAGCTTCCAAGCTTATTCTTATTATTGCAATTAAGCTTATGTTACCTGTACCATAAATGAATTAAAAATGAAATTCTCAATCTTTCCTATTATCCCATCCTGTCTTGAAATCAGATAGGACAACACCTTTCTATCATTAGTTTTGGTAACCTATTGTGCTCAGTTTGAACTTTTTAAATTTTGCTTTCATTTGCATTGCCCTACTTACAAATGCAATCAGATCCCTGCTAGGATTTTGCAACGTACCCATACTTATATCTAGTTTCATTAAGTGTCCAAATTTGGGGCATGAAAATAAATGTTCAGTACTATCTTCTTCCTCTCGGCACAGGTCACACAAATGACCTGCATAATTTCCCCCAGAAATTTGCTTTTAAATTGAGCATACTTAATTTTGTCTTCATTACAAGGGATATAAGGTTGTGGGCCATTTCTTTCTATAAATCTTAATCTTTTTATCGCTTTCTTTTATTTATTCAATAGTTTCTTCTATTTTTTCCATAATTCTTTTCTTGACTTCTTTTTTTCAGTGTCCTTTTCCCCCAACTTCGTATTTCGCAAACTTCCATTCCATATTTACTACAGGTTTCTTCTATGCTTTTACTCCAGCATTTTCCATAAGGGTTCTTCAACTGATCCTCAGTTATCTCTCTTACTAGTCTTTTTTTATCTGAGTTTATGATGTCATGGAAGAGCATTAATTTTTTATATTCTATTCTGCAAGACAACGGTAATATTCCTGGAGATAGAGGAAGACCAAATAAGAGAACCATATGAGGAATTATTATTATTATTATCAAATGCTAAGCTACAACCCTAGTTGGAAAAGCAGGATGTTATATGCCCAGGGGCTCCAACAGGGAAAATAGCCCAGTGAGGAAAGGAAATAAGGAAAATAAAATATTTAAAGAATAGTAACAACATTAAAATGAATATTTCCTATATGAGCTTTAAAAACTATAACAAATCAAGAGGAAGAGAAACTAGATACAACACTGTGCCCGAGTGTACCCTCAAGCATGAGAACTCTAACCCAAGACAGTGGAATACCATGGTATAGAGGCTATGGCACTACCCAAGACTAGAGAACAATGGTTTGATTTTGGAGTGTCCTTCTCCTAGAAGAGCTGCTTACCATAGCTAAAGAGCCTCTTCTACCCTTACCAAGAGGAAAGTAGCCACTGAAATTAGAGTGCAGTAGTTAACCCCTTGAGAGAAGAAGAACAGTTTAGTAATCTCAGTGTTGTCGGGTGTATGAGGACAGAGGAGAATCTGTAAAGAATAGGCTAGACTATTCGGTGTGTGTGTAGGCAAAAGGAAAGAACCGTAACCAGAGAGAAAGGTCCTATGTAGTACTGTCTGGCCAGTCAAAGGACCCCTAAGTCTCTAGCGGTAGTATCTCAACGGGCGGTTGGTTCCCTGCCAACCTACTACCTCGTAATGCTGGGGAAAAAGTATTATAGAAATCTGACGCAAAAAAAAAAAAAATAATAATAATGATATTAACATTGAAGAAGTAAAAAAAGTATAAAAAGCAAGAACTCAGGAAAGAAATGAAAATTAAAGTGGCAAATGAAATTAAAAGAAAATGGAAGAAAGGAGAGCAGAAATGGCAACGATGAGGTTTGTAAATGATAATAGCAGAAGAGATTACATAGGAGAACTCAACACCAAGGAAGCAGTAATAACTATGTAAACAAGGTTGAATATGATAGGTTTGAAATAATTATAGAAACAAAAATGAAAAGGAAAGGTTTCAAAGGTTATGTAGTGAGGTAGATGATATAACTGAGCACATGTAAAGAATTAAGAAAATATAGAGGCGATGGCTTAGAATTAAGGAAGTTGGAAACACCAAGTAAAGAAGATGTCTGATATATTAGACAGGCCCTGGAAGTTAGAAGTAAAAGTATGCAAATTGAGCTGTATGTGTAGGAGGTAACCGATGACAATGAATTTTCTGCAGATTGCAGCGCTTTGCACCTACTACGCTTCTTCTAGTAGTATGCCCACAATCACAGTTTTGTGGAGAGCAACGAAGAACCTGTAACAAAAAAAAAAGAAAAAAAAAAGAAAAAAAAATGTTACAAGAGGATTGCAGAAAGTACAAGGGACAACATGAAACCTTGATTGAGGAAGTAACGGAAAACCAGCAATCGATATGAAATCTAAACTCAATGATTACAGATTTAGTGGACTTGAATGAAAGAATGCTATATGAGAACATTAAGGTAGGTAGTAGGTTGGCCAGGGTACCAGCCGCCTGTTGAAATACTACCGCTAGAGAGTTATCGGGTCCTTTGACTGGTCAGACAGTACTACATTGGATCTTTCTCTCTGGTTACGGTTCTTTCCGTTTGCCTACACACACACACACCGAATAGTCTGGCCTATTCTTTACAGTTTCTCCTCTGTCCTCATACACGTGACAACACTGAGATTACCAAACAATTCTTCTTCACCCAAGCGGTTAACTACTGCACTGTAATTGTTCAGTGGCTATTTTCCTCTTGGTAAGGGTAGAAGAGAATCTTGAGCTATATGGTAAGCAGCTCTTCTAGGAGAAGGACACTCCAAAATCAAACAATTGTTCTCTAGTCTGGGGTAGTCCCATAGCCTCTGTACCATAGTCTTCCACTGTCTTGGGCTAGAGTTCTCCTGCTTGAGGGTACACTCAGGCACACTATTCTATCTAATTTCTCTTCCTCTTGTTTTGTCAAAGTTTTTATAGTTTATATAGGAAATATTTATTTCAACGTTGTTACTGTTCTTAAAATATTTTATTTTTCTTTGTTTCCTTTCCTCACTAGACTGTTTTCCCTGTTGCGGCCCCTGGGCTAATAGCATCCTGCTTTTCCAACCAGGGTTGTAGCTTAGCAATTAATAATAATAATAATAATAATAATAATTATAATAATAATAATAATAATAATAATAATAATAATAATGATGAAAGAAGATACTAAGGACTCGGGCAATATCATAAAAGAATAATTAGGAAATTTAAGTGCAGTGGATGAGCATGAACACGAGAGGAGAAAAGAACAGATTGAAAGAAATTTGCAAATTGATTATACTTAGCATGAGGAAGAAGATCAAGATAGAAGAAAGAAAAATTAAAACAAACAAGATATAGTAATTGATGAACAAAGAGGAACAAATTGTAGAAATTATGAGAATATGCCATTTAGAAAAAATAAGATAAATAAAGAATGCAAGTACTTTGCTGCTGGGAAATGTTGCCTAGGCACTGAGTGTAGTATTTTACCATTGAAAATAATATAAAAGTAGTAATGGAAAAAAAATAATTTGCAGGAAGAATGAGATAGGGAAATGCCATTGGGTAGAAACTTGTAAATTTTGGCATAAGCCAAGTACAATAAGGAAAACTGGAGTAGAACAGATGAGAGGGTCAAGGATATATCAGCAAGGAAGCAGGGAAACAGCAATTTGTAAATTTCACCTGAAAAAAAAAAAAGATATTGCCCTCATAACAAAGGAGGGTGCAGATTCAAATGTTATAGAGACGAGAAGAAATACTGGGAGAACAACATTGGAAGAAAAAGCAACAGATTCTATGAACAGCACACCTACAAGAGGACACTTCACCTTCGGGCTGCAAGTAGGCAAGAGCCCGTGTCTGGCCGTAAGGTAAGGAAAAAAATTCATTTCATCATTTTTACTTTACACCTGGAAGAGGGCCAATGTGTATTGGTCGAAATATAGGGATTTATTTATATTTCCTTTGTTTCTTTTATGGGCCTTTTTGAAGAAACATGTTAAAGTGTTCGATTATAGTTATAAGTTATAAGTAAATGTGTATCATTTATTATTGTATTATTGTGGTTCAGGTATTATTTCTGTCTAAATATTGTGTATTAAAATTAAGGAGATTTTTGTGGTATTTTCTTTCTTCCACCTTTTGTGGACTTAATATAGTATGATGGTGAATACAACTTGATAAAAAGTGTAGTTTATTGTGTAGTGGTCAAAGCCAGGCATCACAATATATATATATATATATATATATATATATATATATATATATATATATATATATATATATATATATGTATATATATATACATATATATATATATACATATGTATATATATATATATATATATATATATATATATATATATATATATATATATATATATATATATATATATATATATATATACATATATATCATCTTCATCATCCTCATCTCCTCCTACGCCTATTGACGCAAAAGACCTCGGTTAGATTTCGCCAGTCGTCTCTATCTTAAGCTTTTAATTCAATACTTATCCATTCATCAACTACTACTTCGCACTTTATAGTCGTCAGCCATGTAGGCCTGGGTCTTTCAACTCTTCTAGTCCCTTATGGAGCCTAGCTGAACGTTTGGTGTACTAATTTCTCTTGGGGAGTGCGAAGAGCATTCCCAAACCATCTCCTTCTACCCCTCATCATGATCTCATACACATATTGTACTCAAGTAATCTCGTATAGTTTCATTTTTAATCTTGTCCTACCATCGAACTCCCAATATCCTTCTAAGTGCTTTGTTTTATATATATATATATATATATATATATATATATATATATATATATATATATATATATATATATATATATATATATATATATATATATATAGACTCACACATATATATATAATATGATATACACAGTATATATACATATATATATATATATACATATACTGGTATATATATATATATATATATATATATATATATATATATATATATATATATATATATATATATATATATATATGTGCAAACACACAAGCACACACATATATACACACACACACACACACACACACACACACACATATATATATATATATATATATATATATATATATATATATATATATATATATATATATATATATATATATATATATATATATAAAATATATGAACATGGATAGAATCTTGTTGAAGATGTGCTAAGATATAGGCTTGATTGTTGGGGAAATATATGGATCCCGAAGGACATAAATAAGTATACATGGGAAAGAGAAAATGGTGGGAAAAACACGTTTTCTAGACTGTGTTAGTAAAAGGTACATGGAAGACCAGGTTGATGTATTTAATGGTAAGAGGACGAACGTATGGCGCTACATAGGATCAGTATTTGATTAAAGCAAAGCCAAGATAAATATTAGTTGGAAAGGAAAGTATGAACATATGGATGTGCGTTTAATCAAGAAAAATAAATTGCACAAAAAAGAAGGGCGAAGAAGCATAAAAAGGAGAAAATGGATGAACTCTAAGCTAGGCTTAATGAAATGGATGAAAAAAAGAACCAAATGAGGATCATTTAAAATTCCTTGATTGGGTAATAGGGTCAGCAGGGAGTGAATGTGGTATAGGAAAGTAGGAAGAGAAAATGTACAGAGTAAATGTTGGGATAAAGAGATAAAAGATTTAGTGAAGGAAGAATGGAAATATTTTGAGGTCCTGTTGCAACATGAAGAGGACAAGTGCAGAGATAAGAGGGGAAAGAGTATGCGAAACAATATAGCAATCAAAATAAAATATAGAACAGAATGTATATAAAAATTTCATGTTGAATAACAAGGTATTTTGATGGGAATTAAATACAGAGAAAAGGGTTAATATGTAAATACATCTCAGACAGATGCTACCAGATATAAATGTACTCCTGGGTTAATGGAGTGAGTATTTTGAAGGTTTTGAAGATAGATAAGAGGCAGAATAAATGTGTAGAATCAGAATCTGATGTTTACTGATTTGGGACAGGAAAGATAAACAGCAGAAGCTAGCAAGAGAATTGAAGGTGTTTGTAAGAGGAGGAAGTTGAGAGCAAATGTGAGCAGGAGTAATATATTCAGAGCAAATTGAAAGTAAATATGGAGTTATGATCTCTAATCTATCTCTTATAGCAGTCCAGCGTCAGTGATGATGGCATTCAAAGCTTTTTTTATAGATGTTGAATGTAATGTGAAACTTCGCATCGTTTGTGTGCATTATTATGGTTTACAAGGCTATTCTTGGACTTGTATACATTGCCCAATTTTGGACACATAAAATGAGGATTTGGGGCTGCAGGAGCCTTTTCTCTGGCATGTCACGGCTGCCTGTTTAAGATAGACGCGCCACAGGGTAGAGACCCTTTGTTAACACTCATAGCTATGGATGGTGGAAGATAAAAGAGGTTGAATTGTTATTTTGGGTCTTAGGGTAAATATAAGGGATGGAAAAAAAATAGACAAGTCACAGAATACGAGAAGCAAACGAGGTGGCATACGTGTTAGTGTTATGCAGGAAAGGATTGCTCAACTAAAACTCCTTTATGGATGTGATGTAAGAATATTGAATGAAAATGTAAGAACAAAAAATTGAAGTGGTCAAGATGAACTGTCTGTGTGGTAAATGTGATGGAAGAAGAGTTAACAATGGTAAAAACATGGATATGCTAAGAAGTCATAAAAATAGCTTAGCAGAAGAAAAGGGATGGATCATAACACTGCAAATCTCTATCATGTGAAAAGAATGGACATCAATATTTTGGAGGTTATAGTGTATGACTCAGAAGTATTGTGAGGTACGAGGTGGAAAAAACCTTAAAAGGGTTAGCTAAAGTGTGTTAAGGACATTTGGGAGAGGAAGAGCCTTGCTATCCAAGAGTAAGTGTTAGAAAAATGCCGTTGAAAGGAAGCAACTCAGGTTTTGGAATTTTACTCTGCAAGTGGTTCCCCATTGATTTACGTTTAAATGTGGCAGTTTCTCTTCTCTTGAAACACAATCTGTTAGGGGAATAGGCTTGATGATTTTATACAAACATATATATACACACATTTAGAGAAAATAATTATCTAGACAAGAGTTTGAGGCAGCTGTTAGAACAGTGAAGGAGGAAAAGCTAATCATAGGAGCTACCATGAAATGGCAGAATGGGAAAGAGAAGGGATATATATGAAGAAGTACATGGAGGCCTTGGGTTTGGAATTTGAAATGAAGATGGAGAGTATATACTAGAAATGGCTACAAATTTTGAACTGGGATGTATGAACACCTGGTTTCAGAAGTTGGATAAGCACCTGATAATCTATGAAAGTAGAGGAGTGGAAAGCCATATAAATTGTATCCTGGTTAAAAGAGCAGCCAAAAGCAATGTGATGAACTGTAAAGTAATTTTGGGGGAATCGTGTGTTCAACATCATGGACCGGTAGTGATGGATTTGAAAATTAGAGGTAGAAAACAAGAAGAGAAAGAGGAGATCTAGAATTATGGTTTGGGAACTTAAAGAAGAAAAGGATGAGCAATTTAGGAGGATTGTAGAGAGAGATTACTAAAAATGTCGAACTTAGAGATTGAACAGGGTGATAGAGTAGAAAATATCTGGGTGGGCATGAAGGAAATATGTGTAAGGGAAACAGAAATTAATGGGAAGACCCAGCGGTTGTGGTGTGTTGAAAGAAGAGAAGTGATCATGGGACAGAAAGAAGCAAGAGTCAGTTAACAGAAAATCGAAGGCATATAAGGACTGGATGGTAAGGCCTACACAGGAAGCAAAGTAACAATACAGAGAAGAGGAAAAATATTCTAGGAGGAAAGAATAGGTATTGGAAGAGCGGTAGGGCAATTGAATGAAAGGCTAGGAACAAGGGAAGGAGAAAAAAAATATCTATAAGATGTCAAACTTTAAGAAATTTCCGAGACAGGTTTTGGGGCAACTGGCAGTCATCAGGGATAGAGATAAAATACATTGCATAAGGATAAATACATTAAGAGGAGATGGAGAGAATATTTTGATTAATTATTGAATGATGAAAATGAGAGAAAGAGAAGAGCTGGGAGAAGCACAAAGGGTGGAATGGTCAGTGATGGAGATACGGTATATAGAAATGAAATGGGCATTGAGTAAAATAAAAAAAATGGTAAAGCCCTAGGTCCATCCGAGTTCCAAATTGAAATAGGTAAGATACTACCTACAGAGGTGGAGGAACGGATGCTAGATTTATCTGGAGCAATATGGAAAGAGGAAGTAATGCCTAGAAATTCGGAGGGAGAGTCTAATAGTATCTATATTTGAGCAGAAAGGTGATATCATAGAATGTAGTAACTGCAGGGGAATTAAACTAACAGAGCATGGTTTGAAAGATTTTGAGAGGGTACTAGATGAAAGACTGAAAGAAATGGTAAAGATTAGGAAACAGTAGTATAGATTCATGAGGAGGAAAGGGACTGTGGATGCCATCTTTATAGTAAGGCGGCTACAGGAAAAGATACTGACTAAAAAAAACTCTTCTGTGCTTGTGTATATATAGTAAAGGCTTATGATAGGATACCACGAGAAGTGATGTTTTGGTGCTTGAGGAAGAGGAAAGTTCTAGAGAAGTTTGGAATGTTAGACATGATGTACAAAACAACAAGGGCAAAAATAATAACAGATGTTAGGGAAAATGAAGAGCAGGAGTGATATGTGATAAGAAACTGCCATTCAAGGTAAAAGTCAAGATATACAACACAGTAATAAGACCAGTGTTCATGTATGGATCGGAAACGTGGGCTCTAAGACAAAAAGAGGAAGCAAAGATTGAAAAAAACAGATATGAAAATGCTGAAGTGGATTATGGATATATCACTGCTTGAAAGATGGAAAATGATGAATTAAGAGAAATGGCAGGTATAGAAAAGATTACAGAAGTGATAGGAGTGTCACGACTGATATGGTGTGGGCATGTGATGAGAATGAATGGTGGGGAGGGAGAGAGGAGGAATTATAATTATTATTATTATCATTACTTGTTAAGCTACAACTCTAGCTGGAAAAGCAGGATGCCATAAGCCCAAGGGTTCAAACAGGAAAAATATCTCAGTAAGGAAAGGAAATAAGTAAATAAACTACAAGAGAAGTAATGAACAATATAGAATATTTTAAGAACAGTAACAGCGTTAAAAAAGACCTTTCATATATAGATTATAAAACATAAAAAACCAAGAGAAAGAGAAATAAGATAGAAAAGTGTGTCCGAGTGTGAGAACTTCACCCCAAAACAGAGGAAGACCATGGTACAGAGGCTATGGCACTATCCAGGATTAGAGAACATTGGTTTGATATTGGAGTGTCCTTTTCCTAGACGAGCTTCTTACCATAGCCAGAGAGTCTCTTCTACTCTTACGAAAAAGAAAGTAACTACTGAAGAATTATAGTGCAGTAGCTAACCTCTTGAGTGAAAAAGAATTGTTTGATAATATCAGTGTTGTCAAGGGTATGAGGACAGAGGAAAACGTGGAAAGAATAGGCCAGACTATTTGTTGTATGTGTAGGCAAAAAAGAATGAGCCGTAACCAGACATATGTATCCAATTTATTACTGTCAGGCCAGTCAAAGGAGCTAATAAATCTCTAGCGGTAGTATCTCATCGGGTGGTTGGTGCCCTACCAACCTACTACCTACAGAAGGAACCATTTTAGGTGGGAAGATCGAGAGGGAGGCAGAGGATTGGATGGTGAAGAATGCTACAAAAAGAAGTTTGGTGAACGATGAGGAATTTGATAGAAGGCACTGGAGAGGGCATATCAGACAACCGACCCCTTAATGTAAGGATACCGATGCGAAAGAAGATATACTATATATATATATATATATATATATATATATATATATATATATATATATATATATATATATATATATATATATATATATACATATGCGTGTATGATAATGAGAAAATATCTATTGCAATCAATAACTGCAAAATTTTAGACCCAAATGGAATTCTTATAGCGTTTAGACTTTGGACGAACATATCGCAGCCTCTAAATTAAAGCTCTCGAGATTCTTCCCCTTCTTAATAATCGACCTCCCAATATGAGGAAAGCCGTGAAGTTGTGAGTCTGCCTTTTAAAGTGCTAAGAAAATAAAAGACCAACAAAAGGAAAAATGGAAGCTCATCAACAAATGGTGGTATAAAAAAGGATGATATTCTAAGGGGAGGGAAAATGGAAAGAGAGAGAGAGAGAGAGAGAGAGAGAGAGAGAGAGAGAGAGAGAGAGAGAGAGAGAGAGAGAGAGAGAGAGAGAGAGAGAGAGTTTATGAAATGCAGACATCAAAGACTCGCCGAGAGATCAAAGACCTTCGTTATGTCTCTTTCGCATTGTTTTTTTATCTTGATGCTTTTGGAAAGAGGATCGCAATGCTCACTTGTTTGAAAAGGAACCAAATGCGAGGAAAAGTATACGGTTTCCATAGCGGTGTTCATTTACCAATTTCATTTCCGAGGAAACAAAGAGGAAGATGTGATGTCAAACATGTGTAAGGTGTTGATGTCACACAACTCAGGCATCTCTAGGAAAGGACAAGGATGCTCAGCTGTCTTGAAAGAAATAGAGTATGACACAATGAAGGGCTTTAATGGTGGGGTTTTAATAATATGAAGATCTTTGTCGTTTGATGATGCGATTGAAGTGACTACCAGGATCCAGAGGAGAACTCTGGATCCTGGTGACTACATAGTGAATACGGGACTATGCACTGGAAAGATCGGGTCTTTCCTTCCGAGGACATCAGAATATATATATATATATATATATATATATATATATATATATATATATATATATATATATATATATATAAATATATATATATATATATATATATATATATATATATATATATATATATATATATATATATATTTATATATATATATATATATATATATATATATATATATATACATATGAATGAATGATTATACGTATATTTACATAAACATATATATATATATATATATATATATATATATATATATATATATATATATATATATATGTATATATATATATATATATATATATATATATATATATATATATATATATATATATATATATATATATATATATCATTTCCTATGCCAATTGACGCAAAGGGCCTAGGTTAGATTTCACCACTCGTCTCTATCTAGAGATTTTAATTCAATACTTTTCCATTCATAATCTCCTTCGCTCTTTATAGTCTTCAGCCATGTAGGTCTGGGTCTTCCAACTCCTCTAGTGCCTTGTGGAGTCCAGCTGAACGTTTGGTGAACTCATTTCTCTTGAGGAGTACGAAGAGCATGCCCAAACCATTTTCATCTACCCCTCATCATGATCTTATCCACATATGGCACTCGAGTAATCTCTCTTATAGTTTCATTTCTGATCCTCTCCTGCCAATATCCTTCTGAGGGCTTTGTTCTCAAATCTACTAAATCTATTGGAGATTGCTTCATTATCATACCATGACTCATGTCCATAGAGTAACACCGATCTCACTCAACTGATTTATAGTCTGATTTTTATATGTAATTTCAGGCGATTTGATTTCCAAATTTTACATAACCTAGCCATTGTCTGATTTGCTTTTTTCAATCTTTCACGTAACTCTAATTCTAAAGACCCTGTATTGGAGATAATAGTTTGTAAATACTTAAATGATTGTATCTCATCAATCATTTTTCCTTCCTATGATATTTCATCTTCCATTGCATACTCAATTCTCATCATCTCTGTCTTTCTTCTTTTTATCTTCAGCCCAACCTCGTGTGATATTTCATGCATTCTGGTAAGCAAGCATTGCAAATCCTTTGGTGTTCTGCTAACAAGGACAGCATCATCAGCATACTCTAGTTCTGCTAAATTCCTATCACCAATCCAGTCCAATCATTCTCCACCATCTCTGACTGTTCTACGCATTACAAAATCCATGAGTACGATAAACAACATAGGTGATAACACATTCCCTTGGAGTACTCCGCTGTTCACTGGAAATTCATTTGATAAGACTCCATTAACATTAACTTTGCACTTGCTGTGCTCATTAGCAGACTTAATCATATTTACATATTCAGGAGGAACTCCATAACGCAGGACTCTCCATAAAACTGGCCGGTGCACACTATCAATTGTCAGCAAATGCCGTCAAAAGTGGCTCTATATATATATATATATATATATATATATATATATATATATATATATATATATATATATATATATATATATATATATAAGTATATATATATAATTATATATATATACATATATGTGTATACATATATATATAATTATATATAACATATTTATATATATATATAAATTTTTTGGTGTTTTGTATGTTAGGGTATAAGACGTTGTTGGTATTTACGGAGCGTTTTTAGTTGTAAGGAATATAGATTTAAGGATTATATTTAGTTTAAATGTCCTTTCTGTTTAAGAGTCCAGTTGCTTCGGAGAGAGTTGTAAAGGAGGGCAAGAGTGGTTGGCCAGACCTGGAGATACTAATTTGCCATGCCTAAGAACTGTAGACTGCAGTGCTTTGCCGGTGGAGAGTATGGTTAACTTTTGTACTGTGATACCTTGTCAGGAGGGGGTGAACGTCCTCAGGAGTGTTACAATGACAAAAGAATGCCACATCCTTTGGGCCAAAGATACACTTGTCATATCTGATAACAAGGCTGTACTGCTGCAGGAGGTCAAGGTCGATATGTAGCGTAGGTGACATAGGTGGTCTTGTTTAGTCTAGAGAGATAGAATACCAGTATGTCTTCTACATAACATACACAAAAGGGGAGGTCCCCTAAGATGCCATCATGAGTCTTTGAAATGTGGCTCCTACATTATGAAGGCCAAAGCAGGAGTAACTGAAAGCATATGTGCCGAATGGGGTGGGTGATGGCAGTCTTGAGGATGTCTTCTGGGTTCATGGGCAACTGATGAAATCCCCTCAGGATGTCAAGGGTTAAAAAATACTTTAGCATAGTAATGTTGACGTTGATTTTGAGAAAGGGGGTCACACTGGTTCCGGTAAACATTGTGTCCAAAAGGCACAAAGTAGATTCATCTTACTAGAACAGTCAGCAGCAGGCAGAAGGCAAGCAATATATACTGATAATTTGTTAGCGGGTCATTGATGCCTTTTAAGACCCCTACAATTATTGTGGTTTTGGTGGCCGATGCGGTAACGTACCTGACTGGTGAACGCCAGACTGGGGTTCGAGTCCCACTCAAACTCGTTAGTTCCTTTGGTCGCTGCAACCTCTCCATCCTTGTGAGCTAAGGAGGGGGGGGGGGTTTGGGGGGAGCCTATATGTCTATCTGCTGAGTCCTCAGCAGCCATTGCTTGGCCCTCCTTGGTCCTAGCTTGGGTGGAGAGGGGCTTGGGCGCTGATCATATGTATATATGGTCAGTCTCTAGGGCATTGTCCTGCATGATAGGGCAATGTCACTATACCTTGCCTCTGCCATTCATGAACGACTTTTTGGTAATGGTGAGTGATGCTCCAAGAGGTATGATTTGAAGACATCATACTGCATGAGGATGTCTCTTTGCTCACAAAGTCAGTTAGGAGCTTTCTGGGAAAGTGTCGTCGGGGATCGTATCAAAGATGAAGTCTGCTTTCGGGCTAGTGCACATAACACATTTGATGTGGAACTGAACCTTGGAGCGCTGAAATTAATCAAACATATCTCTGCTCATGATGTGTGGGACCATGGACATACGAGTTGAGGCTGGTGGTAGGCATCGTTAGTGAGGTGGAAGGAGAGCTTGGGTGTTCAAGGTACTCTGTAGGTCACTAATGTGACGGATGTGGAGGAGGAATTGACATGAAGACAGCTCCCAAAAACTAATCTTATTTAGTGACAACACAGGTAGTTATATGGCCCACAAGGGGTCACATAGAGGTAACAATTGAATATTTACATTCATCAGCTTTTATCAATGCAGGAGAAATTGCCATAAAAATGAACACCATAAATCTAAATACGGAATGATAATAGAGTTGAAATTAACTTGTTACATACAACAACTATTTGACGAGGAGTCCGAAGGCGGTTGCAGTGTGCAAGAAAATGTAGAGAGGACACACTATTACATTTGTAATTGCGTTGCTTAATGCAATTGCTTTACATTTCTATAACGAAACAAAGTGAGAATATGAATCGATCAGGAGGCCACTAGAAATCCAAGGGCACGATAAGTTATCCAACCATTTCTTCCGCAAATGTTTCAACTGATTCTCCAAAAAGGGAGTAACCCACGTGAGAGCTAACGATAATCTTACCCTCTTTCATCGCAGAACTAGAGAGATAATCACCCAGTCTTATTAAGCCTCTTTTATTCAAATTTATTGGTGACAACGGCTGAAGTCGTAATCCAATATACATGGCTTTACTTCTGTTAAAATGGAACCTAGTACTCGTTATCTTCACACACACACATACATACAGACACACACACATACATACACACACACACACACACACACACACACACACACACACATATATATATATATATATATATATATATATATATATATATATATATATATATATATATATATATATATATATATGAACATATATCACAATCACACGTGATTTTAATCAATGTAAATATCACCCACGAAAGGCATTTAATACCGAATTTCTATCTTGGGAATATATATCCACTTGAAATTCATTTTATGATAACAGCTTCTGGCTGGGTGGAGATTCGAACCCCCACCTGTGGGCCGGAAACCATGCCAGCACGACTCTATCGACTGAGCTATCAAGAGAGATAAAAAGTTTATGACAAGTCCCCGTACATATTCCTGTCGAATTCAGGAATCTGTAGAGTTGTGCTGGCATGGTTTCCGGCCCACAGGTGGGGGTTCGAATTTCCACCCGGCCAGAAGCTGTTACCGTAAAATGAATTCCAAGTGGATATATATTCCCAAGATAGAATTCGGTATTAAATGCCTTTCGTGGGTGATATTTATATATATATATATATATATATATATATATATATATATATATATATATATATATATATATATATATATATATATATATATATTATATATATATATATATATATATATATATATATATATATATATATATATATATATATAGAGAGAGAGAGAGAGAGAGAGAGAGAGAGAGAGAGAGAGAGAGAGAGAGAGAGAGAGAGAGAGAGAGAGAGAGAGAGAGAGTCTGTGTTTGTGTGTGTATGGTCACGCATCTTCCCTTTCTGCGTATATCCCGCATCCCAGACGCTGCTCCCCTCCCGGCAACCAGTAGTCGTTATCCTGTGAATTCTTGAACATCTGAAACAAAGACAACAACGCCAGTCGATCGGATGCAAAATGCTGTCCCTTTACATCTGTCCTATCAAAAGATTTTCCATCTAGATTAAAGATACGAGAGAGAGAGAGAGAGAGAGAGAGAGAGAGAGAGAGAGAGAGAGAGAGAGAGAGAGAGAGAGAGAGAATTACTGAAGAGTCGCTCTTTTTTTCTTTTCTTTTATCTTTTTGGGCAAAAGAAAGTTTTTTATCCCTAAGCGGAAATTCAAAGATCCATTGCTTTGATTCCTGTTGATGTCTGACTACATTATTTTGATGATTGATGACAAAAGATAGTTTGAGCTATGATAATACTTTAATTTAAAATGCACATGTACACGCATATATATATATATATATATATATATATATATATATATATATATATATATATATATATATATATATATATATATATGTATATATACATATGTATAATATAAATAAATATATATATATATATATATATACACACACACACACATATATATATATATATATATATATATATATATATATATATAGAGAGAGAGAGAGAGAGAGAGAGAGAGAGAGAGAGAGAGAGAGAGAGAGAGAGAGAGAGAGAGAGAGAACAAACTGTTGGTTCAGTTAGCCCTTCAAACACTCACTTCCAAATTAACAATCTCTAAAGAAATCAATAAGCAAAATGCAAAATCTATTCATAATGAGAGAATATTAAATACAGATAAAAGAGAATCAGAATAACAATGACAAGAATACAGGACCTCCGTTTTATCAAGCCATAAAGAACTACAACGAGTAGCTGGGCAATGCAACTAAATTGTTTTCATTCTGTATGCAAATTTGACACCTGAATATAGGACAATTCCATGCTCAATTGCTCCCAATTCACAGATAACATTCAGGGTTTTATTTCATAATTAGTAAATCTGCACATATTACATAGGTACATATTCATGGATGTGCATTTATATATATTATATATATATATATATATATATATATATATATATATATATATATATATATATATATATATATATATATATATATATATATATATATATATATATATACATATATGTGTGTGTATGTGTGTCTGTCTGTCTGTATATAATACTTTGTCGTGTTTTTACGCATGCTGTATGTATGCATGATGCCATCTGTGTGTATGTACTTGGTCGTGTGTTTACGCTTGCTGTATGTACGTATTTATGTATGCAATTCATACAGCATGCGTAAATACACGACCAAGTACATACACGTTCAGACACCCACACAGACATACACTCATATATACTATGAATAGATAAATGCAAGTAAGATTGCCCTGTAGATATACAAGACGGTCAATGAAACAATTTCTAATTTTAGATGATGCGTTTTAGTTCCTCATTTTTTTTATTTAAAAACCTATGAGTGCGTGCGTGCATACACGCACATTATTATTATGTATCATCAAAAGGCAGAAGTGTGGTGTCCATTCTATAGACATGGAAGGAGCGTGTGTTGAAGTACGTTTGTTTCAAATTATTCTGGATTTTCTCTGCGAATCTGTCTCTTTCCTAATTAAAACTCCACCCTCGGTTTTCTGTTTCTAATTGCTTGTAATTTTGTCTAATTTTAATTGTTTTTTTAATTTACGTCTTCCTGTTGCTATTTATTTTTTTTTTCAATTTTTATGTATTTATGGGATATCCTTTTTATTTCATACATTTTTCTATTCCAAATCAACACTTGCAGTTTTATCATTTCCTGGCGAAATAAACTTTTTGAAGAAATTTCTTCTTCTGCCGTAAGTCAAAGATATCAATATTGTCTGCAGTAGTTCTTTCAATTTAATATTCGCTTCCATTTCTTATTTCTTTGTCAAACAAAAAAGTGCGATATCATCTCATCAAAAATAATCAAATATACATTTAAAATTTACAGTATAGGCCCTACCCTTACCAACAGTATAATGAACAAGATAATTACTTCATTACGAAAATCATAATCAATTGCTATAATTAGTATTATGGTAACATTACGCCGTGCTTGATGGGAAACGAATGTGGGAAGGAAAGAGCTAAATTAAGTTAAGAAATAATCTTTTAGTGATAAGGCTTTTCCATTAAGGTTCGTCGGATGTAGAAGTAATTTCCTTGCCAGGGGCACAGAAAAGTAACCAGAGAGAGAGAGAGAGAGAGAGAGAGAGAGAGAGAGAGAGAGAGAGAGAGAGAGAGAGAGATGCTGTCTTGTATACAATTAATTGTAAATGTGATTCACACAGCACGTGGCATTTCAATTACTCACCAAAATATTTTCTTTGCCAACAAAATGAACTCGCTGGATAGTGCCCCTGATAAACCTAAAAGCTTTATTACTTGGTGTAAATTGCACATTTTCTATTAATATTCTTAAAAGGAGCCTTTTCTAAATATTTGTGAAAAATATGCAACCTATTTTAACGTGGAAAAAGATAGTTTTATTAACCTCTCTAATATCCATAGTCTTATTCTGTTTGGTTTTTAAACTTGCGTCAGACTGCTAAATGTTCGATACCAATCTCAAGAAGGCATTGAATTCTACAAGGCAGAGACATTTCGCCAAAGCTAAATACTTTCAGTAGTGGCATCAATACGAATTCTTTTGCGACAATATTGCTTTATTTTCAAGAACCATTGAGAATGGGACTTACAGCCTTCTATTCTTTTCTAGCCCAGGCCCGTAGGTGACAATGTGCGGTTTGGAAGAGATAGAGACATCTTTTATCTCTCTTTTATTTAAAGATATATAAAGTAAATCTTTGTTAGATCGAAAAAAAAATCGACACAATTTCGCAGTACTCAAAAGTCAATTAATGACCATTAAGTCTGACTTTGATAGCTTCACTAAGGCAAAAATATGTGTTCATTTTGTATCTGATTTGATAACTGGTTCTCGCCAATATATGAATCTCCCTGTAGTGGATAGTGCCCTTAGTACTCCCCTTGCAGAGCACTGTGGGCATTACTTAAGGTCTTCGGAGAATTCCTTCTCTTCTTAGCTGCATTTTCTTTATATCCTGCTTACCTCTATTATTACTTTTTTCTTCCATTTTGATGTCCAAAGTCTTTTAATTTTGACTCAAGTTTAGCTTTACCCTTGATGCAATTGGGCACTGAAATAGATAGAATATGTGCCTGAATGTATCCTCGAGCAAGAGAACTCTAACCCAAGGCAGCCCAAGACCATGCATGGTACAGTCACTCATATAAATTGATGGATGTCCGGGTGTTTGAGAGAGATTTCCATTTCACCCCTTTCTGGACGACAGGTGTCTGGGAGTGCAAGACCAGTCGAATATTGAACTACCTAACTCTGCTGTAGTAATTGTTAACTTTTACGAGTATGTTATTGATCTGTTTTTTTTTTTTTTCACGTAGATATATATTAGAGAGGTTCTGTTCTTTCCTTCTCTTCTGCCCTGTTGTTTTTCTCTCGCCTTTCTACTTGTAGTCGGGGTGAATTAGATGGAATGGTGGATCAGTCCAGAAATAATTAGCAACAGGAAGTATTTCATGACAGTGGATGAAGAATTTTGTAGCACACCATAAAAAAACCTCCCTCTGGATCTTAATTTTTTTTTCCAAAGACTCATTAAAAAAATGCTAAGATGTATGATTTTTCCCTTTTTCAAAATTGGATTAAATGGGCACTGCTAGTCTTCTGTTATAAAGCTTGACTCTCTGAAAAAGGATTGTTCATTAAACTATTCCATTGGAAGCCTAATTTGATTTGCACAGGCTCACATTGTTAGCAGTTGTCTGTGTCATTTAGACCATTATGCCAAATGCTAGGATCTTTGAGGGTCATTCCACACTACTTACACCCACCCTAGAAATAATTTTTGATATCCTGAAATTCAATTATCTAACGCCATGATCGAAATCAATGGGACTTGAACCCGGTTGCGCCAAGCAGTACACAGAAATCAAATCCCATTGTTAGTAATATTGATACTAATGGCAAAGGACTTTGCGGGCATGGTGAAATGATGTATTTTTGGGGATTAATTTAATAAACTAAACATGTCAGAGTCAAGCTATTGGGAGGAATGTATTGTATAGGCTGAGGATTGGCCATATTCGGCCAAAGCACAAATATCTTTGAGAAGGAAGCGGTGTGATCCAGTAAGGGTTGAATGTCAGTTCTTTATCTTTTGATCATACAACTTGTGCACTGCACCAGGCTTGAACATTTAAAAGGCGATATTGTTTAATTGATAGAAATATTTGTGACCTTTTCAATGATGATACTTATGTGACTTGTGTTATAAACCTTCTAAAACAAACTCCAATTTTTAAAGATTTAAAATATAAAGGAGTTAGTTTGTTATCTTTTAACATCGTGATTTTGATTTCAAGACTTGTCGCCTTAGTCATCCTCTAGATCATAGTTTGTATTTGAGAGTGAATTTTAATTATTCCTTCATCTGAGCTTACTTTTAATGTATTTGATTTTTTAAATTTGGTTTATTCCACACAGCATTTATAACTTTATACCTCATACGGAGAATAATGCCACCATTGCACCTTACACGGTGTAATGTATGCACTATCTAAGTGTCTTTGCAGCATCCCTTCTGCCCCGGTCTGCAACGAAAATTGTCCCTTAGTGATCCCATGTTCGTATGTTTTCTTCACTCTTGCCATTCCCTCTGTCGGGCTTATCCTTCCTTTCAAAGTGCTGAATTGCCTTTGCTGTCCAAGTGCTTGGCTTAAAGCTCAAATTCAATAAACCATTCCAATCCTTAATTTCGTATCACCCTCTTATTCATGCATATCCACTAGCGGAGTGGTATATGAGATATCCGAGTTGAGGTTCTTCTTGTTCTTCTTCTTGTCTTGCCCTATTTAAAATTTTGCACACCATTTTGATTTTCTCCCTATCAAGAACATTTTTACAGAAGTTATGGAGGATCACTCAGCAGTCATCCTCATAGCTTTTCAAAACCCTAAGTCCTATGTCAAAGTAAGAAAAGTGTATATGATATGAAATAAGCCATTACAAAAGTCCCTATATTCCTAAGATCCCAGATTTGAAGGTCGATGTAAAAGTTTCAATTTCTAGAAGATGATTTTGTATTTTCTCCTTTTTATATGTTTCTGATTATGTTCACATTTAAAGAAACTACAAAGAGTTCTTAAATGAAGAAGCCCTTAGGTGTGTTCAAGACCATAAATCCTAATCAAACATAATAACTAATAGGCACCAGTCTCTGAGGGTATGACTCTAGTTTATCTCAGCACAGAATGACCCATAGGTGCCCTCAATACCGACGCTCATGTGTTCTTGGAGCAATATATTTACCATAGAAAAATAGCACTTTAACGTCATGGCGAAGGAAAACAATATCAACCTAACTGGTAATACAACGTCTGCTACAGTGTAGTCAAGAGTTTCTAACGAATGCCTAGCTTGTGACGACATTGCACTCATTATCGGATATGGTGACTATGCTGTAGCCCTATGAGAACTTTCTCATCCGTGTGGAAGGGCGTCCCATTTGCTTACTCAATCTCTCAAGTATATAAATATGGTAAATAAAGGATAAAAAAAAAATACCAGGGCAAGATGATGTTATCAAGAGTAAAATCATCTTTAACCCATAGACAAAAATATGTGATTTGATAGTTTGAGTAAATATTGTTATAAGGTCACTAATGAATGGCAGGAACATTGAGCAGACAGTCAAGGCCAATAGATAGTCCATGACTGGTCTATTCTCTCTTATTTCTCTTCACATTGGTTTTTTTTTTCTTTTTAAGTTTTACAGTTTATATATGAAAGGTTTATTTTCATGTTGTTACTGTTCTTAAAATATTTCATTTTAATTGTTCACTACATTTCCTGTAACTTATGTATATCATTGTTTCCTTTCCTCATTTGAGTTATTATAATAATGGGCTTATATAATAATAATATAATGATAATGATATTATGGACTGGGTAGTAACCCTGAAGAGGAAAGTCCTCGTGTTTACCCAAGCACACTATTCCAAGCCCACAGGGCGAGTCGAGCGATGATACTACTATGACTGGAAACCAGCTGTCAATTATGTTTATTGGACCTATGTAACAATGCTGTGTAAGCCGGAAGTTTATTTATGATTTGTTTATGTTGAAATCAAACCTTTTGGAACTCTCTGATCTGGGCGAATGAAAAGTCATTTCAGACAAAGGCTCCAAAAATACGTTTGCTCCTCAAAAAAAAAAAAAAAAAAAAAAAAAAAAAGTAATAATAATAATAACCAGGAAGTGGACGCCGTACTGTGAATTTCCATAGCTGGATGTTGTCTGATGACAAGTAGACTTGAGAAGAATGAATGGCAACATGGTATTTCCGTGCAATGTATACGGATTATTAAAGACATCATTCCTTCCATTCGTGCTACAACAATTCCTGCCCCAAATCCAATTCATTTTGTTTATGATAAAAGCTCCATCCACACAAGCCACTTACGTAATGATTTCAAGAACATCCAGATGGCGAGGACATGAGATATACAGGACGAGCGAAGTCAGGCAGTAATAATTAATCATGTCATTTGTGAATGGGAAACGGTAAAAGGGGACAGAACAGAAACTGCAGTAAAACCAATCTTATTGTTATAAATAGCAAATATTTCTGGTAAACAAAAACCTACAACACAGAAATAATAGTCATAAATGAAACAGATGTTAAGGTAA
>NC_090737.1:100514876-100524876 GCF_036898095.1 Palaemon carinicauda | reverse complement strand
ATGTTACCGTTATACATCTTTTCAACTAACTATAAACTATGTTAGAGCTTCCTGCCCCCTACAGGGAAGAGTCCTACTAGACTCTGGAAAAGTCTCGAAGAGTACATATACCTATGTATGAATACCAGGCAAGCTAATATAGTGGTCTCGCCCTATATTAAGTAAAGCATAGTTTGTAAAGAACCACTGCGTCAATATATATTGACCAGTAATCCGCACAATACTTGTATTGGACAAAGGTATATCCGCATAGGAAGAAACTAATAAAACCGCCCTCGTCCCTTTATGGGACGGAGTCCTCCCATTAGGGGACTACATAAACCAATGCAACATAGCTTGCATAACAGAACAATTCTATTAGAATTATCCCAGATAAGGTACATAGAATAAATGCTCAATTATACCAATAAATTGACACAGGTGAAAGAGACGCAAGGTTCTCAAGAACAAGTTTATTGACAGACAATAAATAGACAGGTTAACAACAATTATATATATATATATATATATATATATATATATATATATATATATATATATATATATATATATATATATATAAAAAAGAGGATAACCCAAAACTTTAAGCATAAGTATGATAGTAAACGGGACTTGTTTATCTGAAAGAAAAACATTAAATGCCACTTTTTTAAGATACCGAGGTATCAAGTCATAAAAGTCTGTATTACAAATCAATCACATTAGCGTTAGAAAAGCTCGGCACACATGTCTGTACTTATGCTAGGTTCACCTTTGAAAAAGGAACAGTCTATGTGGGCACTCAGTGCCCTCATTTAGTTTGTAGTACAGTATGTACCTACACACTCACCCTGGAATTAATCGTCCCAATTAAGACCACTGTTCCTCGCAGAGTTAAACAGTAGGGTTAACTACACGACCCACTGCTACCACAGATCTCTTTAGTTCCTCTACTTGCTTCGCATAGTGGCGAAAGAACACTCTGGAAGACTTCCAGCCCGTGTATGAACGGAGATGTTCAAAATCCATACAATTAAAGAAATTTAGGGATGAGGCAACTTTCCTCGGATCGTGACCTGCGGGTGTACTGTCAGGATCCGCTCTGCGAATAAAATATGTGATTTTCGCTCTGAGTTGATTCAGAGATAAATTTGAGCCTGATGTTTCTCCCCTGAATAGTTGACCACCCTTGAAGTCTGAAGTTCTACGAAGATAGACCTTTAGGCATTCTACTGGACATAGAGATGCATCTTCTTTCAGAGGGCAGATTCTCCAGGGACCCCACCTGTTGGTGGGTAACTCATTCTTGGCGAGAAATGTAGGATCCGGAAACAGGTTCAGTTCCCCCCCATCCAGGAACTGAACACGACCTGCCTCTCTCGAGAGGGATACAATCTCACTAACCCTGGCCCCAGACGCGAGTGCAAATAGGAAAATAACTTTTTGTGTCAAATCCTTTAACGCACATTCTTCATTGCTCAACAGGGAGGCGAAATGAAGAACTTTGTCTAAAGACCATGAGATGGGCTTTGGAGGTGCTGAAGGTCTGAGCCTAGCACAGGCTTTCGGAACTTTATTAAAGATCTCGTTACCTAGGTCGATCTGGAAGGCAAATAAAATGGGTCTCATCAAAGCAGATTTACATACTGAAATCGTGTTAGCTGCCAACCCTTGACCATGGAGGTGGATGAAGAAAGATAAGCAGAAGTCTGTTGAGATCTCCTGCGGATTCTTTGCCTTTACAAAGGCCACCCATTTTCTCCAAGATGACTCATATTGCCTTCTAGTCGATTTGCACTTATATTCCTCTAGGAAGTCTATGCTGGCTTTCGAAATCCCGTAACGCTTTCTCACCGCAAGGGCGAGAAAATCATGAGCTGTAGGGTCCGGGTTTTCTGTAATGAAGTGCAGACAGTCGACTTCTGGACTCGCTGGGTCAGAACTGGATGTGGTAGCAGCACAAACTTCAGCTGTAGTTCCAACGCCAAGGGGAACCACATGCTGTTCGGCCACTTGTGGGCCACTATTGCCGCTACCCCCTTGAAGGATCTCAGTTTGTTGAGGACCTTCAACAGAAGGTTGTGAGGGGGGACCAGATAAATCCTGGACCATCTGTTCCAGTCGAGGGACATCGCGTCCACTGCTTCCGCTAAGGGGTCCTCGTACGGGGACACATACAGGGGCAACTTCTTGTTGTCTTTCGTCGCAAAGAGGTCTATCTACAGTTCTGGGACTTGATTCAGAATGAAGGAGAATGATCCTGCGTCTAAGGACCATTCCGACTCTATCGGTGTGAACCTGGATAGAGCGTCCGCTGTCACGTTGCGGACTCCTTGAAGGTGAACTGCCGACAGGTACCACTTCTTCTTTTCCGCCAATCGGAAAATGGCCAACATCACCTGGTTGAGAGGTGGTGACCTCGACCCTTGTCGATTCAAGCATCTCACAACCACCTCGCTGTCCATCACCAATCTTATGTGGATCGAGTGACGCGGGGAGACTTTCTTTAAGGTAAGGAGCACTGCCATAGCTTCTAGAAAGTTTATGTGAAAGGTCCTGAATAGCTTGGACCAAGTCCCCTGGACTTTTTTCCGATGAGAGTGACCTCCCCATCCCTCCTTTGAGGCGTCTGAGTGAATCGTCAACGACGGGGGAGGTGGCTGAAGAAGAACCGACTTCTTTAGATGTCTGGCTTGGGACCAAGGCCTGAGAAGAGTACGTAGCCGAGGCGGCACTGGTCTTCTCAGATCTCTTCGCGCGTTTGATGCATACCTTCTCCAAACTCTGGTTGCATCCTTTAGCTGTGCTCTTAGCACTGGGTCTGTCACCGAAGCAAACTGGAGAGAGCCTAGTACCCTCTCCTGTTCGCGTCTTGATATCCTTTCGGAATCTAGAAGTCTCTTGACAGAGCCCGCTATCTCCTTCCTTTTCTTTGTCGGGATGGAGAAACAGTGTGACAAAAGGTCCCAGTGGATTCCCAGCCACTGGAACTTTTGGGATGGAGAAAGTCGAGACTTTTTTCTGTTGATCTTGAAGCCTAGGTACTCTAGGAACTGGATCACCTGACTGGAAGCTTGCAAGCATTCGGGTTCGGATGCTGCCCACACCAGCCAGTCGTCCAGGTAGGCTACTACCTGAATTCCCTTTAGGCGTAATTGTTTGAGAGCTGCGCTCGCAAGCTTCGTGAAAATCCTTGGGGCTATGTTTAGCCTGAATGGCATGGCTCTGAAGGCGTATAGTCTCCGTTGTAGCCTGAACCCTAGGTAGGGGGAGAGTCGACGGCTGATTGGAATGTGCCAATAGGCATCTGACAAGTCTACAGAGACTGAGTATGCCCTCTTGGGCAGTAAGGTCCTTATGTGTTGCAGTGTTAGCATTTTGAATTTGCAATTCACTATGAACTTGTTGAGTGGCGACAAGTCCAGAATGACTCTGAGCTTTTCCGAGTCTTTCTTGGGAACACAAAACAGCCTCCCTTGGAATTTGATGGACTTCACCTTTCGGATCACCTTTTTCTCCAACAGTTCTTGAACGTACTCCTCCAGAACGGGGGTGGAGTGTTGGAAAAACCGAAGGCACGGGGGTGGAGTGCTGTACCAGCTCCAGCCCAGTCCATTCTTGAGTAGGCTTTGGGCCCAGGGATCGAAGGTCCAACGATCCCAAAATTTCCTCAGTCTCCCTCCTACCGGTATCATTTCACTTGGACTGCCGTCCTGAGGTCTTGCCTCCCTGACCACGACCACCTCTGAATCCCCTTCCCCTTGAGGGGCGTCTAGACGAGCCTCTGGCTGCTCCTCTAGGCTTTGCTCGAAAGGAAGAAGACTGTCCTTCGAACGTTGGGGTGAATGCCGTGGACTGACCTGGCACAGCCTGGGGTACCTACTGAAAAGTGGTCGGGGTTTGTGCCACCATCTGGGGCACTGGAGGCAATGGCAATTGCAGTTGCTGTTGCTGTCTAGAGGGCTTGGCTGGCCGAGACGGTAGCCTAGTCCTCATATTCTTCCTCTTTGGTTGAGGACCCTCATCCGGGGAAGACTTTCTTTTGATAGCCAGGCCCCACTTCTGGAGAAGGTTTCTATTCTCCACGGCGGCCTTATCAACAACTTCTTTGACCACATCGGTAGGGAAAAGGTCTTTTCCCCAAATGTTGGAGGAGATTAACTTCCTTGGCTCGTGCCTCACCGTAGCCCCGGTGAACACGAACTCCCTACAAGCTCTCCTTGCCTTGACGAAGCCATAAAGGTCCTTCGTCACTGTGGCTAGGTGAGTCTTAGCCACCACCATGAACATTTCATGGACCTTGGGGTCACTTGCCATCGTCTCAAGAGTAGTCTGATGAGACATTGAGGCAGCCAGTCTTTCTTTTGTCTCGAACTCTCTTCGTAAAAGAAAGTCGGACAGCTTGGGGAGGTCCTCGCCGAATTGCCGTCCAGCAATATCAGCCTCCAACTTTCCCACTGAGAATGTCAGATGGACATCCTTCCAGTCTTTGTGGTCCATAGGCAGGGCCAGCGACAAGGGTTTACACTCCTCCAGGGAGGGGCAAGGCTTGCCGGCCTCGACTGCCTTTAGGACAGCCGCAAACCCTTTCTGTAAAAAGGGGAAGGCTCTAGCAGGAGAGGACACAAAGGAAGGGAGCTTCTTGCTCAATGCAGCTACCTTCGAGTTAGAGAAGCCCTTCTCCTTCATCGAGGATGAAAGTAGGGCTTGAGCCTTAGCGTGGTCCATGATTATGACCTCCTTCGGCTCTGTCTCCTCCCTTGAAGCTGGTTCTTTTCTCAGCCGGACATAGCAGTCCGGATATGATGCCTTGCTGGGCCAGAATTCCACCTCCTCTAGGGGAACTGAACCCAGCTTATCCGAGATGACGATCTTTCCAGTCGTCATCGGCATGTGCTCAGCATACCTCCATGGGTTAGCATCTGAGCATAAGGGAAGGTCTTTCACATTGAGCCTTTTCCGGGGCCCATGTGATTCTGCAAGGGACTGCATCCGCAGTTCCATAGCAGCCGCCTTCTCCTGATTCTCCTTCTGCATTTGTTGGATCATACCAACAATCGAAGAGAGGGCCTGTCCCAGCTCTACTGGGAGACCCGCCGATGTTGAGGGAATAGGCTCCGGAATCTGAACCGGAGTAGCCGACACCTTGTCGACCTCATCCTCTACGACGTCCGGGGCTTGAACTTCATCCTGACCTTCTGCCAGGAGGTCTTGTTCCAAACGCTCGTCCACGTCAGACATCCTGTCATCTAACTGGATGTCTTGCATCGCGACCGCGACTTCAACGTCCACCTGGACCTGATCTTGGGGGATCTCCTCTTGAGGCTGGGGAATCACTGCATCAGCTGATGCCTTGGGAAAAAGATACGCCCTCATCTTCTCACTTGGAAGATAAGGGCCAGAGGTGTACTTTTGGAAGCCCCTTACCCAGGTACGAAGCTTCTCCCTTGCTATATCCCTTGATTCCGCCGTCCTAGGGGAATCAAAAGCCTCAGTAATCAGGTTAGTGCATACAGTACATACCTGAGGGTCCCAATACTGGAGATCATCCTTGGAGACAGCGCATGCTGCGTGTCTCCTACAAAACTCATGTCCGCAGAGGTACTTGCTGCGGACGTTGCAGAAAACATTTCCGCACTTCGGAGGGTCCTCCTGTAAAGAGAAGAAATTTGCATGAGTATCAAGTGAACTATGTATCACTGGATATGCATAGTATAGCATAACAATTCATAAAGGAAAGACACACACTTGTGTTTCCCTCACAACCCATTGTTGCAGCCTTCCAGATAATAAAATCAAATGGTTAATCTCTTCTAGAGTAACCAATGCAAGGTTTCCAGAGGAAACAGGTGAAGCTCACACCTAAGCAATGATTTTAAGATCCTGGATAATAGACAGGAAAGAACTCACTTTCCTATCTGTAGGGCAACAGCAAAGGGATGTGCAAGAAAACACAAAAGTGTTAGAACACACAGTGGTGTACCAAAACCCTTACCATAGTTTTCTTCTTACTGTATATGTTATACTGAAGAATACTAGTACAGTATAGGGGGATACGTGCCGACACACACCATAACTAGCTTTAAAGTATACTACTTAACAGCTATAAGGCGGCAGAACTCTGGTTCAAATGCATGTGCCGGCCGGCAGCAACTGCCGGCCGGCAACAGCCAATGTCGGCCGGCAATGGCTGCCGGCCGGCAACTACACGAGGTAGTACCCAGCTGCCGGCCACACTCTTGGTGACCGGCAGACAAGGGCTGACATAAGCCGGCCGGCAAAGGTACAAGACCGATGCCAGCCGGCAGCAAAAGAACCAGAGGACTACGCCTGCCCGGCTGCCGGCCTCATAGGCCGGCAGCCGGGTCGGGTACAGCACTAGAAGAAAAATAGAATGGATGCCGGGATAAGAGTGTACACTACCTCCAAGCCCGGCAATCAGAAAGAGTGCATATAAGGAAGGGGAGAATCTAATTCAGGCTTCCTGACCAATGCCGTCTGGCTCTACAGGCAGGCATGGATGAGGGACCAAGGGAGGTCCGGGCAGCACTCAAAATATAAGACCCTTGCCGGCCGGCAGCTCTGCCGGCCGGCAGCTCTGCCGGCCGGCAAGGGGCTGAGTCAATTCCACATCCTAACCTAAACTAGGTCCAGATGTAGAACGACGTACAGTACTGTAATGGCTAGGCCATTACGGAGATAGAGGGGGAAGGGACAAGAGGGTCCTACCAACCTTGCTTTAGTGACGGATCACCCGCAGCCAAGAAACTTATCTTAACCTAAGGGAGATCTAAGGGGGAGGCCAGCAATACTTGCCAGCTCCCAGAGCACCAAAGCAAGGAAGGTGTTGCTACTCCCAGGGAAAGAAATTTATCCTCCCCCGAGAACAGCAACAAGGACTAGTCTGGTAGATCACAAAAGAAGGAATCATATCCACAGAAACCTTCGGTAGTGACCTAAGGAGGCTAAGCCCCCTTTGTCTGTGTCAGCCCAGCGAGGGAGACTCTACCCCAAGCTAGACAAACACAGACTCAGACTAAAAAACTCTGTTGTTTTGTCCCTCTTTGAACCATACTACTGGAACAGGAAGGTACAGTAACACCCCAGTATAGTTTTATCGAAAATAAATTCGGAAAAAACCACTTAGGGATAAGCCCAAGGCTTAAACAGAGGGAAAGGGATTGCATACCTTCTCCGAAGAAAAGAAAGCGGGGAGTATGATAAAGTATACTAAGGCTCCATAAGCAACTTAGCCTAGGCACCAAGAGAATCGATTACCTAAATCACCGAAACTCACTCGTATACTATCTTGGAAATATTCCACACAGTCTTAAATGTATAAAACATAGCCTAAAGCTTCAATAAAATTTTTATTACACTCGGAAAAACCAAAATCATGCATGAAGTACTAGGACCAAACGACTAGGCTACATGGCCTAGCGTAGGCCAGAATGGCGAATACTTCGCCAAAATAATACTAAGCACGAAGGAAATCCTATGTAATGCTAAATAGCTAAAATTGATTAAAGCAAAACAACCGGGAATGTCGCTCTGACTAACTAAACTTATACCTAGCGAGCGACAGCGTCCAGGACGCCTCCGGTAGGCTACGGCTCTTGTATCAAAGATTAATCCTATTAATCACTCAAAAATTTACCAAGAGCCTACATTTATACATAAAAGACATTATACTCAACTTATCAGAGGCCGACGAAGACGGAGAAGCCATGAAAAGTAGAATAAATCCAAGATTTGCGAGAAACAGAGGAAAAAACACCGAGTTGTTAAGCTACGCAAAAAGGAATACAGATGGCGCCAGGATTGGCGCCAGGCACGCATACGAATCGGAGGATAGGGAGCCTTGGGAGCGGCTCCCCTTTTTCTTTCCCGAATTCGTTTCTTGCCAATCGCCTCCTACGAGACGAAATCTCTGTCCAGGATGCAGATTGCCATGTGGCGTGTCAAGAATACGTCCTCTGATATGTCGCGATATCCCTTTCACGAGGGATACTCGCTCCAGGGGTTAGAATTCTGGTACCGTAAGGTAAATTCTCTGGGAATATCGTCGTAGTTGTAATATACCCTAGGAAGCTACCCTATAGGAACTTCCATCAGGACGACATGGCTTGAGCCCAAAAAATAGATTCACAGAGTTGACTCAAGCGGGCGACCCTGTTATACAATGGGGATAATGAGGTCGAAAGAAGCAAACAGTTACTTGAATAGCTAAACTCTTCTATAGTCGATGCTTTGCAATGAGACTATAGCTGTTAGGAACCTTGTTTTCAATTATGGCTCAGCAATAGCTTATCAGGAAGCAGCGGGTTCTCTGGTGTGTTGCAAGGAGTCTAAAACGATTAAAACATTATTTACAAGAACAATATCAAGTCGACTTTTCAGGGGTCGGAAGTTTAGTCTGAACACTGTGTCACTGAGATGTGCTTTAAAGATAAAAGACTTTTCACCCTCAAATTCAATATTCCGTATTTGTTGGGCCTATAAGCATTTCCATTCCTTAACTTGAATATCCAGCCTAGAATTTCCATCGAACAGTAACAATTAATTTCCAAGATTTCACTATAACTGTTGTTTGTTCGTAAATATGAATGTATAAAGAACAAACAATATCAGTAGACCATGTTTGATACAATTCTTTGGAAACTTCAATTTTACACAATGTGATGTATGAAGTACATGATGAAAGGAGAAGTATTGATTTTTTTTAAAAGCTCAAGATAGAGACGGCTGGCAAAATGTAACCGGGGCCGTTAGGGTCAATAGGCCTAGGACAAGATGATGACCATAAAATGTATTTTAATTCAAACTCTTTAACCCTGGAACGGTACGGTGGGTCGTCCGCGACCCCGAGCGTCAAAAAAAAGAGGTTTTTCTCACGTGACTCACACCCGTGACTGAATTTGTGGGTGATCAACCTGCAGTAGGTGTCTCGCCTACACGCTCTAGTAGTGTCCAGATGTGCATTGCTGTAGCTGTACTCCTTCCCCGATTTCTGAGACGCGTCGGGGGTCGAGCGTGACCGAGTTTACCCTTCTAAGGTAATTTGCATAATTATCAAAGTTATTACGTATTATGAAATTGTCGTAGAATGGTGCAACTTCTATAGGTTATCAGTTGTGGAAAGTCTTGGTGGATTGTTTGGCTACCATGTGCATGAGTTTTTTTTTTAGTCAAAATGTCGTTCATCACCACGAGGACCATTTTACCGCGAGTGCCCCTTTTTCATTTTTTTTGCCAAGTCATTTTTCCGTAAGATATTGCCAAATAGTGTCGTAAAACTTTTGCTTTTTTAGTGTTGGAAAGTGTGTCTAGATGATCTGGCTTCCCATGCGTGACTTTGTTTTTGTCAGATACGACGTAGTTATTGGTATATTGGGTATTTAACTGCGGTTGCCAATTTCTGTTTTTTTTTTTTTTTTCAATATTTGTAAAAATTTACTACGTAGTAAGGAATTGCCGTATATTATTGATTTTTTTTTTCATGTTTATGTGTTAGAAAGTGTGCCTTGATGGTTGGGCTAACACGTGCATGTCTTTTTTTTTTTTATCTGAGATGCTGTATATTAGAATGTTGGGCATTTTACCGCGAGTGCCTCTTTTTCATTTTTTTTTATTTTTTTGCCAAGTCAGTTTTCCGTAAGATATTGCCAAATAGTGTCGTAGAACTTTTGCTTTTTTAGTGTTGGAAAGTGTGTCTAGATGATCTGGCTACCCATGCATGACTTTGTTTTTGTCAGATACGACGTAGTTTATTGGTATATTGGGTATTTAACTGCGGTTGCCAATTTCTGTTTTTTTTCAATATTTGTAAAAATTTACTACGTAGTAAGGAATTGCCGTATATTATTGATTTTTTTTTCATGTTTATGCGTTAGAAAGTGTGCCTTGATGGTTGGGCTGATACGTGCATGTCTTTTTTTTTATCTGAGATGCCGTATATTAGAATGTTGGGCATTTTTCCGCGAGTGCCCCCTTTTTATTTGTTTTGCATTTTTTTGCTTAG
>NC_090737.1:100491753-100509253 GCF_036898095.1 Palaemon carinicauda | reverse complement strand
GCAAGGTATAGTGACATTGCTCTATCATGCAGGACAGTGCCCTAGAGACTGACCATATATACATATGATCAGCGCCCAAGCCCCTCTCCACCCGAGCTAGGACCAAGGAGGGCCAGGCAATGGCTGCTGAGGACTCAGCAGATGGACATATAGGCTCCCCCCAAATCCCCCCCCCCTCCTTAGCTCACAAGGATGGTGAGGTTGCAGCGACCAAAGGAACTAACGAGTTTGAGTGGGACTCGAACCCCAGTCTGGGGTTCACCAGTCAGGTACGTTACTGCATCGGCCACCACAACCACAATAATTGTAGGGGTCTTAAAAGGCATCGATGACCCGCTAAGAAATTATTAGTATTGCTTGCCTTCTACCTGCTACTGACTGTTTTCTAGTAAGATGAATCTACTTTATGCCTTTTGGACACAATGTTTGCCAGAACCAGTGTGACCCCCTTTCTCAAAATTACCATCAACATCACTACGCTAAAGTATTTTTTAACCCTTGACCTCCTGATTGGATTTCATCAGTTGCCCATGAACCCAGAAGACATCCTCAAGACTGACATATGCTTTCAGTTACTCCTGCTTTGGCCTTCATAATGTAGGGGCCACATTTCAAAGACTCATGATGACATCTTAGGGGACCTCCCCTTTTGTGTATGTCATGTAGAAGACATACTGGTATTCTATCTCTCTAGACTAAACAAGACCACCTATGTCACCTACGCTACATATCGACCTTGACCTCCTGAAGCAGTACAGCCTTGTTATCAGATATGACAAGTGTATCTTTGGCCCAAAGGATGTGGCATTCTTTTGTCATTGCAACACTCCTGAGGACGTTCACCCCCTCCCTGACAAGGTATCACAGTACAAAAGTTAACCATACTCTCCACCGGCAAAGCACTGCAGTCTACAGTTCTTAGGCGCGGCAAATTAGTATCTCCAGGTCTGGCCAACCACTCTTGCCCTCCTTTACAAGTCTCTTCGAAGCAACTGGACTCTTAAACAGAAAGGACATTTAAACTAAATATAATCCTTAAATCTATATTCCTTACAACTAAAAACGCTCAGTAAATACCAACAACGATACCCTAACATACAAAACACCAAAAAATTTTTATATATATATATATATATATATATATATATATATATATAAACATATGTATATATATATATATATATATATAATTATATATATATACTTAGATATATATATATATATATATATATTATATATATATATATATACATATATATATATATATATATATATATATATATATATATATATATATATATAGCCACTTTTGACGGCATTTGCTGACAATTGATAGTGTGCACCGGCCAGTTTTATGGAGAGTCTTGCGTTATGGAGTTCCTCCTGAATATGTAAATATGATGAAGTTAATGTTAATGGAGTCTTATCAAATGAATTTCCAGTGAACATTGGAGTACTCAAAGGGAATGTGTTATCACCTATGTGGTTTATCGTACTCATGGAATTTGGAATGCGTAGAACAGTTAGAGATGGTGGAGAATGATTGGACTGGATTGGTGATAGAAATTTATGCTGATGATGCTGTCCTTCTTAGCAGAACACCACAGGATTTGCAATGCTTGCTTACCAGAATGCATGAAATATCACGCGAGGTTGGGCTGAAGATAAAAAGAAGAAAGACAGAGATGATGAGAATTGAGTATGCAATGGAAGATGAAATATCATAGGAAGGAAAAATGATTGATGAGATACAATCATTTAAGTATTTAGAAACTATTATCTCCAATACAGGGTCTTTAGAATTGGAGTTTCGTGAAAGATTGAAAAAAGCAAATCAGACAATGGCTAGGTTATGTAAAATTTGGAAATCAAATCGCCTGAAATTACATATAAAAATCAGACTATATATCAGTTGAGTGAGATCGGTGTTACTCTATGGACATGATTCATGGTATGACGAGGAAACAATCTCTAATAGATTTAGTAGATTTGAGAACAAATCCCTCAGAAGGATATTAGCAGGAGAGGATTTGAAATGAAACTATAAGAGAGATTACTCGAGTGCTATATGTGGATGAGATCATGATGAGGGGTAGATGAAGATGGTTTGGGCATGCTCTTCGTACTCTTCAAGAGAAATGAGTTCACCAAACGTTCAGCTGGGCTCCATAAGGCACTAGAAGAGTTGGAAGACCCAGACCTACATGGCTGAAGACTATAAAGAGCGAAGGAGATGATGAATGGAAAAGCATTGCATTAAAAGCTCTAGATAGAGACGGGTGGCGAAATCTAACCTAGGCCCTTTGCGTCAATTGGCGTAGGAGATGATGATGATGTATATATATATATATATATATATATATATATATATATATATATATATACATATATATATACATATATATATATATATATATATATATATATATATATATATATATACATACATATATATATTTATACATATATATATATATATATTTATATATATGTATATATATATATATATGTTTATGTAAATATACGTATAATCATTCATTCATATATATATATATATATATATATATATATATATATATATATATATATATATATATATATATATCCTGATATCCTCGGAAGGAAAGACCCGATCTTTCCAGTGCATAGCCCCGTATTCACTATGTAGTCACCAGGATCCAGAGTTCTTCTCTGGATCCTGGTAGTCACTACAATCGCATCATCAAACGACAAAAATCTTCATATTATTAAAAACCCACCAACCATTAAAGCCCTTCATTGTGTCATACTCTATTTCTTTCAAGACAGCTGAGCATCCTTGTCCTTTCCTAGAGATGCCTGAGTTGTGTGACATCAACACCTTACACATGTTTGACATCACATCTTCCTCTTTGTTTCCTCAGAAATGAAATTGGTAAATGAACACCGCTATGGGAAACCGTATACTTTTACTCACATTTGGTTCCTTTTCAAACAAGTGAGCATCGCGATCCTCTTTCCAAAAGCATCAAGATAAAAAAAACAATGACATAACGAAGGTCTTTGATCTGTCGGCAAGTCTTTGATGTCTGCATTTCATAACCCCCCTCCCCTTCTCTCTCTCTCTCTCTCTCTCTCTCTCTCTCTCTCTCTCTCTCTCTCTCTCTCTCTCTCTCTCTCTCTTTCCATTTTCCCTCCCCTAGAACATCATCCTTTTTTCTACCACCATTTGTTGATGAGCTTCCATTTTTCCTTTTGTTGGCCTTTTATTTTCTTAGCACTTTAAAAGGCAGACACAACTTCACGGCTTTCCTCGTGTTGGGAGGTTGATTAATAAGAAGGGGAAGAATCTCGAGAGCTTTAATTTAGAGGCTGTGATATGTTCGTCCAAAGTCTAAACGCTATAAGAATTCCATTTGGGTCTAAAATTTTGCAGTTATTGATTGCAATAGATATTTTTCTCATTATTATACACGCATATATATATATATATATATATATATGTGTGTGTGTGTGTGTATATATATATATGTATATATATATATATATATATATATATATATATATATATATATATATATATATATATAGTATATCTTCTTTCGCACCGTTATCCTTACATTAAGGGGTCGGTTGTCTGATATGCCCTCTCCAGTGCCTTCTATCAAATTCCTCATCGTTCACCAAACTTCTTTTTGTAGCATTCCTCACCATCCAATCCTCTGTCTCCCTCTCGATCTTCCCACCCGAAATGGTTCCTTCTGTAGGTAGTAGGTTGGTAGGGCACCAACCACCCGATGAGATACTACCGCTAGAGATTTATTAGCTCCTTTGACTGGCCTGACAGTAATAAATTGGATCCATATGTCTGGTTACAGCTCATTTTTTTTTCTTTACCTACACATACAACAAATAGTCTGGCCTATTCTTTCCACGTTTTCCTCTGTCCTCATACACTTGACAACACTGATATTACCAAACAATTCTTCTTCACTCAAGAGGTTAGCTACTGCACTATAATTCTTCAGGGGCTACTTTCTTTTTCGTAAGAGTAGAAGAGACTCTCTGGCTATGGTAAGCAGCTCGTCTAGGAGAAGGACACTCCAAAATCAAACCAATGTTCTCTAATCCTGGATAGTGCCATAGCCTCTGTACCATGGTTCCTCTGTTTTGGGGTGAATTTCTCACACTCGGGCACATTTTTCTATCTTATTTCTCTTTCTCTTGGTTTTTTTTTTATGTTTTATAATCTATATATGAAAGGTCTTTATTAACGCTGTTACTGTTCTTAAAATATTTTATATTGTTCATTACTTCTCTTGTAGTTTATTTACTTATTTCCTTTCCTTACTGAGCTATGTTTCCTGTTTGAACCCTTGGGCTTATGGCATCCTGCTTTTCCACCTAGAATTGTAGCTTAACAAGTAATGATAATAATAATAATTATAATTCCTCCTCTCTCCCTCCCCACCATTCATTCTCATCACATACCCACACCATATCAGTCGTGACACTCCTATCACTTCTGTAATCTTTTCTATACCTGCCATTTCTGTTAATTCATCATTTTCCATCTTTCAAGCAGTGATATATCCATAATCCACTTCAGCATTTTCATATCTGTTTTCTCATCCTTTGCTTCCTCTTTTTGTCTTAGAGCACACGTTTCCGATCCATACATGAACACTGGTCTTATTACTGTGTTGTATATCTTGACTTTTACCCTGAATGGCAGTTTCTTATCACATATCACTCCTGCTACCTCATTATACTTCCCCCAGGCTACCTTTATTCTTTTTTCAACTTCAGCCTCACATTTTCTCTCCTGACTTATAATAGAACCTAGGTATCAAAAGTGTTCCACTAGTTTTATAATCGAGACTTTACTTTCATGTATGGCTATCCTATCCCTACCTTCCTTACTGCTCACCATAGTTTTAATCTTATCCCCATTTACCATCAAGCTACCCCTGTCCAAAGTTTCTTGCCACTTTACAACCCTTCACTGTAATTCTTCGTCTTTTTTAGCAGTAATCACCAAATCCTCTGCATATAGCAACTCTCACAACTCTTCATTTCTAATCTTTTCACTTGGCACATCCGAGACCAGTACAAATAAGAATGATTTTATTGGTGACCCCTTGTGTAATCCAATAATAACTTAAAAGGTTTCATTTTCCCTAATATCTGTTATTATTTTTGCCCTTGTTGTTTTGTACATCATGTCTAACATTCCAAACTTCTCTAGAACTTCCCTCTTCCTCAAGCACCAAAACATCACTTCTCGTGGTATCCTATCATAAGCCTTTACTATATATACACAAGCACAGAAGAGCTTTTAGTCAGTATCTTTTCCTGTAGCCGCCTTACTATAAAGATGGCATCCACAGTCCCTTTCCTCCTCATGAATCTATACTACTGTTTCCTAATCTTTACCATTTCTTTCAGTCTTTCATCTAGTACCCTCTCAAAATCTTTCAAACCATGCTCTGTTAGTTGTTTAATTCCCCTGCAGTTACTACATTCTATGATATCACCTTTCTGCTCAAATATAGATACCATTAGACTCTCCCTCCGAATTTTTAGGCATTACTTCCTCTTTCCATATTGCTCCAGATAAATCTAGCATCCATTCCTCCACCTCTGTAGGTAGTATCTTACCTATTTCAATTTGAAACTCGGATGGACCTAGGGCTTTAGCATTTTTTTTTTATTTTACTCAATGCCCATTTCATTTCTATATACCGTATCTCCATCACTGACCATTCCACCCTTTGTGCTTCTCCCAGCTCTTCTCTTTCTCTCATTTTCATCATTCAATAATTGATCAAAATATTCTCTCCATCTCCTCTTAATGTATTTATCCTTATGCAATGTATTTCATCTCTATCCCTGATGACTGCCAGTTGCCCCAAAACCTGTCTCTGAAATTTCTTAAAGTTTGACATCTTATAGATATTTTTTTTCTCCTTCCCTTGTTCTTAGCCTTTCATTCAATTGCCCTACCGCTCTTCCAATACCTATTCTTTCCTCCTAGAATATTTTTCATCTTCTCTGTATTGTTACTTTGCTTCCTGTGTAGGCCTTACCATCCAGTCCTTATAGGCCTTCGATTTTCTGTTAACTGACTCTTGCTTCTTTCTGTCCCATGATCACTTCTCTTCTTTCAACACACCACAACCGCTGGGTCTTCCCATTAATTTCTGTTTCCCTTACACATATTTCCTTCATGCCCACCCAGATATTTTCTACTCTATCACCCTGTTCAATCTCTAAGTTCGACATTTTTAGTAATCTCTCTACAATCCTCCTAAATTGCTCATCCTTTTCTTCTTTAAGTTCCCAAACCATAATTCTAGATCTCCTCTTTCTCTTCTTGTTTTCTACCTCTAATTTTCAAATCCATCACTACCGGTCCATGATGTTGAACACACGATTCCCCCAAAATTACTTTACAGTTCATCACATTGCTTTTGGCTGCTCCTTTAACCAGGATACAATTTATATGGCTTTCCACTCCTCTACTTTCATAGATTATCAGGTGCTTATCCAACTTCTGAAACCAGGTGTTCATACATCCCAGTTCAAAATTTGTAGCCATTTCTAGTATATACTCTCCATCTTCATTTCAAATTCCAAACCCAAGGCCTCCATGTACTTCTTCATATATATCCCTTCTCTTTCCCATTCTGCCATTTCATGGTAGCTCCTATGATTAGCTTTTCCTCCTTCACTGTTCTAACAGCTGCCTCAAACTCTTGTCTAGATAATTATTTTCTCTAAATGTGTGTATATATATGTTTGTATAAAATCATCAAGCCTATTCCCCTAACAGATTGTGTTTCAAAAGAAGAGAAACTGCCACATTTAAACGTAAATCAATGGGGAACCACTTGCAGAGTAAAATTCCAAAACCTGAGTTGCTTCCTTTCAACGGCATTTTTCTAACACTTACTCTTGGATAGCAAGGCTCTTCCTCTCCCAAATGTCCTTAACACACTTTAGCTAACCCTTTTAAGGTTTTTTCCACCTCGTACCTCACAATACTTCTGAGTCATACACTATAACCTCCAAAATATTGATGTCCATTCTTTTCACATGATAGAGATTTGCAGTGTTATGATCCATCCCTTTTCTTCTGCTAAGCTATTTTTATGACCTCTTAGCATATCCATGTTTTTACCATTGTTAATTCTTCTTCCATCACATTTACCACACAGACAGTTCATCTTAACCACTTCAATTTTTTGTTCTTACATTTTCATTCAATATTCTTACATCACATCCATAAAGGAGTTTTAGTTGAGCAATCCTTTCCTGCATAACACTAACACATATGCCACCTCGTTTGCTTCTCGTATTCTGTGACTTGTCTATTTTTTTCCATCCCTTATATTTACCCTAAGACCCAAAATAACAATTCAACCTCTTTTATCTTCCACCATCCATAGCTATGAGTGTTAACAATGGGTCTCTACCCTGTGGCGCGTCTATCTTAAACAGGCAGCCGTGACACGCCAGAGAAAAGGCTCCAGCAGCCCCAAATCCTCATTTTATGTGTCCAAAATTGGGCAATGTATACAAGTCCAAGAATAGCCTTGTAAACCATAATAATGCACACAAACGATGTGAAGTTTCACATTACATTTAACATCTATAAAAAAAGCTTTGAATGCCATCATCACTGACGCTGGACTGCTATAAGAGATAGATTAGAGATCATAACTCCATATTTACTTTCAATTTGCTCTGAATATATTACTCTTGCTCACATTTGCTCTCAACTTCCTCCTCTTACAAACACCTTCAATTCTCTTGCTAGCTTCTGCTGTTTATCTTTCCTGTCCCAAATCAGTAAACATCAGATTCTGATTCTACACATTTATTCTGCCTCTTATCTATCTTCAAAACCTTCAAAATACTCACTCCATTAACCCAGGAGTACATTTATATCTGGTAGCATCTGTCTGAGATGTATTTACATATTAACCCTTTTCTCTGTATTTAATTCCCATCAAAATACCTTGTTATTCAACATGAAATTTTTATATACATTCTGTTCTATATTTTATTTTGATTGCTATATTGTTTCGCATACTCTTTCCCCTCTTATCTCTGCACTTGTCCTCTTCATGTTGCAACAGCACCTCAAAATATTTCCCTTCTTCCTTCACTAAATTTTTTATCTCTTTATCCCAACATTTACTCTGTACATTTTCTCTTCCTACTTTCCTATACCACATTCACTCCCTGCTGACCCTATTACCTAATCAAGGAATTTTAAATGATCCTCATTTGGTTCTTTTTTTCATCCATTTCATTAAGCCTAGCTTAGAGTTCATCCATTTTCTCCTTTTTATGCTTCTTCGCTCTTCTTTTTTGTGCAATTTATTTTTCTTGATTAAACGCACATCCATATGTTCATACTTCCCTTTCCAACTGATATCTACCTTGGCTTTGCTTTAATTAAATACTGATCCTATATAGTACCATACGCTCGTCCTCTTACCATTAAATACATCAACCTGGTCTTCCATGTACCTTTTACTAACACAGTCTAGAAAACGTGTTTTCTCCACCATCTTCTCTTTCCCATGTATACTTATTTATGTCCTTCGGGATCCATATATTTCCCCAACAATCAAGCCTATATCTTAGCACAACTTCAACAAGATTCTATCCATGTTCATATATATATATATATATATATATATATATATATGTGTGTGTGTGTGTGTGTGTATATATATATATATATGTGTGTGTGTGTGTGTGTGTGTGTGTTTGCGTGTGTTTATATATATATATATATATATATATATATATATATATATATATGTGTGTGTGTGTGTGTGTGTGTTTGCGTGTGTTTATATATATATATATATATATATATATATATATATATATATATATATATATATATATATATATATATATATATATATATATGTATATATATAACGGATTTTGAGCGAAGCGAAAAATCTATTTTTGGGTGAGATAGCCATGTCGTCCTGATGGAAGTTCCTATAGGGTAGCTTCCTAGGGTATATTACAACTACGGCGATATTCCCAGAGAATTTACCTTAAGGTACCAGAATTCTAACTCCTGGAGCGAGTATCCCTCGTGAAAGGGATATCGCGACATATCAGAGGACGTATTCTAGACACGTCACATGGCAATCTACGACCTGAACAGAGATTCGTCTCGTAGGAGGGAGATTGACGAGATACGAATTCGGGAAAGAAAAAGGGGAGCCGCTCCCAAGGCTTCCCTATCCCCCGATTCGTATGCGTGCCTGGCGCCAATCCTGGCGCCATCTGTATTCCTTGTAGCGTACACGAGGTGCTACAGATACTGTATGTAGGGAGGGGTCCTACAGCCCTTTCTTAGAAAGGCAAGGGCGGGTCCATCAGGACGACATGGCTATCTCACCCAAAAATAGATTTTTCGCTTCGCTCAAAATCCGTTTTTTGGGCTCAAGCCATGTCGTCCTGATGGAAGTGTACCAGAGCATTACTGTATCTGTGGATTCTCAGAACGTGCCGTACTCCCCGGAGATATTTATTCCCGGTCGACTAGACCTAGAGACCTAAGATGTTACCGTTATACATCTTTTCAACTAACTATAAACTATGTTAGAGCTTCCTGCCCCCTACAGGGAAGAGTCCTACTAGACTCTGGAAAGTCTCGAAGAGTACATATATCTATGTATGAATACCAGGCAAGCTAATATAGTGGTCTCGCCCTATATTAAGTAAAGCATAGTTTGTATAGAACCACTGCGTCAATATATTGACCAGTAATCCGCACAATACTTGTATTGGACAAAGGTTTATATCCGCATAGGAAGAAACTAATAAAACCGCCCTCGTCCCTTTATGGGACGGAGTCCTCCCATTAGGGGACTTACATAAACCAATGCAACATAGCTTGCAAAACAGAACAATTCTATCAGAATTATCCCAGATAAGATACATAGAATTAAAATGCTCAATTATACCAATAAATTGACACAGGTGAAAGAGACGCAAGGTTCTCAAGAACAAGTTTATTGACAGATAATAAACAGACAGGTTAACAACAAATATATATATTTATATAAAAGAGGGTAACCCAAAACTTTAAACATAAGTATGATAGTAAACAGAACTTGTTTATCTGAAAGAAAAACCATTAAACACCACTTTAATAAGATACCAAGGTATCAAGTCATAAAAATCTGTATTACAAATCAATCACATTAGCGTTAGAAACGCTTGGCACACATGTCTGAACTTATGCAAGGTTCACCTTTGAAAGAAGGAACAGTCTATATGGGCACTTGGTGCCCTTATTTAGTTTGTAGTACAGTATGTACCTACACACTCACCCTGGACTTAATCGTCCCAATTAAGACCACTGTTCCTCGCAGAGTTAAACAGTAGGGTTAACTACACGACCCACTGCTACCACAGATCTCTTAAGTTCCTCTACTTGCTTCGCATAGTGGCGAAAGAACACCCTGGAAGACTTCCAGCCCGTGTATGAACGGAGATGTTCAAAATCCATACAATTAAAGAAATTTAGGGATGAGGCAACTTTCCTCGGATCGTGACCTGCGGGTGTACTGTCAGGATCCGCTCTGCGAATAAAATATGTCATTTTCGCTCTGAGTTGATTCAGAGATAAATTTGAGCCTGATGTTTCTCCCCTGAATAGTTGACTACCCTTGAAGTCTGAAGTTCTACGAAGATAGACCTTTAGGCATTCTACTGGACATAGAGATGCATCTTCTTTCAGAGGGCAGATTCTCCAGGGACCCCACCTGTTGGTGGGTAACTCATTCTTGGCGAGAAACGTAGGATCCGGAAACAGGTTCAGCTCCCCCCCATCCAGGAACTGAACACGACCTGCCTCTCTCGAGAGGGCTACGATCTCACTAACCCTGGCCCCGGACGCGAGTGCAAATAGGAAAATAACTTTTTGCGTCAAATCCTTTAACGCACATTCTTCATTGCTCAACAAGGAGGCGAAATGAAGAACTTTGTCTGAAGACCATGAGATGGGCTTTGGAGGTGCTGAAGGTCTGAGCCTAGCGCAGGCTTTCGGAACTTTATTAAAGATCTCGTTACCTAGGTCGATCTGGAAGGCAAATAAAATGGGTCTCATCAAAGCCGATTTACACACTGAAATCGTGTTAGCTGCCAATCCTTGGCCATGGAGGTGGATGAAGAAAGATAAGCAGAAATCTGTTGAGATCTCCTGCGGATCCTTTGCCTTTACAAAGGCCACCCATTTTCTCCAAGATGACTCATATTGCCTTCTAGTCGATTTGCACTTGTATTCCTCTAGGAAGTCTATGCTGGCTTTCGAAATCCCGAAGCGCTTTCTCACCGCTAGGGCGAGAAAATCATGAGCTGCAGGGTCTGGGTTTTCTGTAATGAAGCGCAGACAGTCGACTTCTGGACTCGCTGGGTCAGAACTGGATGTGGTAGCGGCACGAACTTCATCTGTAGTTCCAACGCCAAGGGGAACCACATACTGTTCGCCCACTTGTGGGCCACTATTGCCGCTACCCCCTTGAAGGATCTCAGTTTGTTGAGGACCCTCAACAGAAGGTTGTGAGGAGGGAACAGATAAATCCTGGACCATCTGTTCCAGTCGAGGGACATTGCGTCCACTGCTTCCGCTAAGGGGTCCTCGTACGGGGACACGTACAGGGGCAACTTCTTGTTGTCTTTCGTCGCAAAGAGGTCTATTTGCAGTCCTGGGACTTGATTCAGAATGAAGGAAAATGATCCTGCGTCTAAGGACCATTCCGACTCTATCGGTGTGAACCTGGATAGAGCGTCCGCTGTCACATTGCGGACTCCTTGAAGGTGAACTGCCGACAGGTACCACTTCTTCTTTTCCGCCAATCGGAAAATGGCTAACATCACTTGGTTGAGAGGTGGTGACCTCGACCCTTGTCGATTCAAGCATCTCACAACCACCTCGCTGTCTGTCACCAATCTTATGTGGATCGAGTGACGCGGGGAGACTTTCTTTAAGGTAAGGAGCACTGCCATAGCTTCTAGAAAGTTTATATGAAAGGTCCTGAATAGCTTGGACCAAGTCCCCTGGACTTTTTTCCGATGAGAGTGACCTCCCCATCCCTCCTTTGAGGCGTCTGAGTGAATCGTCATCGACGGGGGAGGTGGCTGAAGAAGAACCGACTTCTTTAGATGTCTGGCTTGGGACCAAGGTCTGAGAAGAGTACGTAGCCGAGGCGGCACTGGTCTTCTCAGGTCTCTTCGCGCGTTTGATGCATACCTTCTCCAAACTCCGGTTGCATCCTTTAGCTGTGCTCTTAGCACTGGGTCTGTCACTGAAGCAAACTGGAGAGAGCCTAGTACCCTCTCCTGTTCGCGTCTTGATATCCTTTCGGAATCTAGAAGTCTCTTGACAGAGCCCGCTATCTCCTTCCTTTTCTTCATTGGGATGGAGAAACTGTGTGACAAAAGGTCCCAGTGGATTCCCAGCCACTGGAACTTTTGGGATGGAGAAAGTCGAGACTTTTTCTTGTTGATCTTGAAGCCTAGGTACTCTAGGAACTGGATCACCTGACTGGAAGCTTGCAAGCATTCGGTCTCGGATGCTGCCCACACCAGCCAGTCGTCCAGGTAGGCTACTACCTGAATTCCCTTTAGGCGTAATTGTTTGAGAGCTGCGCTCGCAAGCTTCGTGAAAATCCTTGGGGCTATGTTTAGCCCGAATGGCATGGCTCTGAAGGCGTACAGTTTCCGGTGTAGCCTGAACCCTAGGTAGGGGGAGAGTCGACGGCTGATTGGAATGTGCCAATAGGCGTCTGACAAGTCTATAGAGACTGAGTATGCCCTCTTGGGCAGTAAGGTCCTTATGTGTTGCAGTGTTAGCATCTTGAATTTGCAATTCACTATGAACTTGTTGAGTGGTGACAAGTCCAGAATGACTCTGAGCTTTTCCGAGTCTTTCTTGGGAACACAAAACAGCCTCCCTTGGAATTTGATGGACTTCACCTTTCGGATCACATTTTTCTCCAACAGTTCTTGAACGTACTCCTCCAAAATGGGGGTGGAGTGTTGGAAAAACCGAAGGCATGGGGGTGGAGTGCTGTACCAGCTCCAACCCAGTCCATTCTTGAGTAGGCTTTGGGCCCAGGGATCGAAGGTCCAGCGATCCCAAAATTTCATCAGTCTCCCTCCTACCGGTATCATTTCACTTGGACTGCCGTCCTGAGGTCTTGCCTCCCTGACCACGACCACCTCTGAATCCCCTTCCCCTTGAGGGGCGCCTAGACGAGCCTCTGGCTGCTCCTCTAGGTTTTGCACGAAAGGAAGAAGACTGTCCTTCGAACGTTGGGGCGAATGTGGTTGACTGACCTGGCACAGCCTGGGGTACCCACTGAAAGGCAGTCGGGGTTTGTGCCACCATCTGGGGCACTGGAGGCAAAGGCAATTGCAGTTGTTGTTGCTGTCTATAAGGCTTGGCTGGCCGAAATGGTAGCCTAGTCTTCATATTCTTCCTCTTTGGTTGAGGACCCTCATCCGGGGAAGATTTTCTTTTGATAGCCAGGCCCCACTTCTGGAGAAGGTTTCTATTCTCCACGGCGGCCTTATCAACAACCTCTTTGACCACATCGGTAGGGAAAAGGTCTTTTCCCCAAATGTTGGAGGAGATTAACTTCCTTGGCTCGTGTCTCACCGAAGCCCCGGTGAACACGAACTCCCTGCAAGCTCTCCTTGCCTTGACGAAGCTATAAAGGTCCTTCGTCACTGTGGCTAGGTGAGACAGCCACTACCATGAACATTTCATGGACCTTGGGGTCACTTGCCATCGTCTCGAGAGTAGTCTGATGAGACATTGAGGCAGCCAGTCTTTCTTTTGTCTCGAACTCTCTTCGTAAAAGAGATTCGGACAGCTTGGGGAGGTCCTCGCCGAATTGCCGTCCGGCAATATCAGCCTCCAACTTTCCCACTGAGAATGTCAGATGGACATCCTTCCAGTCTTTGTGGTCCATAGGTAGAGCCAGCGACAAGGGTTTACACTCCTCCAGAGAGGGGCAAGGCTTGCCGGCCTCGACTGCCTTTAGGACAGCCGCAAACCCTTTCTGTAAAAAGGGGAAGGCTCTATCAGGAGAGGACACAAACGAAGGGAGCTTCTTGCTCAATGCAGCTACCTTCGAATTCGAGAAGCCCCTCTCTTTCATCGAGGATGAAAGTAGGGCTTGAGCCTTAGCGTGGTCCATAATAATGACCTCCTTCGGCTCTGTCTCCTCCCTTGAAGCTGGTTCTTTTCTCAGCCGGACATAGCAGTCCGGATATGATGCCTTGCTGGGCCAGAATTCTACCTCCTCTAGGGGAACTGAACCCAGCTTATCCGAGATGACGATCTTTCCAGTCGTCATCGGCATGTGCTCAGCATACCTCCATGGGTTAGCATCTGAGCATATGGGAAGGTCTTTCACATTGAGCCTTTTCCGGGGCCCATGTGATTCTGCCAGGGACTGCATACGCAGTTCCATTGCAGCCGCCTTCTCCTGATTCTCCTTCTGCATTTGTTGGATCATTCCAACAATCGAAGAGAGGGCCTGTCCCAGTTCTACTGGGAGACCAGCCGATGTTGAGGGGATAGGCTCCGGCATCTGAACCGGAGTAGCCGACACCTCGTCGACCTCATCCTCTACGACATCCGGGGTTTGAACTTGATCCTGACCTTCTGCCAGGAGGTCTTCTTCCAAACGTTCGTCCAGGTCAGACATCCTGTCACACAACTGGATGTCTTGCATCGCATCTGCGACTTCCTCGTCCACCTGGACTTGATCTTGAGGGATCTCCTCTTGAGGCTGGGGAATCACTGCCTCAGCTGATGCCTGGGGAAAAAGATACGCCCTCATCTTCTCACTTGGAAGATAAGGGCCAGAGGTGTTCTTCTTGAAGCCCCTTACCCAAGTACGAAGCTTTTCCCTAGCTATATCCCTTGATTCCGCCGTTCTAGGGGAATCAAAAGCCTCAGTAATCAGGTTAGTGCATACAGTACATACCTGAGGGTCCCAATACTGGAGATCATCCTTGGAGACAGCGCATGCTGCGTGTCTCCTACAACACTCATGTCCGCAGAGGTTCTTGCTGCGGACATTGCAGAAAACATTTCCGCACTTCGTAGGGTCCTCCTGTAAAGAGAAGAAATTTCCATGAGTATCAAGTGAACTATGTATCACTGGATATGCATAGTATAGCATAACAATTCATAAATGAAAGACACACACTTGTGTTTCCCTCACAACCCATTGTTGCAGCCTTCCAGATAATAAAATCAAAATGGTTTATCTCTACTAGAGTAACCAATGCAAGGTTTCCAGAGGAAACAGGTGGAGCTCACACCTAGGCAATGATTTTAAAATCCTGGATAATAGACGGGGAAGAACTCTGCTTCCTGTCTGAGGGCAACAGCAAAGGGCTGTGCAAGAAAACACAATAGTGTTAGAAGATACAGTGCTGTACCTAAACTTTTACTATAGTTTTCTTCTTACTGTATATGCTATACAGAAGAATACTAGTACAGTATAGGAGGATGTGTGCCGGCCTGCCTTTGCCGGCCGGCACACACCACAATTAGCTTTAAAGTATACTACTTAACAGCTATAGGGCGGCAGCCCTCTGGTTCAAATGCCTGTGCCGGCGGCAGCAGCTGCCGGCCAGCAACAGCCAGTGTTGGCCGGCAATGATTGCCGGCCAGCAACTACACAAGGTAGTACCCAGCTGCCGGCCACACTCTTGGTGACCGGCAGACAAGGACTGACATAAGCCGGCCGGCAAAGGTACAAGACCGATGCCAGCCGGCAGCAAAAGAACCAGAAGACTACACCTGCCCGGCTGCCGGCCTCATAGGCCGGCAGCCGGGACAGGTACAGCACTAGAAGAAAATAGAATGGATGCCGGGATAAGAGTGTACACAACCCCCCAAGCCCGGCAACCGAAAGAGTGCATATAAGGAAGGGGAGAAACTTAATTCAGGCTTCCTTGACCAATGCCGTCCGGCTCTGCCGGCAGGCATGGATGAGGGACCAAGAGAGGTCCGGGCAGCACTCGAAAACATAAGACCCTTGCCGTCCAGCATCTCTGCCGGCCGGCAATGGGCTTAGTCAATTCCACATCCCAACCTATACTAGGTCCAGAAGTAAAATGACATACAGTACAGTAATACCCCTGCCGGCCAGCTCTGCCGGCCGGCAAGGTACAGTACAGTAATGGCTAGGCCATTACGGAGATAGAGGGGGAAGGGACAAGAGGGTCCTGCCAACCTTGCTTTAGTGACAGATCACCCGCAGCCAAGAACTTTGTCTTAGCCTAAGGGAGATCTAAGGGAAAGGGCCAGCACAGTAGTATAATACCTGCCAGCTTCCAGAGCACCAAAGCAAGGAAGGCGTTGCTACTCCCAAGGGAAGATTTTATCCTCCCCGAGAACAGCAACAGGACTTAGTCTGGTCGATCACACAAGAAGGAATCATAACTTACAGAAACCTTCGATAGTGACCTAAGGGAGCTAAGCTCCCTTTGTAAGTGTTAGGTCAGCGAGGGAGACTCTGCCCCAAGCCAGACAACACGGACTCAGACTAAAAACTCTGTTGTTCTGTCCCTCTTTGAACCAGACTTTGCTGGAACAGGAAGGTACAGTAACACCCTAGTATAGTTTTATCGAAAATAAATTCGGAAAAAACCACTTAGGGATAAGCCCAAGGCTTAAACAGAGGGAAAGGGATTGCATACCTTCTCCGAAGAAAAGAAAGCAACCGGGGAGTATAATAAAGTATACTAAGGCTCCATAAGCAATTAGCCTAGGCACCAAGAGAATCGATTACCTAATTCACCGAAACTCTCACGTATACAATCTTGGAAATATTCCACACAGTCTAAAATGTATAAAATATAGCCTAAAGCTTCAATAAAATTTTAATTACACTCGGAAAAACCAAAATCATGCATTAAGTACTAGGACCAAACGACTAGGCTACATGGCCTAGCGTAGGCCAGAATGGCGAATACTTCGCCAAATAATACTAAGCACGAAAGGAAATCCTATGTAAAGCTAAATAGCTAAAATTTATTAAGCAAAACAACCAGGAATGTCACTCTGACTAACTAATTTATACCTAGCGAGTGACAGTGTCCAGGACACCTCTAGTAGGCTACGGCTCTTGTATCAAAGATTAATCCTATTAATCACTCAAAATTTTACCAAGAGCCTACATTTATACATAACAGACACTATACTCAACTTATCCGAGGTCAACGAAGACGAAGAAGCCATGAAAAGCTGAATAAATCCAAGATTTGCGAGAAAAACAGGAAAAAACACCGAGTTGTTAAGCTACGCAAAAAGGAATACAGATGGCGCTAGGATTGGCGCCAGGCACGCATACGAATCGGGGGATAGGGAAGCCTTGGGAGCGGCTCCCCTTTTTCTTTCCCGAATTCGTATCTCGTCAATCTCCCTCCTACGAGACGAATCTCTGTT
>NC_090737.1:100311753-100489253 GCF_036898095.1 Palaemon carinicauda | reverse complement strand
CATAATTTCTACGATTTGTTATTCTTTCTTCATTAGTTACAATATCTTGTTTGTTTTATTTTTTTCTTTCTTTTACCTTGATCTTCTTCCTCATGCTTAGTATAATCAATTTGCAAATTTCTTTCAATCTGTTCTTTTCTCCTCTCGTGTTCATGCTCATCCACTACACTTAAATTTCCTGAATATTCTTTTATGATATCATTGCCCGAGTCCCTAGTATCTTCTTTCATTATTATTATTATTATTATTATTATTATTATTATCATTATTATTATTATTATTATTATTATTATTAATTGCTAAGCTACAACCCTAGTTGGAAAAGCAGGATGCTATTAGCCCAGCGGCCCCAACAGGGAAAACAGTCTAGTGAGGAAAGGAAACAAGGAAAAATAAAATATTTTAAGAACAGTAACAACGTTAAAATAAATATTTCCTATATATACTATAAAAACTTTGACAAAACTAGAGGAAGAGAAATTAGATAGAATAGTGTGCCTGAGTGTACCCTCAAGCAAGAGAACTCTAGCCCAAGACAGTGGAAGACTATGGTACAGAGGCTATGGCACTACCCAAGACTAGAGAACAATTGTTTGATTTTGGAGTGTCCTTCTCCTAGAAGAGCTGCTTACCATATAGCTCAAGATTTTCTTCTACCCTTACCAAGAGGAAAATAGCCACTGAACAATTACAGTGCAGTAGTTAACCCCTTGGGTGAAGAAGAATTGTTTGGTAATCTCAGTGTTGTCAAGTGTATGAGGATAGAGGAGAATCTGTAAAGAATAGGCCGGACTATTCGGTGTCTGTGTAGGCAAACGGAAAGAACCGTAACCAGAGAGAAGGATCCACTGTAGTACTGTCTGACCAGTCAAAGGACCCCATAACTCTGTAGCTGTAGTATTTCAACAGGCGGCTGGTGTCCTGGCCAACCTACTACCTACCTTCATATTCTCATTTAGCATTCTTTCATTTAATTCCATTAAATCTGTAATCATTGAGTTTAGATTTCATTTCGTATGCTGGTTTTCCGTTACTTACTCAATCAAGGTTTCATGTTGTCCCTTGTACTTTCTGCAATCCTCTTGTAACATTTTTTTCTCTCCCTTTGTTACAGGTTCCTCGTTGCTCTCCACAAAACTGATTGTGGGCATACTACTAGAAGAAGCGTAGTAGGTGCAAAGCGCTGCAATCTGCAGAAAAATCTTTGTCATTAGTTACCTCCTACACATACAGCTCAGTTTGCATACTTTTACTTCTAACTTCCAGGGCCTGTCTAATATATCGGACATCTTTAGGTGGTGTTTCCAACTTCCTTAATTCTAATCCATCGCTTCTATATTTCCTTAATTCATTACATGTGCTCAGTTATATCATCTACCTCACTACATAACCTTCGAAGCCTTTCCTTTTCATGTGTGTTTCTATAATTTTCTTTTAAATCGATCATATTCAACCTTGTTTTCATAGTTATTACTGCTTCCTTGGTGTTGAGTTCTCCTATGTAATCTCTTCTGCCAATACCATTTACAAACCTCATTGTGGCCATTTCTGTTTTCTTTTCTTCCATTTTCTTTTAATTTCATTTGCCACTTTAATTTTGATTTCTTTTTTGAGTTCTAGTTTTTTATACTTTTTTTACTTCTTCAATTTTAATATTATCATTTTTTTTTCATCATATTTCTATAATACTTTTTCCCAGCAATCCTCGTATGGTTCTCCTATTTGGTCTTCCACTATCTCCAGGAATATGGCCGGTGTCTTGCAGAATACGTACATACATACATATACCAAAGGCACTTCCCCCAATTTTGGGGGGTAGCCGACATCAACAATGAAACAAAACAAAAAAGGGGACCTCTACTCTCTACGTTCCTCCAGCCTAACAAGGGACTCAGCCGAGTTCAGCTGGTACTGCTAGGGTGCCACAGCCCAACCTCCCACATTATCCACCACAGATGAAGCTTCATAATGCTGAATCCCCTACTGCTGCTACCTCTGCGGTCATCTAAGGCACCGGAGTAAGCAGCAGGGCCTACCGGAACTGCGTCACAATCGCTCGCCATTCATTCCTATTTCTAGCACGCTCTCTTGCCTCTCTCACATCTATCCTCCTATCACCCAGAGCTTTCTTCACACCATCCATCCACCCAAACCTTGGCCTTCCTCTTGTACTTCTCCCATCAACTCTTGCATTCATCACCTTCTTTAGCAGACAGCCATTTTCCATTCTCTCAACATGGCCAAACCACCTCAACACATTCATATCCACTCTAGCCGCTAACTCATTTCTTACACCCGTTCTCACCCTCACCACTTCGTTCCTAACCCTATCTACTCGAGATACACCAGCCATACTCCTTAGACACTTCATCTCAAACACATTCAATTTCTGTCTCTCCATCACTTTCATTCCCCACAACTCCAATCCATACATCATAGTTGGTACAATCACTTTCTCATATAGAACTCTCTTTACATTCATGCCCAACCCTCTATTTTTTACTACTCCCTTAACTGCCCCCAACACTTTGCAACCTTCATTCACTCTCTGACGTACATCTGCTTCCACTCCACCATTTGCTGCAACAACAGACCCCAAGTACTTAAACTGATCCACCTCCTCAAGTAACTTTCCATTCAACATGACATTCAACCTTGCACCACCTTCCCTTCTCGTACATCTCATAACCTTACTCTTACCCACATTAACTCTCAACTTCCTTCTCTCACACACCCTTCCAAATTCTGTCACTAGTCGGTCAAGCTTCTGGTAGCAGACACAGAAGAGAAGCTTGCAGAATAGAATATAAAAAATTGATGCTCTTCCATAACATCATAAACTCAGATAAAAAAGATTAGTAAGAGAGATAATTGAGGATCAGTTGAAGAACCCTTATAGAAAATGTTGGAGTAAGAGCATAAAAGAAATCTGTAGTAAATATGGGATGGAAGTTGGCGAAATACGAAGTTGGGGGAAAAAGACACTGAAAAAAAAAATCAAGAAAAGAATTATGGAAAAAATAGAAGAAATTATTGAAGAAATAAAAGAAAGTGATAAAAAGATTAAGATTTATAGAAAGAAATGGCCCACAACCTTATATCCCTTGTAATGAAGACAAAATTAAATATGCTCAATGTAAAAGCAAATTTCTGGGGGAAAATATGCAGGTCATTTGTGTGACCTGTGCCAAGAGGAAGAAGATAATACTGAACATTTATTTTCATGCCCCAAATTAGGACACTTAATGAAACTAGATATAAGTATGGGTACGTTGCAAAATCCTAGCAGGGATCTGATTGCATTTGTAAGTAGGGCAATGCAAATGAAAGAAAAATTTAAAAAGTTCAAACTGAGCACAATAGGTTGCCAAAACTAATGATAGCAAGGTGTTATCCTATCTGATTTCAAGACAGAAAGATTGAGAATTTCATTTTTAATTCATTTATGGTACAGGTAACATAAGGTTAATTGCAATAATAAGAATAAGCTTGGAAGCTTTGCACCTATCTATAATGCGATAGAGTGCCCGCAAACTTATTTTGCGGTGTGAGCAATTAGGAATCAGGAATCAGGAACTTAACTATAACTAATTTCAATGGGCCATATTCTTGTTTCTGCTATTAGCCCCCAGTAAGGTGTGGTTGCAACGTGTTCAAACCTTCCTCCTAAGACCTTGTACTATATCTCCTCTAGTTCTTTCATTTCGTTTTTTTATCACACTCCGTGTCTCAATATTTGCAAATATTACAGGTGCTGCTACTGTTTCATAAATCTTTATTCTCACAAGCAATGCGCCAAATCTCCTACTCGGTTACAGTCTCCATACTTCCTAACTGCTTGCACCATGTATTCTATTTCTGCTTCCCTTATTACTTATGCTAAGACCATGGTTTCCCTATTCTTAGTACCATTCTCCTAAGTATTTATATTACCTAACTGTTTCTATCCTTCCATTTTCAACCATTCCATTAACCTTTTTAACCTTTTCTGTTGTGTCTTATTACTAACACCGCTGACTTCTGTTGACTGGTGCTAAAAGTAAATTTCTTTAGTTCTTCCAAATTTTGGCTGTTGCTTATAGCTCTTTCTACTTTGTATTTGTTGTTGCTCAGAAACGTTATCATAAACCAGGGCTTCTATCCTATTTTTTTTTTCTAATCAATGTTATCGTCTTCTCACTTACAGAATTAACTTTGTCCGTAACAATTGAATATAATTTTGATCCAAAAATTGTTCCCTGTCTTACATTTCCTTGTTAATTTCTTCTGTATATTCGACAGGACTCTTAATAATTGCTTTAACTTCTCATTAAGTTTATAGACCATCTTATATCATCGTTCCCTACCATCTTACTCAATTCTTTAATACAGTCTTTCAAGCAGTTGATCGAAACACTACTGCCTCCCCAAACCATATGCATGTTGAGGTTCCTAAGTAATGATTATAATTTATAATATCGTTAAGTGTGCATAAGGTGATCTGCAGTTTATCTACCTCTATCCCAACCCAAGTTGCCCATCTTGTCATTAATTGCATCCTTAATTTTCATTAATCTTAGTTTTTTTTCTTTTAAATACTGTTTGTAATAAATAGTCCTCGTCTATATTCACCATCTATTCTGCTGCCTGTAGATTTACCGACCGATAACATTTCTAGTTCATCCCACCCATCTGGCATTTCTTTTCTCTCTTCAATTTCATCTATAATTTCTCTCGTGCTATTCTTCATGTCTTGGCCCAAAATACCAAACCTACCACAATAGGTTACCAAAACTGACGATAGTAAGGCATTATCCCAACTGATGTCAAGGTAGAATAAGATAAAAATTAAAAGATAATATTCTTTTTTATAAAAAAAAATTGTTTAAGGTATAAGTAATAATCTCAATTATAGCATAAATATCATATCTTTGCCATTACAGTAACAACTGAGTATAAGGTTAGAAGAAGCTTTGCACCTATCTATGTGGTAGAGTGGCCGCAAAACTCGCAAACTTAAGTTATTTTTGCTGTGTAAACAACACAGGAATCCCAGTCTGTATTTCTTGGTGTCCTACGAGTCATTTGGTTTTGAGAAATTTGCTGTTGATTTAATTAAGTGTGAAATTAAAGGAATTTTAGGTAATATTTGTAGCCAAATAAGGTTATATTGCAATAGAGTGACGTCCTGGCTTTATCTCAGAGTGTATGTTCTATTGTTTAAGCTTATATTAGAGTGCTGGTAATGGATGAGATTTGGGTGTATTATCCTTATTTAGGCCCTTTGTTGTAAATTATTTTAAATTAAGATCATATTAAAGCTTCGACCTCTTACAACAGTCGTTATGGGGTTGTATGTAGTTGTTGGGACAGGCGAAAACTTTCTTATTACTTGTCAAATCGATTTTCTCAATAAGGAAAGTGGATGTAATATAGTTACGGACAGGAAAAGCTTTTCTGCTAAAAACAGGGGGCTCTTGTTGAAAATCTTCCATTTTCTTCGATAAATTACACATTCTCCCTGCCAATAAAAACTTAACTAAGAAATAATACAGTAATCAATGTTTTTCAGCGTGTGCTGGATGTATGTATGACAGCGGCCACCTGTATGTATTGTTATGTCTAACGTATAATATGTCAGTGTAAGGGGGGTCACAGGTGGTTGTTAAGCCTCCCCCCCCCGCCCCCCCCGTTAGGTAAGTAGGTAAGGACATGGCTTGTAGGTTAGGTTATGAGGGAAAGTTTAGGTTAGCTAATGTCCATTTTTAATGAACGAGTGAGGAAGTGGCCGCTGATATACAAAGGCTCCGCATGTCCAGCTCAGTATGTGCCGCTTGTCAGTACACAGCTTGCGCACAGCCAAGCATAAATCATTAGATTGCTTAAAAATATCCCCGTTCTTAAATGGTCTAATGGGTTTTCGGTTTATTTGTTGTTGAAATGCTGTCTAAGCATGGGGATACTTTTTAGAATTCTAATGGTTTTTGCTCTACCATGAACGAGTGAAAAAGGAAAAACATCAAGCTCCTATGTACTGGCAAGAGTTACATTCTGAGCTGCGCACGCTAACCCCATTCATTAGTATTTATTAAATAAGTTATTATTTGCAGAGAAAATAAGTGTAATATTTTAAGAAAACGTTCATTTTTCTATAGGAAAAACTTTTTTTTTTTTATTGGAAAAGCTTCATTAGGAATATTGTGCTATAGTGAATATTTACCAACATTTTTTATTACTGACCCAGTCCGTCCCAACTAACTACAAAGTCCCCATACATTATTATAAATTACAACCCCCTCCCTATAAGGTCATATTTAAGGTGTAACCTTTTACGGAATTCTTTACATCAGGTCAGCTCTTGGCTTCCAAAGACTGTTGAACAAGTATGTCTCCTAATTTATTCATTTCCATTGGGACATTTATATTCTTACATTCAGTAAGTTATTTATACTGATTTTGAGACTACCAATGTGTATATACTGTACTGTAATTTGTTCCGTAACTGACATACAAACCATGCTATTTAATAGAGGTTTGTCCCGTAACTGAAATACAAACCACGCTATTTACATGGGGTAATTTCTTCGGCGTAGCTGAATGACAAGCCATAAGAATTTTAACGAGGGTTCACTACCCCTCCCCCTCACACACACCGGTGAAAGGCTCACTTTACTTTTGGCTTGGATGGCGATCGGATGTCTCCGCTCCCATCCTCACTTGACGGCCATTATTGTTTTGTCTTTTTAACTTACCTTTTCTTATACTTAATATATTTAAACATTATTGGTGTTTATATATATTCTTTTGTATAGAAAATAGTAAGTTTCCTTTGCTTTCAGTGTTGTGCGGTGTGTGTTGTGAACGTCTACGAGAGTGAACGCCGGCTTAGTCTAGGCTACCACGATTCTCTTCTTGGTCACGGCCGTTCACTCCTAGGCCACCATGGTTGCCTTCGTGGAGTACGGCCCCTCTCTCGAGGTCGTTCACCTCTTACTCCGTACTACGGCTACGACAGCTTCTCGGACGCGAGTCGCTATTTCGTTTTGTCTCAATTGTTTTTATGAATATAATTGTATTTTTAACTTTTCAGCTCGGGGAACACGCCCCTTCGGGGGTCTGTGTTCCTTAGAACATTCAAAGTCAGTTGCATATTTATAGTTGTTATAATTCTGTTTGTTCCGTAACCGAAATACAAACCACGCTATTTACAAAGGGTTATTACTTTTAGCGTAGCTGAAATGGCGAGCCATTAGAATTTAACGAGGGTGTATTACCCCCGCGCTAGTTAGCGGGGGGGTAGGGGAGTGGTAGCTAGCTACCCCTCCTCCCCCTCACACACAGGTGAATACTCACTTTCACTTTTGGCTCGGACTGTGACAGACGTCTCTGTCTTGGTCCTCGCTTGGCAGCCATTGTCTGTTTTGTCTTTACTTAATCGCTTACTTTTCTTTTACTCAATATATATGTAAACATGTTTTCATGTTTGTATATATATTTGAGTATAGAAATAAGTAAGTTTCCTTTTCAGATGTGTGTGTGTAGTGTACGATATCTACGTGGAGGCCTCGGCAGTTAGGCCACCACGGCCTAATTTTATGGGTTGCGATCGAGTTTGACTTCGGTCTTTCTCTCTCTCTCTCTCTTGAGGTCGTTCACCCTTTTACTATGTTTTACTACGCCCTTGTAGCTTCCTTCCCGTGTGGGTGGGGTTGCTACGCCGTACATTTTGTTTCAATTAGTTTATGAATCTAATTGTAGTTGTTAATTTTTCAGCTTGTAGAACGATTCCTTTCGGGGTTTTCGTTTTTTTCTTTAGTGTTCATTCATTTTTAAATTACATAATTACATAGTTACATAATTATAATTGTTATAATTCTGTTTTGGTTACAGCTCTCCTTCCGCGAGTGTAAGTGGTTGTGAGGGCACGTGCCTGTTGTGTAATTCTTGTTCCTTTTCCTCGGGATTCCTCTTCGGAGCCTTCCCGGGGGAATGAATGTGTACTAATATTATTTGTTTTTATTTTTTTACAGTTACCGATCTAGTTCGTTTCTGTAATATAGCAACGGTGTGAGCTGTCTGGTTGAGTCCTGGGGATTCGGCTGTTGCTGCCTCCCCCCTTGTATTGTCGTCAGGGGCGTGTCTCCTTCTACTGGTAGTACTCCCGTGTCGACGGACAGCTCTCCAGTTCATTTTAGAACAGTCAGGAGGCTTGCCTCCTTGGGCGGATAACTTTCCTTCCGAGGGAAGTTTTTTCCTGTCCAGGCTTGAGCTTTTCCTCTTTTGGGGGGTTCTTCTCTTGCCTTTTTTTCGTGCGACTATGCTCTTGGTGCTGAGCGGTCGCACCTGCAGTTTCGCTCAAGGGGCTGGGCAACTGCAGGAGCTCCTCTTCGGAGGATTGCCCCTTTTAGGTCACTGGCTGACCAGTCTCTTCCACGAAGTGTTTCTCTTTCGTTCGCGAGAGAGTACACTCATAGAGACTCCTCTTCGGAGGTTTCTTCTGTTGCTGTTGCTGTTGGCCTCCCTCGCCGTAAGGCCCTCCGTCCGCCTCGTCGTAAGGGCCTCTCATCTCCCTATAAGGGTGCTTGAGGCGCCTTTTTGAATCTCCGTTTGCAGCCTACAACTTCTTTTTCTCGATCTTCCGTCTTGGTGCAGATGGACAGCAGTCTAATCTCGTCTTCCGACGGGCAACGGTCTTCCCGACGGACAACGGTCTTCCCGACGGACAGCGGTCTTCCGACGGACATCAGTCTCCCGGCGGACAACGATCCCTTCGGGGCTAAGGGTTGCCCCCACGGGGGTTCTTCCCTTGCGTGTCAGGGTTTCCCTGCGCGCCCTTCTGTTCGTCAGCGCTCTCCTGTTCGTCAGCGCTTTCAAGATGATCTTCCCTGCGGTTCCTGTTACGTGCCCTGTGCGCCCACGTTCGCCCTCGCGATCTAGAACTTCGGTTCAGGTCGGGGTCAAGGACTCTTCTTCTTTGCACAGGCTTCCACGCGTAGCCTTCTGCTCGTCAGCGATCATCAGCTCGTCAGCGATCATCAGCTCGTCAGCGATCATCAGCTCGCCAGCGATCGTCAGCTCGTCAGCGATCATCAGCTCGCCAGCGATCTCCGGATCGCCCACGTGTGTTACAGCTGGCACGCCAACGTTCTCCAACACTTCTGAAGGAACATGGTTCGCCAGCTACTAGCTCAACTGCGGATGCTGATCGCCATCGCGCGACCCTCAACTGCAGATGCTGATCGCCATCGCGCGACCCTCAACTGCGGATGCTGATCGCCATCGCGCGACCCTCAACTGCAGATGCTGATCGCCATCGCGCGACCCTCAACTGCGGATGCTGATCGCCATCGCGCGACCCTCAACTGCAGATGATGATCGCCATCGCGCGACCCTCAACTGCGGATGCTGATCGCCATCGCGCGACCCTCAACTGCGGATGCTGATCGCCATCGCGCGACCCTCAACTGCGGATGCTGATCGTTATCGCGCCATCGCACAACCCTGAACGATTGCCCGCTTACGCATGCTGCTCCTCATCGCACAACCCTGAACGATCGCCCTCTTGCGGATGCTGATCACCATCGCACCCTTTCACGCGATCATTCACCTGCGCATGCTGCTCGCCATCGCACAACCCTGAACGATTGCCCGCTTACGCATGCTGCTCCTCATCGCACCACCCTGAACGATCGCCCTCTTGCGGATGCTGATCACCATCGCACCCTTTCACGCGATCATTCACCTGCGCATGCTGCTCGCCATCGCACAACCCTGAACGATTGCCCGCTTACGCATGCTGCTCCTCATCGCACCACCCTGAACGATCGCCCTCTTGCGGATGCTGATCACCATCGCACCCTTTCACGCGATCATTCACCTGCGCATGCTGCTCGCCATCGCACAACCCTGCACGATTGCCCGCTTACGCATGCTGCTCCTCATCGCACAACCCTGAACGCTCGCCCTCTTGCGGATGCTGATCACCATCGCACCCTATCACGCGATCATTCACCTACACATGCTGCTCGCCATCGCTTACCGCCAGCGATCTTCTTCACCTACGCGGCAGCACGATCCCTCGCCGTCACGCCCATTCGCCTACGCGCCCGCGCGATCGCTCGCCTGCGCGCCCGCGCGATCGCTCGCCCGCGCGATCGCTCGCCTGCGCGCCCGCGCGATCGCTCGCCTGCGCGCCCGCGCGATCGCTCGCCTGCGCGCCCGCGCGATCGCTCGCCTGCGCGCCCGCGCGATCGCTCGCCTGCGCGCCCTCGCGACCGCTCGCCTGCGCGCCCGCGCGACCACTCGCCTGTGCGCCCGCGCGACCATTCGCCTTTGCGCGACTGTTCGCCCTCGCGCGACCATAGTTCGCGGCGAATTCCACAGCCGGTGGTAGCAGCAGGGACGCGTGCTCCTAGGCGGCACTCGGGATCACCTCCATCCAAGCACAGGTTGGTAGTGCAGGACGAAGACAGGTCAGTACAGCATTCTTCCCACCTTCTTTTCAGGCAGGAACCGTCGTGTCCTCTCCAAAGGATCGCCCGATCCCTTTCACCTTAGCGAGGATTTCGGACTCTGTGTCCTTGGAGCAGCAGACATGGTTTGATCCGCTGGCACGGGCGTTAATGAGGTTTATGAAACCAGCACTCACCGGCCAGGGTAACAAACCAGCGGCTGTCTCTCCTACGCTGAAGAGAAAGAGAGGAGTGGACTTCGTGGTGACTTCCCCCAGGGCGAAGTTGGTTCCCAAGAGGTCGGTCTCGAGGGTCCCCTCTCCTGCACGAGTACTCTCTCCTTCTCCCGCCCTGGAAGGATTTTTGGCGGGGGGGCTTTCCGTTGAAGATTTCTCCATCGGACAAGGGGTGACTGCTTACCTCTTCCTCTGGGAGCTTACCAGGTTCTTTCCCTCCTCGGTTACGGCCCGAGGTTTGGTTCAAGGAAGCTACAGGAAGATCAAGGGTACTTTCCTCCTCTCGAGCTCAGGCACCTTGGCCTTTCGTCGTTAAGTATCTACTTGCGGACAAGCTCGATGTTGTACCATCTGGACGCGCTGACTGAAGGCTTCATTCGGGTGTCTCATCTGTGGAGGTCAACGACCTCAGACACCCTTCCATCCTTGAGAAGAGTTTTGTCTTTGCCCAAGGACAGAGACTTAGACGTCTGCTGTGCGGAGTAAATCGACTTCCGGTTTCACTCCTCCAAGGCGCTTTCTTCCAGACTCTGCAGGGCTCCAGCTCCCTTTTCTTTCAACCACGTCGGCCCAAGTTATCGGCTACGACAACTGGGACAAGGTGTCCAATTGCAGTTTCCTCCTGTCAGGAACAGATGGCACGGGAGACTCCCCCGGGGGGGCATAGTCCTAAAAGGAGTTCACGAACTCTAGGATTGCAGGTTTTTTCGCTGGGAGGATGCTTAAGGTTACTCATCCGAATGACAGCTTCCCGATGCCCATTCCCGCACAATCTCTGTGAGTAGCCAAGGATATCGCGCCTGCCGTCTCTGTCAGCGAATTCAGTGTCTCTGAACCTCTATGCCATAGCATCAGCAGAGTTGCCCGGTTGGGCAGAATGATCCATACCTTAGGCGAAGGTCTTCCTTAGGATCATCGACGGCTTCACCCCCTGCCCCCTCAGTCGATCCTTTCTTGTAAGGAAGGATCTGAGAGGGGATGTCCATAGTCGACCTCTCAGCCCTGATCAAGTTTGTCGAACAAACTTCGGCCAGCGTAGACCAGCAGAATCGATCAGACTGGTAACGAGGCGACAGGACTCCTTTAACCCTGGATCGGAAGGACGGGTACTTTCAGTTTCCATTCCATCCATCTTCCAGGGTGCTCGTCGAATTCAGCCTAAACTGCAAGTATTCCTGCTTATGATGCAGTGTGGCTATCCCGCCGTGGCATAGCAGGTTTGTTTCCCCAGAGAACTCTCCCTGCCTTCCTCTTGGCCGCTCAGGTGCAGACTTCCGCCTCCTCTGCTGTTTGGAGGGCTGGTCAACTCCGGTAGGCTCGGGTTTCGACCTTCTTCAGCGCCGGGAAAAGCTTCCGAATGCTGACCATGAGTGTGGGCTCATGGTATTTTGCTTGGAGCCTTCTCTTCCTCTGCCTCAACATCTGGAGTATCTGGCCATGATATTGAGTCAACCGCCTTACCACGTTGGAAACCCCGCTTCTCGTCCGTCCAGCGAGGTTAAGCAACGTCGGTACTTGGATGGGTGACCACCTGGGGACGCCAGATTCTGTTACCACATCCTCCGAGCCTTCCTTTCGGTTCACCGTGGCAAGACTGAGGAGAGTCGCAGTACCTGTTCTCAGTCAAGCAGAGTTTTCAGCCCTACCTTGGAACGTTTCCTAGTTCTTCTTTCCTCATTGACCCGTTTATAGTCCGAACGGTCGCCTCAGGATAAGTTCCATGTGGGGCGATCCAAGTTCCGGTGGCTTCAGGCAATGTTTAACCGGACTCCCTGGCCCTATGGGACCAGCGGAACTATTAAACCTACAATGGGTGTTGACCTATGGAGCCTCTTGATGGTAGTGGATATTCTCGTCCTTTCCCCACATTCTTGATGCGGTTCTCGGACTCGTCAAAGGAAAGGGGGGGGGGGGCATGTTCCGGTCCAGGCCTATGGTCAAGACCTGAAGGATACCTCTCCATCATTCAGGCAGGCTTAAGGGCCTTAGTCTGGCCCCTCTTCAGATCCTACCGCTCCTGCCAAGTCGCCCCGTTGCGTGTCGACTTCATGCTAACCAGCAGGGGACGCATTTTCACACCTTCACATCTTGCAGTAGAGATATCGGGATGATTGAGATTCTCTCAATTCCACCATCGGCTCTCTCATTCCAGGCAGGGGAATGTTTCTCTCAGACTATCCGAGCAGAGCCTCATAGAGAGAGTGTACCTAGGGGTCTTTGACCTTGGGTAACCAGCAAGTGCTGGTCTGGGGGACCTGATCGCGACAGCTTGGAACCTCAAGCTTCCGCTAGTTTTCCCCCCAGTCTCAGACCCCGAGACTCTGGCAAGATGCATTCCGGTGATGGTGGGACAACTTCGACGCCTGCGTCTTCCCTCCTTTTTGTCTGCGGACAATGGGTCTCAACAAAACCAGGTTGTCTGTCAACCTTTCAATGGGAGAGCTCCACTGGGACTATGTGCAGAACGGTTTCTGGACCCTCTGCTTCCCCTGACGGAACTCCCGGGAGAGCTTCTCCCACGGCGCAGACTACTCAAGCAACCACACTGCGACATCTCTCCCGAACCGGGGCGTCGCTTCGGCTTCATGCCTGGAGACACTACGCTTCCTCCTCTAGAAGAGACAACCCGCTACAGTCGCGGTACGGAGGTCGCGTCATCTGCGATAGTCATCCACAGGGGTCTCCCAGGCAAAGTGAAGAGTCTAAGGTGGTTGGTGCCGTGGGAGATATACCTCTTCCCGTGAGGCCTCTTCTCCAGCAATAACGGTCTTATTGCCTTTCGGCGGGAGGAAACTCCTTTCCGCTCTTGGCAATGAAGCCTGTCGCTCAGCCTTTCCCTGACCTTCAGGCTTAAAGGAATAACTTTTTCCTGCCCGCTGGATCTATCCTCGCTCATGCGAAGCTACGATCGTCCCTGCCCTAGTCGGAGGAAGACCTCCAACTTGGAGCATGGCTCGGACTTTTAGTCCTTTAAGAGATCTTCTCAAGACCCTTTTACGACAGGCCTCGGATTGTATTCCGCCCTGGGTCTTCTGCTCACTCTGGCCACGGCCAGTGTGTAAGCAATCTTCTTGGTCTCTTACTACTCCCCCCCTTTCTAAGGAAGAGGGGAAGGCAACATTCAGGCTCGCTCCTGAGTTGTTGGCTAGACTCAGAATCTGTGGGTCCCGACCCTTCGGTCCGATTCATTCAAGATTTTGAGTCTCCATTCTGTGTCTGATGTCCCAAGACCTTCTCTTTCTTGCCAGTACAGGAATCGAGAGGTTAGCGCTGGGAACAGCTGCAGTTTGGCCTCAGTTGCAGCCGATTTGGGAACACAAGGAGGACATGGGGGGAGAGTCACCAGTATACCTCTTCAGCCCGGACTCAAGGACATTCATCTCGACCTGTCTTCAGACCCTCCCCCGTCACGTCGCCCTACAGCACGATGTTGGATACATCGCAACGTCCCTCGCCTTCGAGTAATACTACTCTGTGACGCAGGTGCTACAAGCTGGAGTCTGGAAGCGTCTGATGACCTTCGCAGCCCGCTTCCTGCAGGGCGTGACCCACAGGAGTCTCGATACGTTTTCTATCGCTCTGTGGTGGCTACACAACAGCTGGTCTAACCTCAGGCTCCTTTTTGGACAGGTAGCAGAAGGTTGAGGGCATTGTTATCAGGTTTTAGTCTGCATGAACGAAAGAAGTATGTCTGGCCCTTACTTCTTTCTTCATCATCCCCTCTACGGGGAAGCAGCATCCTGGTCTCTGCATAGCTGACCTCGAACCTCTGCAGGTAAACCATGCTTCCTTGTGTTCCGAGTATTGAGTCAATACTGTCGCGTCCCCCATACCCTGACGAGGTGGTATTGGGAACGTCTTAACCCAGAGTTCCTTCTGGAACTCCAGGTCAACTGCCTAAGACGGGTCACACTTCTTCCTTCACACACAAGCTTACATAGGCCACATGGTTCCTTGCGGTGCAAGGAACTTGTGAGGTGCGGGGACTCCTTTTCTCGAGTGCGATTCACTCGGATTCTGAGTCCCCGGGTAAAGCCAAAGCCAGTATGGCTGGGGACTTTCCACCCTTCCTAAGGGATAAGTCACCCTTTGTAAATAGCGTGGTTTGTATTTCGGTTACGGAACAAATGACAAATTCGAAGATAATTTGTATTTTTCCTAACCATACAAACCTTAGCTATTTACACATATTTGCCCGCCAGCCCTGTCCCCCAAGACAAGTCCTACCTCTAAGTGAAAGTGAGTATTCACCTGTGTGTGAGGGGGAGGAGGGGTAGCTAGCTACCACTCCCCTACCCCCCCGCTAACTAGCGCGGGGGTAATACACCCTCGTTAAATTCTAATGGCTCGCCATTTCAGCTACGCTAAAAGTAATAACCCTTTGTAAATAGCTAAGGTTTGTATGGTTAGGAAAAATACAAATTATCTTCGAATTTGTCATTTTGTTAAGTTTTCGTCACCCCCCCCTCACCTGTGCATGTCAGTGGGGGAGGAGGGTGCATACCTACTTTTGTTCTTATGTTTTACTTTCCCTCGGGGTTTCTCTTCGGAGTTTCACCCGGGGGAATTTCTGTTAAATAATTATTCATTTTTATTTCCCTGTTTACGATGCTGTTTCTTCGTGCCTGTAGTGTGCCTTCAAAGCAGAGCTGTCCTGTTTATGCCTGGGGAGTCTGCTGTCGCCGCCGTCTCTCTAGGACATCGTCTGGGGCGTTCCCTTCTCTTAGAGGTTCCCCCGTGACTACTGTCAGCTCTTCAATGCATCCTAGAACGATAAGGAGGTTCGCCTCTAGGGTAGTTAGTTAACTTCCCTTCTTACCCTTCCTGGTCCTTAGGCGGTTATGCTCTTGGGGCTGAGCGACCGCCCTTGTATCTTGCTCAAGGGGCTGAGCGGTTGCAAGGACGGACCATGGTACTAGCGACTATGCTCTCGGGGCTGAGCGGTCGCTTCTGCAGCTACGCTCAAGGGGCTGAGCAGCTGCAAGATCAGTCTTGCCCTCCCGCGTTCGCGAGGGAGGCCGCAATAAGGGCTCCTCTTCGGAGGATTACCTCTTTTGTCTCTTCTACGAAGTGTCTCCTCCCGTTCACGTTAGAGGACACTCACAGAGACTCCTCTCCGGAGGATTGTTCCTGTTCACGTCAGCTGATCTTACGGCCCTTGGGGCTTCATCACCAGTCTCTCCTACGAAGTGCTCACCTCTCTCGTTCGCCACTCATAGAGACTCCTCTTCGGAGGATTGTTCCTGTTGGAGCAGCTTGCTGTTCAGTCACTAACACTTCGGTGTTTAGTGACAGGGAAACTTCGGTTTCTCCTTTTTACTGACCCTTCAGGGTCTCGGAGCTTTAGTTACGCAGATCCCTCGGGCTCTCGTAACTTTAGTCTCTTCTACACTTCAGTGATTAGTGAGTGGGAAACTTCGGTTTCTCGTTGCGCTGACCCTTCGGGGTCTTGCAACTCATCCCATCGGGGCCTTACGCCTCAGGCTACGATAGACCTTTGGTCTCCCGTACCCTCAGTGGACCTGCTGACCTGCCGAATCCGTTCCTGACTGCTGACGCGCTTTGGGCGCCCACGCTCCCCGTTATCCAATGGGCTCCTCCCTCCGGGGCAGGAGAGGCTTTCTCACACCGTGAGTAAGTCCCTTAAGCGCCAGGTACTCCCTGCGCGCCTACGTCCCCTTACGCGCTAGCGCTCGGCTGCTGTTCCTGCTGTTCCTGAGACTGCGTTCCAGAGACACCCTGTTCCGGAGGCTGCTACCAACGTTCCCTGCGCGTTAGCGCACATCGTTGGGGTTCCTGAGATAGCGCACAGGCGCTCACCAGCGGTCAGCCTGCGGTGTCTCCAAGTCTCTTCTACAAAGGACACCTCTCCCGTTCGCGGGAAAGGTCCCTCACAGAGACCACTCCTCGGAGTGTTTAGCAGTACTTCCAGTTGATCGTCGGCTCTGAAACAGACCTGCCTTGGTCCTCTTCAGGGGATGCCCTCCCTCTTTAGGGACACATCCCAGTTCCTGATCTACGAGTTAGCTGATCTTTCAACCTAGCGCGCGTACGCACTCTCTCCGACGATCTTCTGTTGCGTTCTAGACGCACAAGGGCCGACGATCTTCACTCGCGAGCAAGCGCCGAAGATCGTACGCGTACGGGATGGTTTCCCGCGTGCGATCTTTGAGGCCCTTTAATTCATTCTAGACGCACAAGGGCCGACGATCTTCACTCTCGCGTAAGTGCCAAAGATCGTACGCGCGGGGGTTGGTTTCACGCGCGTGATCTTCGAGGCCCTTCCGCGCGCGGTTTCCCGCTCGCGATCGTCGAAGATCGTTAGCCGACGATCTTCTGCTACGCGCTAGGCGCGCAAGCGCCGACGATCTTCATAACGCTATTGCGTTCTAGACGCACGAGGGCCGACGATCTTCTCTCGCGCTTAAGCGCCGAAGATCGTCCGCCTGCGGGATGGTTTCCCGACGCGATCTCCGAGGCCCTTCCTCTCGCGATCGTCAAAGATCGTTAGCCGACGATCTCCTGATACGCGCTAGATGCGCAAGTGCCGACGACCTTCGTAACGCGCGTAAGCGCCGAAGATCGTCCGCGCGTGGGATGGTTTCACGCTCGCGATTTTCGAGGCCCTTCCGCGCGCGTTTTTCCGCTCGCGATCGTCTAAGATCGTTAGCCGACGATCTTCTGCTACGCGCTAGGCGCGCAAGCGGCGATGATCTTCATAACGCTATTGCGTTCTAGACGCACGAGGGCCGACGATCTTCTCTCGCGCTTAAGCGCCGAAGATCGTGCGCGCGCGGGATGGTTTCCCGCGCGCGATCTCCGAGGCCCTTCCTCTCGCGATCGTCAAAGATCGTTAGCCGACGATCTCCTGATACGCGCTAGACGTGCAAGCGCTGACGACGTTCATAACGCGCGTAAGCGCCGAAGATCGCGCGCGGGATGGTTTCCCGCGCGCGATCTTCGTCGAAGACCGTTAGCCGACAATCTTCATAACGCGCGTAGGCGTCGAAGATCGTTCCGTGCACGGGATGGTTTCCCGCGCGCGATCTTCGAGGCTCACGTGATCATCGCGGATTATCCGCGCGCGGTTTTCCGCTTGTCCATGCATGGGATGGTTGCCCGTGCACGATCGTCGTAGATCTTCCGCGCCCGGTCGCCGAGGGTTTCCCGCGCGCGGTCGCCGAGGGTTTCCCGCGCGCGATCACCGACTATCTTCTCTCGCGCGTGAGCGCCGACGATCTTCACACACGCGTGACGCCGACGATCGTCCGTGCTCGCGCGATCGCCAACGATCGTCTTACATAGCCAGAGATCGTACGCGCGGGCACCGATGGTTTCCCTCCCACTATCACCGACGATCTTCTCCCGCGCTAGCGCCGGCGATCTTCGTACACGCGTAGACGCCGAAGATCGTCCGCGTTATTTCTTCCGCGCATGGGATGGTTTCCCACGCGCAATCGCCGACGGCGCTCAAGCACCGGTGATCTTCTGTCGCTGAGATCGTCTGCGCCTGGGATGGTTTCCCACGCAATTGCCCACGATCTTCTTTCACGTGCAAGTGCCGATGATCTTCATATGCGCGAAGCGCGGGGATCGTCCACGTAGGCACCGATGGTCCCCCCCGAGCGATCGCCGATACGCCCACACTCACGCGGGTACGCGTGTGTGCGAGCGCGGTTATCCTGCTACGCACGTTTTATTCACGCTCTACCCAGAACTGTGCTTTTCGCGCGATCATCAGCGCGATCGGCTCACTGTTCTCCAACACGTTCGCGCCCTAATTACATTAGGGACTCTGGCTATCAAGCCACCTTCGCGTTCCCCTCCCCGCAGCGCAGAACAGCGCCCTCTCCGGAGGAGGGGAGGTTTCCGGACAGGTCAAAGGCCTCTTCTCCCTTCATTGCGTATTCTCTACGGGCGAACCCTCATGTGCCAACTCCTCCAAGGGATCGAATGATCCTTCTCCCTCCAGAGGGACTATCTGTCGGCGCGACGGTCAGTCAGCAACCCTGGTGGGACGCCGTTGTCAGAGCGCTTACGCGGGTGATGAGCCTGTGCTTTCGGACTGGGGTCACTAATCAGTAGCAACTTCCTCTCCCCCTGAAGAGGGAGAGAGGAATCCCTGACATGGTATCCCCTCCAAGGACTATCGTGTCCCTTCGCGAGTCCTTACGCAGGCGATTTGCCCTCCTCGGACTTCTTCCCCCTCCCTTGCGGATGAGCATTACCCATCCCCAGGAGGGTCGGAAGATCCGGTCCTCTCCCCCATCACACTAGAGGGGGAATCCCCGCCTCTTCTTGAGAAATCTTCTCGTGCGGAGGGGGCGAAAGCCTTACATCCTTCATTGCTGGAGTCCTGTTTCCCCCCTAGGAGGGAACTGAAGGCCCAGTCTTCCGCAAGGACCCGACAGGAACCAGATGGACCCTTGGAGCATGTCTACGAGTCTCCCCAGGGAGAGCCTCCGGGGACGGGAGACCTCGCTGCCAGTCCATCAGGAGGAGAGCTCCAGGGGTCGGAACTCGCGTTCTGGCAGGTTCTGACCCTCGGGGGAGCCTCAAGGGGACCCCAGACCCAGAGATTCCTCTTCGTAAAGGGAAGGGTACAATCCGGGACCAAATCTACGCCACCCAAGAACTCCCTTGGGCCGGTGCAGCTTTGCCCTGGTCTCAGGGAATGAGGAGTGCCAGAGACAAGGCCGAGGGCCAGCTCTCTGAGCTTGCCTCCTTCAATAGATCCGGTTGGTAACGAGCCCCTCCCTGGATAGGGATTGGTAAGGGTACGGGCCCTCCGGGCAGAATTCCAGTCCATGTTGAAGATGCGCTCCCTCCAAGAGGTGGCCAACGGGTCCCGAGGCTTCCTTAATCGTCTCCTCCCTGGGAGAAGGCGTCTGGAGACTGGAGACCGGTCATCGACTTCTCGACACTGAACGGGGTTGCCAAACAGTCTCCGTTCAACATGGCGACAGCAGACGCGGTCAGTCTTGCGGTGAGACCACAAGACTTCATGTGTACACTGGACCGGGAGGCCGCGTACTCCCAATCCCGGTCCACCCGTCTTCAAGGAATTACTTTGGATTTTGCCTGGAAGGCAGATATACCAATTCAAGGTGCTGTGCTTCGGTCTCTCCACAGCACCTCAAGTGTTCGCCGAAGCTTCCACTCTGATTTCCTCATGGGCTCACAGGATCGACATTCGTCCCCTCTGTTTCCTGGGTGACTGGCTGATCCTAGCAGACTCGAAGGCAACCCTTCTTCGCCATCGGGACAAGTTCCTCGGACTTTGCCCAAGTCCTAAGGATCATGGTGGTCCTCGAGTAGTCCTCCCCGCAGCCCTCTCAGAGTCTGGTATACCTAGGCATGGTCTTAGACACCAATCTCCCGAAGCCTTCCCTTCAGACGACAGGATAACAAGGCAGAGGAAGGTCGCAAGACCTTTCCCCACACGAGAAGAATCTCCAACCCAACGTGGTTACGTCTCTCCTCCCTGGCCCGTCTGGTTTCCAACAGTCGCCTCAGGATGAGTTCTCTCCAGCTGCGACTCAGGGCACGGTGGAGTCAGGGACACGACTCCCCGGACGCCTGGATCCCTAGGGGACAACCGGAACAGACGGACCCCCAGTGGTGGGAAGCAGACGAGAATCTACAATAGGGAGTGGACCTTCTCGTCCTCCCCCCCAAACTTGATGGTTTTTTCGGACGCGTCAAAGAAAGGGGGGGGGCCCACGTTCTGAACCACGGGACCTCAGGCCAGTGGTCAGAACCAGGAAAGTACCTCCTCTAGACCTACTAGATATGGAAACCGTGTTTCTGGCACTTCAGTAGCTCCACCAAGCCTGGCGGACTACTCTGTGGTTGTGAGGATCAAACAACACCACAGTGATGGCTTACATGCTCAGACAGGGAGGTACTTTTTCAGTACAGCCATCCCATCTTGCAGTAGAGATACCGAGATGGCCCGAGTTCCCTCGATCATCCTAGCAGCTCGCTTGATTCCAGGCAAAGGAATGGGCTCGCCGACAGTCTGAGCATTACGACACAGACACCATATACCGAGTGGTCTTTGGATCCTCAAGTAGCCTACAAAGTCCTGACTCGGTGGGGGCTCCCCTCTGTGGACCGGTTCGCTACAGCGCTGAACTGCTCCCCGGTCCTGGACCCCAAGGCCCTCTGGTAAGATGCCTTCCAGCAACGGTGGGATAACATCGATGTGTTCGCCTTCCCCCGTTTTGGCTGATGAGGAGAGTACTCTACTAGACCAGAGTATCGGTCAGTCTCTCAATGACCTCCATAGCTCCGCCAGGGCCTCTCGCAGATGGCTCACCAGTCCCTCTGTAACTCCTTACGGAGCCTCCGTGGGAACCCCCTCCACGTCACGGGTTACTCACACGACCACATGCCAACATCCTCCACAAAGCCGTAACTTCGCTTCGGCTTCCCGCCGGGAGACTATCCAGCATCTCCTTAAAGAGAGAGGATTTTCGCAACAAGTTGCGAAAAGGAGGTCTGGACACCTGCGCAAGTCTTCCGCAGTAGTCTCCCAGGCGAAGGGGTGAGTTACTGTGGCCGGTGTCATGGATAGGGTATCCCTCCACGCGATGCCGCTTCCAGCGATAGCGGAGCCCCTCGTGGATTTGCGGGATGAAATGTGCCTTTCAGTTTCGGCTGTGAAAGGCTATCTCTCAGCCTTAGGTCTTGCCTTCAGGCTCAAAAGATAGACATTTCTCCCTCGCTGGAACTCACTCTCCTCATACGAAGCCGTGTCCTCTCCTGCCCTCAGTCGGAGGTGAGACCTCCTCCTTGGAACGTGGTTCGAGTCCTCAGGTCTCTGAGGAGACCTCCCGACGAACCACTACGTAAGGCCCCAGATCACCACCTTACCGGGTAGACAGTATTCCTGCTTGCCTTATCCTCGGCCAAGCGAGTCACATGGTCTCTCACACGACATCGCCCATTCAAGGGGATATGGGGAGGTAACGTTCAGGTTCGTCCCTGAGTTTTGTTGCCAAGTCTCAGAACCTGGGAGTACCGGACCCGCGGTTCGACTCTTCCAGGCTTCAAGTCTCCGTCCTGTAGCAGATGACCCAGACCATCTCCTACCTTGCCGTTAGGGAGTCTGAGGTGGCGTCTTAAGAGAACAGCTGCAGTTCGTCCCCAGGCTCAAGCCTCGTTCGTGGACCCTGGGAAAACGAAGAGAAGGGTCACCAGGAATTCCATCTCGGCCTGGATTCGTAGGGTGTTACATCTAGCCTTGAATCCAGACCCTTCTCCGTCGCATCGCCCTAGAGCGCATGATGTCAAGGGTGTAGCTACGTCCCTGCCCTTCATGAAGCATCATTCAGTGACGCAGGTCCTGCAAGCGGGGGCGTTGAAGCGTCAGACCACCTTCTCAGCCCCTTACCTGCAAGACATGACACACAGGAGGCTCGATACGTTTCTATCGTCCCTGTGGTGGCTGCATGACAGCTGGTCTAAACCTCAGGCTCCTTAATGGACAAGTAGCAGAAGGTTGAGGGCACTGTTACCTGGTGTTAGTCTGCACGAATGAAAAGATCTGTCTGGCCCTTATTCTTTTCTTCATCCTCTCCTCCCTTGGAGAAAGCAGCATCCTGAGTTCTCTGCACAGCTGACCTCAAACCACTGTAGGTAGACCATGCCTCCTTGTGTTCCTAGTATTAGGTTTAATACTGTCATGTCCCCATACCCTGACGAGGTGGTATTGGGAGAGTCTTAGCCTAGATTTCCTTCTGAGGAACTCCAGGTCAACTGGCTAGGACAAGTCACTTTTCACCTTTGCACACACCTTACGTAGGCCGCGGCAGTTTCACAACCGCTAGCGAGGAGCAGGGATTCCCTATTGTCCGAGTACAGTACTTAATCGCTCGAATATGGAATCCCCGGGCAAGCCAAAGCCAATATGGCCGGGACTTACCACCCTTCCTAAGGGTTAAGTCACCCCATGTAAATAGCGTGGTTTGTATTTCAGTTACGGAACAAATGACAAATTCGTAGATAATTTGTATTTTTCCTAACTATACAAACCTTAGCTATTTACACATATTTGCCCGCCAGCCCTGTCCCCCAAGATAAGTCCTACCCCTAAGTAAAGTGAGCCTTTCACCGGTGTGTGTGAGGGGGAGGGGTAGCAAGCTACCCCTCCCTACCCCCCGCTAACTAGCGGAGGGGTTGTGAACCCTCGTTAAAATTCTTATGGCTCGTCATTCAGCTACGCCGAAGTAATTACCACATGTAAATAGCTAAGGTTTGTATAGTTAGGAAAAATACAAATTATCCACGAATTTGTCATATTACTTTCGGCGTAGCTTAAATGACGAGCCATTAAAATTTAACTAGGGTTTACTACCCACACCGCTAGTTAGCGGGGGTATGGGAGGGTAGCTTGCTACCCCCCCTCACACACACACTTGTGCTCAATTCGGCTCGGATGGTAGACGGACGTGTCCTCTCTCATCCTCGCCTCTCTCTTGGCAGCCATTAATGCTTATTTGCTTTTTCTTTGACAGATTTGTGTGAAGTTGGCCTCTGCGATTATGCGCACCTGTCCTGGATTACCCGACCGCCCCTGCGGAACATTCATGTCGGCGGTCGAGACAGACTCTCACACCCTTTGCCCTTACTGTAAAGGTCAACAGTGTGAAAGTAATAACAAGTGTAGGGAGTGGTCTACAGTACCTCCCAGTGGGAGAGGTTTTCTCGGCGACGTAAGAAGAAGTCCAAGCGGGATCTTTCTCCTTCGAAGGTTTCTTTGAAAGGAGAAAGACCCAAGGACTCTTCTTCCATTGTCCAAACCTCCTCCGAAGCTCCCACTTGAGCGGTCTCTTTTGAGAGGTCGTCGAGTGGTAGCGTAGACCATGGTTCTGTTTTCCAAACTTGGGGTTCGAGAGATGGCGTTGCCTCCCCTAGCGAGGCAGCTCCACCTCTCCCCCCGGGGGAGGATGTGTCATTAACCAATCTTTTTCAGCTTTGCTCTTCCTTGGGGCTCGAGGGTTCGCCCTCCAAGGAAGCATTACTTGACTACATCCGATTGGGTGCCGCTGTCAAGCAATCGCCGACTTTGGTAGAGGTTGATCCTCTGTCAATTGTTGACGTTGTGGTGTCAGAGGTATCCAATGCGGTATCTCCTAATACCTCTGCCTCTTCACATCCCGCAGTAGCTGAAGGCTTAGTTTCTCCCGTTCCTGCTCAACTAACGAGGAAGAAACTAAGTCCAACAGTCTCTCCTGCTGGTGTTTCTCTCCCTCGGAGGAGTTCACTTACAGAGACTCCTCTTTGGAGGACTGCAGAAGGTCAGCTTGCTGATCCAACGGCCCCCAGAGGGCGCATCCGTCGCAAGGCTCGCCTTCCTCTTTGCCAGAGAGGCTTTCCTTCACCTGCGGTGAGGAGGCGTTTCTTTGGTTCACCATCTTCGGTGCAGTCCGCCGCAGAGGAGCCTCGTCAGCGTTCACCGACTGTTCCTGCTATGGTCCTGGACCTCTCAGCGAATCGTTCGCGATCCCCTTCAGTGGAAGGTCGTCCTTGCTAAGGACACGTCGATCTTCCACCCGACAGACCTGCTGACCTGCCGTCGCCGTTCCTGAGAGCTGATGCGCGCTACACGCCTACGAAACCTGACTTACATGCTTGTCAGGCAACGAACACTGTTACAGGGCATCAAGGGCGTATGCGCCATCGCGCGCATACGTCGCTTACGCGCCATGATGGACATGCGCGCCAGGCTTTGCTTGAGGTAGCTCGCTAGCATTCACCTGCGCGCCGCTGCACACCACCAACCTCCTGCGCGCCAGTAACCTTCCAACAGCGCCCAGATCCGAAGATCGTGGGTGCTGTTGGGAAGTTAAGGACTTCTCCCACGCACCAACTGCTGTCTCTTACGCACCAGCGCTCGCCATCGCGCGTTCATGCGCAGTCACCCTCTCACGCCCACGAGGATACGTGCCCGCGCTCATTCTCTCCTACAGTTGTGAGCCACCAACCTGACGCGCGCCCACATGCACAGGCTCCAGCTGCACGCCCGCGCGCCAGGGGTATCTCCTGCGCGCGCGCACCCTACGACATTTACTAGGGCCCGCGAACTGTCGCACGGCAAGGTCGCCATCGCTGCATTCCCCTCCCCGCAAGCACATAACAGCGCTCACTGCGGCGGAAGGGAAGCATCCAGAAAGGTCCAGGATCTCTTCTTCTTTTCAGGCGAATCCCCCTATGGAAACTCCTCCCAAGGATCCGTTGATCCCTGTCCCTCCAGAGGGAGTGTCTGACAGCGCTGCTGTCAGTCAACAGCCATGGTTCGGGCTGCTAATCAGAGCAGTTATGCAGGCTTTCAAGCCTGTTCTCTCTGAGTTGGGGCACAGATCCTTGGCTGTCTCTACCCCTCTAAAGAGAAAAAGAGGAGTTCCGGACGCGGTGACTTCTCCGAGAGCTAAGTTGACTCCTCGCAGGCCTTCGAGGCAGGTTCCTTCACCCCCCCAGACTTTTTCTCCTTCCAGGTCGGACGAGGACTTCCCATCCTCTGGGGAGTCACGTGAGGTGAGACGTTCCGCCATCGCACCAGTGAGGGAAACCCCACGTCGCGTTGAAAAGTCTTCCCGGGTAGGGGCTGAAAAGAACTTCCCACCGTCTTTGTTAGAGTCCTACATCTCTCCCAGGAGGGAGTCGAAGGACTTGAAGACGGTACCAAAATCCTCAACAAGACTTAGGACGGAGCCAGCTAGCCACTCGGAGAATGTCTGCGAATCTCCCCAAGAAGAGCCTTTGGGGACAGGAGACTTTGCTGTATCCGGAGGAGAACTACAAGAGTCAGAGCATGCATTTTGGCAGGTGCTGACTCTTATGAGGGCTCTCAATGGGTTTGCCGACCCAGAGATCCCCCCGCGAGAGGGCAAAGACACGGTCTTGGACGGCATATTTGGCACTCAAAAACCCTCTAAGACCAGTGCGGCTCTGCCTTGGTCTCAGGGTGTTAAGAGTACCAGGGACAAGATTGCTGTTCAGCTCTCCGAGTTGTCCTCCTCCAACCGTTCCAGTGGCGGCAACAAGCTTCTCCCGCCTCCTCGCATACAGCAAAGGAGGCACTTTCAGATCTTGGAGGAGCCTTGTTTAGCTCTTCCTCTCCACCATTCGTTGGAAGAGCTTACCAGGGGAGTCCCTCTTGAGAGACACTCCAACCGGCAGGTCTCGTTCTCAGCAACCGAGATCCTTAACCAGGAGAAGGTTGCGAAGTGTGCTATGCAAGCCACTTCGTGGCTGGATATCTGGTTAGGGACCTTGGGTATCCTGATACGCTCTGAGGACTTCTCCAAAGAACGTACCAGGAAAGCTATGGAGACGTTCCTCCTCTCAGGCACTCGCACGATCGAGTTTCTGGCCCACCAAGTCTCGAACTTGTGGGCAAACACCATCCTGAAATGTCGGGATGCGGTGGCTGAGAGGTTCCATCAGAAGGTCCTTAGCACCGAGATAAATAGGCCAGGCATTCTTTCTTAGAAGGAACGAATTTGTTTGAGCCTAAGGATGTGGAACAGGCTGCTGAGAGGTGGAGGAAGTCCCACCAAGACTCCCTCCTGCATAGAGCTTTGACATCCAAGCCCTATAAGCCTCCAGCACCCCAGCAGTCCCATCCGATCTAGACCACAAAACCATCGGCAGCAGCGAAGACAGTGGTGTCTAAGCCCTTTCTAAACGTCCTCCAGAGGAGGTAAGAATCCTAGAGGGAGCAGCCGAGGCCGCAAACGCTAGGATTGGCAGTCCCCCTGCATGTCCACCAGTGGGGGGATGCCTACAAAGTTGCGCATACAGGTGGCAGCAACTCGGGGCCGATTCCTGGACGATTTCCGTAATCAGTCAGGGATATCGCATCCCGTTCACATCTCTACCTCCCCTGACGACGAATCCAGTGTTATTGAGCTCCCTTGCCATGGGATCGGCAAAGGGCCAAGCCCTTCGGGCAGAAGTCCAGACCCTGTTGAAGAAGGGCGCTCTCCAAGAGGTCCTCGACGGATCTCCTGGCTTCTTCAGTCGACTCTTTCTTGTAAAGAAGGCGTCTGGAGGCTGGAAACCAGTCATCGACCTCTCGGCTCTGAACAAGTTTGTCAAAAAAACTCCGTTCAGCATGGAGACCGCAGACACGGTCAGACTAGCAGTGAGACTGCAAGACTTCATGTGTACACTGGATCTGAAGGACGCGTACTTCCAGATCCTAGTCCATCCGTCTTCAAGGAAGTACTTAAGATTCAGCCTAGACAACAAGGAGTACCAGTTCAAGGTGCTGTGTTTGGGTCTCTCCACAGCACCGCAGGTTTTCACCAGAGTGTTCACCCTAATATCTTCGTGGGCACACAGGATCGGCATCCGTCTCCTCCATTATCTGGACGACTGGCTGATCCTAGCAGACTCGGTGTCATCCCTTCTTCAACACCGGGACAAACTTCTGGGACTTTGCCAGGATCTGGGGATCATGGTAAATCTCGAGAAGTCCACTCTGCTTCCCACTTAAAGACTGGTATATCTAGGCATGGTTATAGACACCAATCTCCACAAAGCCTTCCCATCAGACGACAGGATAGCAAGGCTGAGGAAGGTCGCAAGCCCTTTTCTCAGACGAGAAGAACTTCCAGCCCAATCGTGGTTACGTCTCCTCGGTAACCTTTCTTCTTTGGCTCGTCTAGTTCCCAACGGTCGCCTCAGGATGATGCCCTCCAGTGGCGGCTCAAGTCCCAGTGGAATCAAGGTTACGATTCCCCGGACACCATGATCCCTATGGGACCTGCGGAACGGACGGACCTCCAGTGGTGGGTGACAAACGAGAACCTATGAAGAGGAGTGGATCTTCTCGTTCTCCCCCCGGATTTGATGCTGTTTTCGGACACCTCAAAGAAAGGGTGGGGGGCCTACATACTGCACCACAGGACCTCAGGCCTGTGGTCAGAATCAGAAAAGTGCCTCCATATAAATCTTTTAGAGATGAGGGCCGTCTTTCTGGCCCTTCAACAGTTCCAACAGTTCCTGGCAGGTCACTCTGTGGTGGTGATGAGCGACAACACCACAGTAGTGGCTTACATCAACAAACAAGGAGGTACCTTTTCAAAGCAGCTATCCCATCTTGCAGTAGAGATGCTGAGATGAGCCAAGTCCACTCGATTCCACTATCGGCTCGTTTCATTCCAGGCAAGAGGAATGTGCTCACCGACAATCTGAGCAGAGCGTCTCAGGTAGTGAGTACCGAGTGGTCTTTGGATCATCTAGTAGCCAACAGTCCTGACTTTGTGGGGTTCTCCGACTGTGGATCTGTTCGCAACAGCTCTGAACTTCAACCTTCCGCTGTACTGCTCCCCAGTCCCAGACCCCAAGGCTCTCTGGCAAGATGCCTTCCAACAACGGTGGGACAACATCGACGTTTACGCCTTTCCCCTGTTCTGTCTTATGAGGAGGGTGCTCAACAAGACCAGAACATCGGTCAATCTTTCGATGACCCTCATAGCTCCGCTATGGCATCACGGGGAATGGTTTCCGGACCTTCTGCAACTCCTAACGGAGCTACAAAGAGAGTTCCCTCCACAGCACAATCTACTCAAACAACCACATGCCAACATCTTCCACAAAGCCGTAGCTGCGCTACGACTTCACGCCTGGAGACTATCTAGCATCTCCTCGCTGAGAGAGGATTTTTGCAACAAGTTGCGGTCAGGATGTCTGGACATCTGTGAAAGTCTTCTGCAGCTGTCTACCAGGCAAAGTGGAAAGTCTTCTGTGGTTGGTGTCGTGGAAGGGGTATCTCTCCACTCGATGCCACTATTCCAACAATAGCGGAGTTCCTCGTGTATTTGCGGGAAGAAATGCGGCTTTCAGTCTTGGCAGTGAAAGGCTATCGCTCAGCCGTAAGTCTAACCTTCAGGCTGAAAGGAATGGACATTTCTTCTTTGCTGGAACTTTCCCTATTCATACGAAGTTATGAACTTACTTGCCCTCAGTCGCAAGTGAGACCTCCTCCATGGAACGTGGTTCGAGTTCTCAGGTCTCTTAAGAGACCTCCCTATGAACCATTACGCCAGGCTTCAGATCGCCACCTAACCTGGAAGACTGTGTTCCTACTAGCTTTGGCTTCGGCCAGGCCTGTTAGCGAACTTCATGGTCTCTTGTATGACATCGCCCATTCAAGGGGATGGGGGGAGGTAACGTTCAGATTCGTCCCTGAGTTCATTGCTAAGTCTCAGAATCCTGGAGTAGCGGATCCTCGATTCAACTCCTTCTGGATTTCTAGTCTCCATTCTGTAACAGATGACCCAGACCATCTCCTACTATGCCCAGTAAGGAGTTTGAGGCTATATCTTAAAAGAACAGCTGCAGTTCGTCCTCATGTGCCAGCCTTATTCGTTAGCACAGGGAGGACTAAGAGGAGGGTCACCAAGAACACCATCTCAGCATGGATTCGTAGGGTGATTCAGCTGTCCCTGAATCCAGATCCTCCTCCGTCACGTCGCCCTAGAGCACATGATGTCAGGGGCGTAGCTACGTCCCTGGCCTTCAAAAAGAATTTTTCAGTGACGCAGGTCCTTCAAGCTGGGGTGTGGAAGCATCAGACAACCTTCACAGCCCACTACCTGCAAGACGTGACCCACAAGAGGCTCGATACGTTCTCTATCGGCCCTGTGGTGGCTGCACAACAACTGGTTTAAAACCTCAGGCTCCTTATTGGACATGTAGCAGAAGGTTGAGGGCATTGTTACCCAGTTTTAGTCTGCATGAATGAAAAGGTTTGACTGGCCCTTATTCTTTTCTTCATCATCCCCTCTCTTGGGGAAAGCAGCATCCTGGGTTCTCTGCATAGCTGACCCCAAACCACTGCAGGTAAATCATGTTTTCAAACATAAGACTTACCTGGTAGTTATATAATAATAATAAGGATAAAGATAGGGAAGTGGGGAATATGGGGAAAGGATAAGTACCCCTGGATACAATTCAGTTTATAGCCCGAAGGCAGGTACTCGGGATGGGAAAGAATAAGGAAAAAGGGAGAAAGAGAAGTACAGGAGAAGAATAAAAGAGAGAGGCAGACCTTCATGCTATATTAGATAGTAGTAGAATCAGTATGAGAAAAGAAAAGACAGGCAGGAAAAGGAAAGGATATTTGGTTCATGCCAAGCCCTTGCTACAGTAGTCCGTTCGTCTAACACCAATTTGATGATTAAAAAAGGTAAGATTGTTCAAAAATTCTGATGATTTGTTGTTTAAATGAAATATCAACTTAACTGTTGAAATGATATTTAATGTATTCAATCAGATGATATATATCTGGGCCTGGGAGGATCACAATTGATCTTAGGCTCCAGTCTCCTCCAACAATTATGATCATGAGCATGTTCAATAGTGAGATTTCTAGTTAGGGTACAAAGGTCGTCATCGTCTAAAGCAAGTTTGTCCCAGGTTTTCTGTCCGAGCCTGTGAAACCGGACATTAAGAGGCTCCAATTTGGAATATTGATGTAATTCCCTAATTTTATTATAATAGGGAGGGCTGTCTTTGTAGGCTCTCCTCAAAGCCCTATTTTGTATTGCCTGCATTTTATTAAGTGAAGATTTGCTAAGTGCTCCGAATATTATAGTGGGGTACTGTAACTGAGGTCTTACTAATGATTTAAATAAACCAAGTTGAGTTTTAGTTGATAAATTTTTAAAATGTTTTAATTTATTAAGAGTTACTTGAGAAGCAGTTATTCTCGCCTTGACGTGTGGAAGAATACCAGATTTCTGAAAGTTACACCCAAGTATTGTGGCCTTTTGTTTGAATGGAATTCTTACATTGTCTACAATGATTTCTGCAGGATTGCGAACTAAAATTGGAAGGAGCTGAAATTTGTTCAAATTTGTTGTTACTGTATTTTCCATTTCTTTTTGTGATTATTTATTTTTTTATTTCCCTGACTGTTTTTATTTGTAGCATACGTTTGTTCTTATTAGGGATAGTTATTACTTGGGTGTGGTCATCTGCAAACATGATTTGTAGACCACCTGGAACAGGAGGAGGAGGGGTATCTTTGATATAAAAGTTATAAAGTGAAGGGGAGAGAACATTACCCTAAGGAACACCAGATAGAAGTGGAAACTCTGCCCCTATAAATTCTTTTATCTTGGTCATGGCCACTCGATTGTCAAGAAAGTTACATAATAATCTGGTTGCTAAATTTGGTAGTTGTGCTTCTATCAACTTGTATTTAAGACCCTTGTGCCATACCTTATCGAAAGCTCGGCTGACATCTCTAGAAATTAAGTTACAACTACCTCTAAGACTTAACTTGACAGCAATGAATTCATAAAGACGGGCTAATGCAAGTTGGGTCCCTTTGCCCCCTTGTAAATCAGTATTGGTTGTTATTTGTAAGTAAATTTTCCTCAAGGAAATCCTCAAATCTTTCTTTAATAATTTTTTCAAGAATCTTACCAGGAGTCTATAATGAGGATATTGGTCTATAGTTAGAGACTGAGGTGAGATCTTTGCCCTTTTTCCTTACAAAGGGAAGTATTGCTTTTTTGAAATAATCTGGCCTATAACCCATACTCAGAGTTTCATTAAAGATGTTGCAAAGAAAAGAGAGCATCGAATTTGGCAAGTTTTTAAGGATAAGTTGTTCTGTAACCGAAATACAGACCACGCTATTTACATAGGGTTTACTTTCGGCGTAGCTGAAATGACGAGCCATTAGATTTTAACGAGGGTTAAACTACCCCCGCGCTAGTTAGCACGGGGGTAGGGGAGGGGTAGCTAGCTACCCCTCTCCCCCCACACACCGGTGAGCTGCCTCTTCACTTTTGGCTCGGACGATGTACAGACGTGTCTGTCTCGTCCTCGCATATTTGACAGCCTTAATCTGTTTTTCTTTTTCTTTCATTTGTGTATTTGAAGTTGGCCTCTACCTTTTCTTTGCATTATGCGGAAATGCCCTGGACTTCCGGACTGCCCCTGTGGAACATTCATGTCGGCGGTTGATACAGACACTCACACCCTTTGCCCGCAGTGTCGAGGTCAACGGTGTGAAAGTGATAATGTTTGTATGGAATGTAGGGAGTGGCCTACCTCCCAGTGGGAGAGGTTTGCCCGGCGGCGTAAGAAGAGTTCTAAGCGAGACCGTTCTCCCTCAGGGACTGCCCTGGGGAAGGAAGGCTCCAAGGACTCTTCTTCCGTTGCCCGAACCTCCTCCGAAGCTCCCACTCGTTCGGTCTCTCGCGAGAGGCCGCCGAGTGGTAGCGTAGGTCCTTCTTTTGTTTCCCAATCTTGGGGTTCGGGAGAGGGTGTTGCCTCCCATAGCGAGGCAGCTCCCCTAGGACATTATTGATTTTGTTGATTATGACCAGACTGTATCTAACAATGATCTTTTCCAGCTTTGGGCTTCCTTGGGGCTTAAGGGCTCGCCCTCCAAGGAAGCCCTGTTTGATCTGATCCAGTTGGGGGCAGGTGTCCAACAGTCGCCGGTAATACCAGAGGTAGATCCTCTGGCTATTGTCGACGTTGTTGTGGCAGAGGCGTCCGATGGGTCGGGTCAAACCCCAGCTGCTACTGTTGTGGATGTTGCTGAAGGCTGAGGTTCCCCCTCCAAACATCCTTCGAGAGGGAATCTGGGTCCAACGGTTTCTCCTGCGGGTGTTCCCCCTCCTCTGGGGAGTGCACTAACAGAGACTCCTCTTCGGAGGACCGACGATGGTGATACCCTGCCTCGAGGTCGTCTTCGCCGTAAGGCTCGCCCTCCTCTTCGCCGCCGAGGCCTGCCTTCTCCTTACAAGGGAGTTAAGAGGCGCCTTCTCTTCAGGTCTTCATCTTCGTCGTCCCCTGCAAAGGACTCTTCTCGTCGGGAGCTGACCTTGGCTGTAACATCACTGGGCCTTTCCGCAGATCGTTCGCAATCTCCTGCGCCTGCCAGATCTTCCTTGTTGACTCAAGCACCGGTCCCTTCGGGGCAGAAGGGCTCTTCCCACGATGTGGGTAAGTCCCTTCTGCGCCAGGTTTCACCTGTGCGCCCTTCAGTAGCGCGCAAGCGCCACCACTCTTCTGATCGCCAGCGCCCTCCTGCTCGTCAACGTTCTCCTGCTCGCCAGCGCTCTCCTGCTGAAGAGTCACCTGACTCTCCTCGCCAGCGCTCTCCCGATCGCCAGCGCTCTCCTGCTCGCCAGCGTTCACCTGCTCGCCAGCGCCCTCCTGCGCACAAGCGCTCTCCTGCGGATGAGTCGTCAGACTCTTCTCGCCAACACGCCCCTGATCGCCAGCGCTCTCCTGCTCGCCAACGCGCCCCTGATCGCCAGCGCTCTCCTGCTCGTCAGCGCTCTCCTGATCTCCAGCGCTCTCCTGCTCGCCAGCGTTCACCTGCTCGCCAGAGCTCGCCTGTGCGTACGCGCCCTTCGGTCCCTGCTGAGCGCCCTGTGCGTCAACAGTCTCTTGAGCGCCGTCAGCCTCCTGCTCGTCAGCGCACTACTGCGCGCCCAGTTCCTGATGTGCGCCCTGCGTGCCAACGTTAGCCCACGCGCCCACGATCTTCGGATCTGGGCGCAGGCGAGGACATCGTTCCTTTGCCTCGCCAGCGTTCCCCTGCGCGTCGACCGCCGCCTATGCACCACCGTGCGTTTTCTCCTGAGCGCACTTCTAAAGTGCATGCTCGCCCGCGAGTTGACTCCTGAGCCCGCCCATGAGCCTTCGCCTTCGAGCACATCAGCGCCCCCTGGCCCTGCGCCCCAGTTGGCAACTTCTCTCCGCGCCACTGTGCGCTATTCTACGCGTCAGCGATCTCCTACGCGCCAGCGTTCTTCTACGCGCCCGCACGATCCTTCGCCTGTGCGCGAACGCTCGCCAACGCGTCTGATCGCCACAGGTCACTGACTCGCCCACGCGCTAGCTCATCTGTGCGCAGTTGGTCGCCTGGTCGCCTACTCGCCCCACGCGTTATCGTTCGCCAACGCGCCATCGCTCGCCAACGCGTTTACACTCGCCTACGCGCCATCGCCTACGCGCCATCGCTCTCCTGATCGCCAGCGATCACCCAGGCACTCGCGCACACCTTCACCTGTGCATCCACGCACATCTTCGCCTGCGCGCCCATGCCCTCATCTCCGCGCGCGACCCAGCGGTTTTGCCATCGCGCGAGCGCCAGCGCGACCCCCAACGCGATTCTCGCCGGGTTTCGCAGCGGGACCCCCAACGCGATTCTCGCCGGGTTTCGCAGCGCGACCCCCCACGCGATTCTCGCCAGGTTTCGCAGCGCGCCCAACCTTGCGAGTTGCCGGGGTTGCGTGCTTCCAGATCGTCCTCGCGATCGCCATCTCATAAGCGCCGAGCACGCGTCCAGGAGCAGGAAGATTCATCGGAGAGGTCCAGGCAACATTCTTCTTCCCTTTCTTCATTTCAGGCAGGCCCATTAGTATCCACTCCTAAGGATCAGCCGATCCCCTTCCCTCCAGCGGGAATCGCTGACACTGCGTCAGTCAGCCGCCAGCCTTGGTTTGGTTCCCTGATGAAAGCGGTCGTGCAGGCTATGAAGCCAGCCCTCGCTGATCTGGGAGTAAAACCAAAGGCTCCCTCGCCCCCGCTGAAGAGAAGTAGAGGAGTGGATTTCGCGGTGACTTCTCCCAGGGTTAAGCTGGCTCCCAAGAGGTCCGTCGGGAAGGCCCCTTCCCCTTTGCAGGCGTTTTCTCTTTCTCCTGCGGATGAACCTTTCCCGTCCTCAGGAGAATCCAGCGAGGTGAGGCACTCTCCCACGGCACCAATGGGAGGAACCCCACCTCAAGGAAGAGAAACGTCTCGCGCAGGAGGGTCCTTCCAGACCTCTTTGCTAGAGTCCTGTATCCCTCCCAGGAGGGAGCCCAAGGACTCAAAGACGATACCCATGTTATCTTCAAGGTTTCGTCCAGAGCCAACGATTCCCTGGGAGAACGTCCGCGTGTCCCCCCATGAAGAGCCAATGGGGACAGGAGACTTAGCTGCCAGTCCACAAGGAGGAGAGCAGCGCGAGTCTGAACACACCTTCTGGCAGGTCCTTAATCTAATGAGGCAACTCAACAGTTTTAAGGACCCTGAGACTGCCCCTCGCGAAGGCAAGGATACGGTCCTGGACCAAGTTTATGGCATTCAGAAGCCCCCAAGGCCAGTGCAGCCCTGCCGTGGTCCCAGGGGGTGAAGAGTGCCAGGGACAAGGTCGAGGGCCAGCTTTCGGAGCTCGCCTCCTCCAGCCGTTCTTCTGCCGGGAACAAGCTCCTCCCACCTCCTTGCGTTCAGCAGAGGAGGTACTTCGAGATCATGGAGGAGTCTTGTTTAGCTCTTCCCCTCCACCACTCCGTGGAAGAGCTCACCAGGGGTCTCTCTTTAGAGTAACTCAATGCCCGGCAGGTGACATTCTCAGCGTTGGAGATCCTGAGCCAAGAGAAAGTCGCGAAGTGTGCCATGCAGGCCACTTCGTGGCTGGATGTCTGGCTAGGGTCTCTGGGCATCCAATTGCTCTCTGAGGACTTGTCCAAGGAGAGCAATAGGAAGGCCCTGGAGACCTTCCTCCTCTCGGGCATGCGCTCCATCGAGTTTTTAGCTCACCAGGTCACTAACCTGTGGGCTAACTCGATTCTTAAGCGACGTGATGCGGTGACTGAGAAGTTCCACCCGAAGGTCCCCGCTATGGATGTCAGCAAGCTCAGACATTCCTCCATCCTTGGAGGAAACCTGTTTGAGCCCAAGGGTATAGAACGGACAGCAGAGAGGTGGAGGAAGACGAGTCATGATTCGCTCCTCCAGAAGGCCCTTACATCTTGGCCCTACAAACCTCCAGCTCCTCAACAGCAACAGCAGCCTCGCAGGACACCAAAGCAGGCTCCGGCAGCTAAGACCAAGGTGTCTAAACTGCAGCCCTTTCCTGTCAAAGACAAGAAGGGTGGAAAGTCCTCCAGGGGAGGCAGAAATCTTAGAAGGAGCGGCCGAGACCACAAGCGCTAGGATTGGCAATCCCCCTGCCTGTCCACCTGTGGGGGGATGCCTGCAAAGTTGCGTGATCAGGTGGCAGCAACACGGGGCCGATTCCTGGACGGTCTCTGTGATCGGACAAGGATATCGCATCCCGTTCATTTCATCTCAACCTCCCCTGACAGCGAATCCACTGTTGTTGAGCTCCTATGCCATGGGATCGGCAAAGGGGCTAGCCCTTCGGGCAGAAGTTGAGACCATGCTCAAGAAGGATGCTCTCCAGGAGGTCGTAGACAGCTCCCCAGGCTTCTTCAGGCGACTCTTTCTTGTAAAGAAGGCGTCTGGAGGCTGGAGACCCGTCATCGACCTCTCAGCCCTGAACAAGTTTGTCAAGCAAACTTCGTTCAGCATGGAGACAGCTGAAACGGTCAGACTTGCAGTGAGACCGCAAGACTTCATGTGCACACTGGATCTGAAGGACGCGTACTTCCAGATCCCAATCCATCCGTCTTCCAGGAAGTACCTAAGATTCAGCCTAGACAACAAGATCTACCAGTTCAAGGTGCTGTGTTTAGGTCTCTCCACAGCACCTCAGGTGTTCACCAGAGTGTTCACACTGATATCTTCATGGGCGCACAGGAACGGCATCCGTCTCCTCCGTTATCTGGACGACTGGCTGATCCTGGCATACTCGGAGTCGACCCTTCTTCGACACCGAGACAGGCTTCTGGGAATTTGCCAAGATCTAGGGATCATGGTAAATCTCGAAAAGTCCTCTCTGCTCCCAACCCAACGACTGGTATATCTAGGCATGATATTAGACACCAATCTCCACAAAGCCTTTCCATCAGACGACAGGATAGCAAGGCTGAGGAGGGTTGCAAAGCCTTTCCTCAGTCGAGAAGACCTTCTAGCCCAATCTTGGTTATGTCTCTTAGGTCACCTAGCCTCCTTGGCCCGTCTAGTTCCCAACGGCAGCCTCAGGATGAGATCTCTGCAGTGGCAGCTCAAGTCCCGGTGGGATCAAGGCATCGATTCCCCGGACTTTCTGGTCTCGATAGGCCCTGCGGAACGGACGGACCTGCAATGGTGGCTGACCGACGTCAACCTTCGAAAGGGAGTGGATCTTCTCATCCTTCCCCCGGATTTGATGCTGTTTTCGGACGCATCAAAAGAAGGGTGGGGGGCCCACGTTCTGAACCAGAGGGCCTCAGGCCTATGGTCAGAATCAGAAAAGTACCTCCACATCAACCTGCTAGAGATGAAGGTCATTTTTCTGGCCCTTCAACAGTTCCAACAGACCCTGGCGGGCCACTCCGTGGTGGTGATGAGCGACAACACCACAGTAGTGGCTTATATCAACAAGCATGGAGGTACCTTTTCTCGACAGCCATCCCATCTTGCAGTAGAGATACTGAGATGGACCGAAGTCCACTCGATACGTCTATCAGCTCTCTTCATTCCTGGGAAAAGGAATGTGCTCGCCGACAGTCTAAGCAGAGCTTCGCAGATAGTGAGTACCGAGTGGTCTTTGGATCCTCAAGTAGCCAACAAAGTCCTGACTTTGTGGGGTTCCCCGACAGTGGACCTGTTCGCGACAGGCTTGAATTTCAAGCTGCCGCTGTACTGCTCCCCAGTCCCGGACCCCAAGGCACTCTGGCAAGATGCCTTTCAACAACGGTGGGACAACATCGACGTCTACGCCTTCCCACCGTTCTGCCTGATGAGAAGGGTGCTCAACAAGACCAGACTATCGGTCAACCTGTCGATGACCTTAATAGCTCCGCTATGGCATCATGCAGAGTGGTTCCCGGACCTTCTGCAGCTCCTGTCGGAACCCCTGAGAGAGCTTCCCCCACGACACGAGCTACTCAGACAACCACATTGCAACATCTTCCACAAAGCCGTAGCATTGCTTCGTCTTCACGCCTGGAGACTATCCAGCGTCTCCTCACGGAGAGAGGCTTTTCGCAACAAGTTACGGAAAGGATATCTCGACACCAGCGAAAGTCATCCGCAGGGGTCTACCAGGCGAAGTGGAGAGTCTTCTGTGGTTGGTGTCATGGGAGGGGTATCTCTCCTCTTGATGCCTCTATTCCAGCAATAGTGGAGTTCCTTGTTTATTTGCGGAAGGAAATGCGCCTTTCGGTCTCGGCGGTGAAAGGCTATCGCTCAGCCTTAAGCCTTGCCTTCAGGCTGAAAGGAATAGACATTTCCTCCTCGCTGGAACTTTCCTTACTCATACGAAGCTACGAGCTTACCTGCCCTCAGTCGGAAGTGAGACCTCCTCCTTGGAACGGGGTTCGGGTCCTCAGGGCTCTGAAGAGACCCCCGTTCGAACCATTACGCCAGGCCTCTGACCAACACCTGACTTGGAAGACAGTATTCCTGCTCGCTCTGGCTTCGGCCAAGCGGGTCAGTGAACTTCATGGTCTCTCATACGACATCGCCCATTCAAGGGGATGGGGGGAGGTAACGTTCAGGTTCGTCCCTGAGTTTGTTGCCAAGACTCAGAACCCTGGAGTGCCGGACCCACGGTTCGACTCCTTCAGGGTTATGAGTCTCAGATGACCCAGATCATATGCTACTCTGCCCAGTAAGAAGTCTGAGACGTTATCTGAAGAAAACAGCTGCAGTCCGTTCCCGCGTGCAAGCTCTGTTTGTGAGCACAGGAAGGACGAAGAGGAGGGTCACCAAGAATACCATCTCAGCCTGGATTCGACGGACCATTCATCATTCCTTGAATCCAGACCCTCCTCCGTCACGTCGCCCTAGGGCACATGATGTCAGGGGCATCGCCACGTCCCTGGCCTTCAAGAGAAACTTCTCTGTGATGCAGGTGCTACAAGCTGGGGTCTGGAAGCGTCAAACGACCTTCACAGCCCACTACCTGCAGGACGTGACCCACAGGAGCCTCGATACTTTTTCTATCGGCCCTGTGGTGGCTGCACAACAGCTGGTCTAACCTCAGGCTCCTTAATGGACAAGTAGCAGAAGGTTGAGGGCACTGTTACCCGGTTTTAGTCTGCGTGAATGAAAGAGTATGTCTGGCCCTTACTTCTTTCTTCATCCTCCCCTCTCTTGGGGAATGCAGCATCCTGGGTCTCTGCTTAGCTGACCTCAAACCTCTGCAGGTAAACCATGCTTCCTTGTGTTCCTAGTACAGTATTAAGTATAATACTGTCGCGTCCTCCATACCCTGACGAGGTGGTATGGGGACGTCCTAGCCTAGAATTCCATATAAAGGACTTCAGGTCAACTTCCTAGGACGAGTCACACTTCATTTCTCCACACACAACGTATGTAGGCCGCACGTTTCTTGCGTAGCAAGAAACTTGCGAGGCGCAGGGACTCTTTTTCTCGAAGTGCTGCTCACTCGGATTCTGAGTCCCCGGGTAAGCCAAAGCCAGTAAGGCTGGGGACTTTCCACCCTGCCTAAGGGTAAGTCACCCTATGTAAATAGTGTGGTTTGTATTTTGGTTACGGAACAAATGACAAATTCGGAGATAATTTGTATTTTTCCTAACCATACAAACCTTAGCTATTTACACATATTTGCCCGCCAACCCTGTCCCCCAAGACAAGTCCTACCTCTAAGTGAAGTGAGGCAGCTCACCAGTGTGTGGGGGGGAGGGGTAGCTAGCTACCCCTCCCCTACCCCCGTGCTAACTAGCGCGGGGTGTAGTTTAACCCTCGTTAAAATCTAATGGCTCATCATTTCAGCTACGCCGAAAGTAAACCCTATGTAAATAGCTAAGGTTTGTATGGTTAGGAAAAATACAAATTATCTCCGAATTTGTCATTTTATTTATTTTAGAGTGGCCTGGAGCTTTGTTTTTAAAACTTTTAATTATTTTGATTATATCTTGAAGTTGGATAGGTTTGAGAAAAGGGTCATCTTCGTCAAGTCTCCCAAGATCTACAGAATCATAAGGTATTATACGATCAGTATGTTCACGGATTGTCTCAATGACATGCTGCTCGTGTTGTTGGTCAAACCTTAGATTTTCTATTGGGGGTATTTTAAAGATATTGGACCAGAAGTCTCTGAAGATCACCTCCTGATCTTGGGATAGATTTTTTCGTTAATATGAGTGATGTATGCTATAGGTTGAGAAGATGAGCCTAACAGTTTCCTGATCATATAATAATCTTCACATTTATCTAAAAGAGCCTCCCAAGTTGTATTAATGAGTTCAATTAATTCTATTTTGATATGTTCTTGTATATTATGAATGTACTCTACAAGTTGATGTGTGGGACCTCGGTTATCAATTATTTCTAGGGCTTGTTTATATCGGATCTGAAGTAGTTTAAGAGAATCTGTTTCTTTGGTATATGGTAAGATCCTGTAAGTTTTGAATGGGATATGGAGCTCTGATGCTTCCTTGATCCTCCTATACCAAAAAGCTATCTTATCGTCTATGCAAGATTTATCCTTTAAGATGTTATAGGGTTCATCAAAAGTAGAGAGAGAGTCATCGAGTGTGTCCTTAAAACGTTCCCAGTTCGCATTGTTCATATCTATTGTTGGATTAGCGACCACCGTAATGGGTCTCACAGTAAGCTTTAAACTAAATGGGAAGATGATTTGAAGTGGTTAAGGGGCCTTGAGTAATTGAATAATTAAACATGTGAAATCTATTGGAAAGAAGTATATCTGGCTTACTAGAGGTTCTTCTGGCAAAAAACGTATCAAAATCTGGGCCTAAGAACCTTATAAGGTTCCTATTCATCAGGCCGTTGATTAATGTGCCAATAGGGTTGGTTCAGTTATAACCAAGGGCTGGATGAGCTGCATTAAGATCAGCCAGCAGATAGACTGGGATGTTACGTCTCATCAATGATAATATATCCTGCTGTGGAAATACTGGGTTTCTTGGGGGTAAATAGGTCGTTGCGACTATAATTGGTCCCCGTACTGTCCGTATTTTGACAGCAATCAGATCATGATTGAAACCATCTTTGTTCCGTAACTGAAATACAAATCACGCCATTTAATATGGGTTATTACTTTCGTGTAGCCGAAATGACGAGCCATTAGAATTTTAACGAGGGTTTACTACCCCCATCGCTAGTTAGCGGGGGTAGGGAGGGGTAGCTTGCTACCCACCCTCCCCTAACACACCTGTGTGATGAGCTCACTTTACTTTTGGCTCGGGCGGTGAGCTAACGTGTCCGCTCTCACCCTCGCTTTTTGACAGCCATTAATGCTTTTTGTCTTCTTATTTACTTTTTCTTATACTTGTAATATATATATACACATTCTTTATGTTTATGTACAGTATATATTTTTGTATATAGAAATATAGTAAGTTTTCTTTTCAGTGTTTGTGCTGTGTGGTAGTGTACGACAACGACACCGGTAGTGCTAGGCCACCACGGTTTCTTGTTATGGAGCGCGGCCTCTCCCCTTTTTCCTTCGGTCGTTTCCTTTGGCTTTCCGTTAATTCGTCTGCCGTGGGGAATCGTCATCGCTGGACTTTCTTCATTCATCTTTTATCTTCGCTGTTTCTCCTTTCCTATGGGGAACTTGGATTCTCAGCGAAGGGAATGTGGGAGTTTAGTTTGACTACATTCTCTCTCTCTACTCGAGGTCGTTCACCCTTTACTACTACTACGTACTACTAGGGAAACTTCTTTCATGTTGCGGGCTGAGTTGCTTTTCTGTTTTTATTTGCCTCAATTATTTTTATGAAATCTAATTGTATTTTTAACTTTTCAGCTTCTGGGGAACACTTCCCTTCGGGGTTCAGTGGTTCTTACTATTTGTGAACATTCAAAAATCAGTTACATAATTATAATTGTTATAATTCTGTTTTTTGTTAAAGTTCTCCGCCCTCCTCCTTCTTCCGTGAATGTCAGTGGGGGAGGAGGGCGCATACTTAATTTTTAATTCCTATGTTTTGCTATTCCCTCGGGGTTACTCTGCAGAGTTCCTCCCGGGGGAATTTCTATTAAATAATTATTTAACTTTATTTTCCCAGTTAACTATGCAGTTTTTCTTCGTTTGACTGAAGTGTGCCAACGAAGCAGAGCTGTCCTGTTTATGCCTGGGGAGTCTGCTTTCGCTGCCGTCTCTCTAGGACATCGTCATGGGCGTTATCCCTTCTCTTAGAAGTTCTCCCGTGACAACTGTCAGCTCTTCAGTTCATCTTAGAACGATAAGGAGGTTCGCCTCCAGGGGTAGGTAACTTCCCTTTCGAGGGAGGTTCCCTTCCCATGTGTGAGATCTTCCCCCTGCAGGGGGAACTTCTCATACCTTAATTTTAAACATAAGACTTACCCGGTAGTTATATATATATAGCTTACGTCCCTGACGTCACGGCAGAAAATTCAAAACTCGTGCCAATCGCCGATTGGATAGCCAGGTGTACCACCCCTGCGCCCTAGCGAGGTACCTAGGAACCATTCCAGGAACCTTCATATATTCCCTGCCGCGCTAGCGGCAAGATGTTGGATTTTTCACTCGCTATAACCTGTATATTACAGTTATCTTGGTGATGTACAATTTATTTTTAGCCTTTGCTGGTTGGATTTTATTTCTACTGAGTGTTAGTGCTTTAACTGTGTTTGTATCTTAAGAGGTAGGAATGGGAGTTTTTTTCCCCCTACTGTAAAACTTACGAACCTACTCTTTAAACATGATGGCGGAGATCGTTCCACCATCTCTATGACGTCACAATCGTGTGACGTAAGCAACATAGTACTACGTAATATGTTGCTTAATTCTTTTCTTTGCTTTTTCATGTAAAGAATGAAAAGGAAATCTAACTTTAAATAAGTATTTAACTTTTAATATAAAAAGATTATGTTAATTTTTAAGAAATATTTGTGTTTTAAGTATTCGTTCTTTAAATCATCTATACTATTTTTAAAGATTAGATAGAACTAGCATATTGTTAATTTTCGCTGCGTAGTTCTCATGAAATACGATGCAGTCCCAACAATTCTTGATGTCGTTTATTTTCTTTCGATGTTGGGATTCTAGTACAGTATTATTCGTATATTCACATATGTGTTCCAATTGTAAAGTGTAGCAATCCACTATTTTTGGAAACCCTTAAGATTTAAGGGTTGTTTACATATATATATATATATATATATATATATATATATATATATATATATATATATATATATATATATATATATATATATGTATATGTATATATATATAATATATGTATATATATATATATATATATATATATATATATATATATATATATATATATATATATATATATATATATATATATATATATACGTTATTGCGATATCTGTTAATTTTAATAATAACAAATCACTATTTTTAGGAACCTTTAAGAATTAAGGGTTGTTTACATATACTGTATATATGTTATTCCTATATCTGTTCATTTGAATCATATAACATGTAATTTTCCTGGTAGTTATATATAACTACCGGGTAAGTATGTATAACATTTATCTTTACCGGTACAGTAGTTATATGTAACTACCGGGTAAGTGTGTTCAAACATTTATTTACAATGAAAATATCAGGGTAATATTTTATAAAAAATATTTTGTTACATTTTTATATAGCAAGAACTAGAAACGATTTTGCATTCTCTCATTCAAGCCCTTGGCAGTAGAGAAAGATCTATCATAACGGGCAGGACTAATTATGGTCTTTTGTGTAAGAGTTAAAAGTGCAAGTTTCAGTGCTAAATTAGTGCAGTGAATTTATTCAGCACATTGGACGTTTTTTCCTAGCCTTAGACCTCTTCCAAGCTCCCCAACCCCTGGGAGAAGGAATGTCGATCAGACAAAGGAAACGAGAGGCGTTAGCTCACGAGCAGACGTCCTCTCGAGCGTTCCTGTTGACGTTCCCAAGAATGCTCGCCCTTGCCATGGGAAAGCAAAGAGCGTTGGACGTTAAGCTACTAACATTGCTGTTAGAGTCTTACATTGCATCACATTTGCTAATAATAGCAATACTATAATGCTTACGAACCAACATAGACACGGTTTTTGTTCTAGAGCGCCAGTCGGCCATGAGAACCCTCTGATGAACTGAACGCGCCAAGTGACGTAATGAAGATCATTTTACGCTCGGCGCTTAGTCTTTCAGTACACTCGGTGCCACGTCTTTCAGGACGATCGGCGCCACGTCTTTCAGGACGATCGGCGCCATGTCTTTCAGGACGATCGGCGCCTCGTCTTTCAGGACGATCGGCGCCTCGTTTTTCAGGACGCTCGGCGCCTCGTCTTTTAGGACGCTCGGTGCCACGTCTTTCAGGACGCTCGGCGCCATGTCTTTCAGGACGCTCGGCGCCACGTCTTTCAGGACGATCGGCGCCTCATATTTCAGGATGCTTGGCGCCTCGTCTTTCAGGGCGCTCGGCGCCTCGTCTTTCAGGACGTTCGGCGCCACGTCTTACAAGATCTTTGTCAGTAGAAGACATTGGTGATCACTTTTCTCCTGTTGAATTTAAGATTCTCAGAAGGAGAGATCCTTATTCCTTTTGTCATTCAGTTGATTTAGAAACTCATGAAAGTTTTTATGATTAGTTTCCAAATTATTTTATGCCTGTTGCTCCACGTTCGCCACCCTTTGAATTTACACGTGGTCATCTCTGAAGCTTTAAGGATAGTGGGAGACTGTTTAGAGTCTCAGAAGCACCTAGGAAAGACAGCTTTCTTTTTTCCTCTGAATAACCTGGCCTCTAGATCTTGTATCTGAGGTACGAGATTATTTTTATTATCTCTAACCAAGCTACAACCCTAGTTGGAAAAGTAAGATGCTTTAAGCCCAAGGGCTCCAATAGAGAAAAAATAGCCCAGTGAGGAAAGGAAATAAGGATATAAATAAATGATGAGAATAATTTAACAATAAATCATTCTTAAAACAGTAACAACGTCATAACAACGTCTAAAACAGATATGTCATAAAGGGTGGAGGTCTAGCCACGTTAAGGTCGAGGACCTTGTGGCAGCCTCACAGAGACTGTTACAGCCCCCTGGGTGGATTGCTGAGTCTCTCAAGGAATGCAGGTAAATGAGACATATAAACCTATGAAGCCAGCTTCCTTATCAGGTATTCCAGGATAGCAAGGGTGGAGGTCTAACCACGTTAAGGTCGAGGACCTTGTGGCAGCCCCACAGAGATTTTTACAGCCCCCTGGGTGGATCACTGAATCTCTTGAGGAATCCAGACAATGGGGCAGGATAACTTTGAGGTCCGTGCTATTCCTTAAGGATGGATGCGAAATCTTTTTCCTAGTGAAACCTCCTTTGTTAGTTACTCTGATAAGACCTCTCTGCAAAACAGACTTTGCAACATCAAATGTCTCTCTTTTGGGAGATGGAGGCTTTTATCCGGTCCTGGATGTAACTGGTCTCAATGCCTTCGTTCAGAAGTCAAAGCTCTCCATGGAGACATCGAAATCATGAACTATTTAAAGTCTCATGTCAGCCTGGTCACAAGGCGAAGCAGAGTCTGACTGCTTTTGCCTTCAGGCAGTAGAGCCAGACTACATAACTTCTGGCAATCTTGGGAGAAGAGGGGAGCAGACCTTTGGTCATTACATCTTCTGAAGGAGGATTACAATTTCCTTTCATAGGAAAACCTCCTTTAGTTTTAGCTCCAATAGATCTCTCTCACAGATCTAGAGAGGAGTTTAAGAGGCAGGCTTTGCAATTAAACTTTTGCTAAATGTAGCAGAATATTGCACTCGAGACATCAGAGCCTCCCTGTATCTGGACGATTGATTTATCAGAGCTCTTTCTTACGATCTTCATAAAGGATTTTCAGATAACTTTGAACCTTTCAGAAGAATTGCGTATTCCTGTCAACTAGACGAGTCTCTTCTGACACCAGGACGCTTAGCGCCAGTCTTACAGGACGCTCGGCGCCACACCTTCCAGGACGCTCGGCGCCACACCTTCCAGGACGCTTGGCGCCACATCTTACAGGACGCTCAGCGCCACGTCTTACAGGAAGCTCAGCGTGGCCACGTCTTACAGGACACTCGGCGCTCCGTCTTTCAGGACGCTCGACGTCGGAGATCTAGAAGGAGGCATGACATTGAACATGAGAACTTCGGACTTCGTGGTGACACTAGTCGAATCGAATGTCGAGATCAAGGATGCCTTAGTTCCGATCTCTTTGATTACGAAAGTTTTTTATCGAGCGTCTAGCCTTAGTACAACGCGGCGACATAGGCGGTGATCTGGGTTTCCTTGACGCCAGGAGTCAGGACCTTAAATACATAAACCCTGATAAACACAACGTCACTACTTCCGTTAGATGTTTTGACACCATCACAAAAAATACTTTATTTAAGGATGGTGATTCAGAGTCAAGTTTTTTCGGGCTTTTACGTCTCCTCTTAGAACGGAGAAAGCCTTCTTGAAACTGCGATCTTTCTAAGATACAGAAGTGGATGAGTGTACAGTATTGGGAAACTTCTCCTCTTGGGGAGGGGGTTTTTTCCCTGGGAATTTTGATTCTTTCTTTGTGACCATTGTTATGTCACTGTTCATCCTAGTTTTCCTGGACCAGGGTTCGATTCCCGGCCAGTCAGAAGCTAGAAGCTATGATCCTTATGTGAATTATCTTTATTCTCTCCATTTCAACCTCAATCATTTTGGGACAAGGAGAAGGTCTTGAGTCAATATCCATCTCTTTTAGGATGCTATAGAAGTTATCTTCAGTGGTGGTTCGATCCAGTCAAACTTCCGGAATGTCACCCCTTTTGAACAGAGGATCTTAGACCTTGTGTTGTGTCTCCTCACCACGGATTCGGGGTGGGAGCAACACTAGACAGTTGGAAGCTTCGGGACTTTGGACAGAGGATCAGAAGAGCTTCCTCATCACCCAAAGGAACTGTTGACAGTCCAGATGGCTCTCAAAAAGCTTTGAAGGGTCAGTTTGGAACAAATTGGTGCAGGTCTATGCCGATCACTCCCCAGAATTGGCTTTCATTGCCAAGCAAGACAGAACCCACTCGAGGTTCCTTTACGGGACTGAGAGGAGTCTTCTCATCTGGGCTAAGGAGAAGAATGTATTCCTTCTAACAAGTTTCTTTAAAAAAGAGAAGAACTTATGGAAGAACAGTCTCAGCTGGAAATTGGACACTATCGAGAAATCTGCAAGAATCTGTGGCGACTTTGGTGTCGTTCTTGTATAGTCCTATTCGTGACTTAACAGACAAAGAGACTAGAAACTTACTGCTCTCCAGTGCCAGATCTCGAAGCAGTCCACATAGACGCTTTCCTATTAGTCTGGTCCAATCTGGATGTTTAAGTTTTCCTCGTTCTATTTCCTTACGAGGTGACACAAAGTTTGTGTCACACGAAGGGACCAGGTGTCTTTAGTGGCCTTCTTTTGGCCCTCAAGAGGATGGTTCACAGAGATACTGGAATGGATGGTGGACTCTCTTAGAAGTCTTCCATAAAGAATAGTTTTACTCAAACAACCTCTCTTGGAAAGTTACCCTTCTAGTCTCCAAGCTTTTCTTCTGGCTACCTTCAGCCTTTTGAAACCTCACAGGAACTAGAGGTTTTCGAAAGAGGCAGCTAAGTCTTTTACAAGAGCAATAAGAACTTCTACCATCAGGATTTATCAATCCAAGTGGGAGGCTTTAGAGAATGGTGCAGAGTAAACTCTGTTTTTCTCTTCCAGTATCTCTACAACTCAGATTGCTGACTTCCTGTTTTACCTTCGAAGGAAGCTCATTTGTTCATCCTCTTCCATCAAGGGATACAGGTGTGTGTTAGCGACTGTAGTCAGACACAGTATCTTGGACCTTACGATTGATAAAATCCTACAGGAACTTCTCAACTTGTTTGTAACATCAAACAACCAGGATTCACCAGCTTGGATCTTGGACTCAATCCTGAAGTTCCTTATGCATTACAAGCTTGAGCACTTGCTTTTATCTTCATTTTAAGGACCTCTCGATGAAAACTATTTTTTTTTGTTAGTCTTGTGACATCTAAAAGAATCAGTTAATTCATACGTTTAGTAAAACGTTGGCTTTCGAGATAACGAAGCTTTCTGCTCATTGCAGTTAGGCTTTCTCGCCAGGAATGACCGCCTTTCTCAACCTTGACCTAAGGCTTTTGAGTTTCCGAATTTTTCGGATATGGTTGGCGAGAAGTTGGAGAGAGTCCTGTGTCCAGTAAGAACCCTGAAGCTCTACCCAGGCAGTATGAAAGAGTTGCAAGGCAAGTCGAAAGCTCTTTGGTGCTCGATTAAGAAGCCCTCGTTATCAGATGTCAAGAATGTCCTTTCATTCTTCATCAGACTCTTATAAGAGAGGCTCATATACATTACAGTGAGACTGGCCTCAAGTTTTTAAGGTCAAGACGCATGAGGTTAGTACTATAACAACTTGAATGACCTTCAAGCAGAATAGATTGTGGTGGAGTATTATGGACACAACCTTTTGGGGGAGTAAATCTGTGTTCAATTCATACTAAATTAATCGTGTCCAGACTCTTTGTGAGGACTGCTACACTCTGGGACCATTCGTGATAGCGAGTGCAGTAGTGGGTGAAGGATCCACCACTACGTTCCCATAATCCCAATAACTTTTTCTTCTCTTGGAACTTTTATTTGTTTTTATGGTTGTTTGTGGAGACTGTGTCAATCTTCCAAAATCATTGATTTTAGTCAGGTGGTCAATTTTGTTCCTTGAAGAGCGCCTGGAACTGGTTATTGGAGGAGGTTCTGTCATAATGAGGTATATACACCGGTTTGACAGTCCCTATGAGATCTTCAGCCCCCTGGGAGGATCGCTGGATCTCTTAAGGCTAGCAGACATAATGAGACAGAGAATCATTGAAGTCAGCTTCCTTATGAGGTACGAACCCTTAAGTTTGTTTTAATTAACTCTTAAGAAAAATTCCAGATATACTAGCTGTCTCTAACCCTCCACCAAAGGTGTTAATCAGCTATATGTATATATAACTACCGGGTAAGTCTTATGCTTAAAAATGGTATTTTCATTATAAAATAAATTTTTGAACATACTTACCCGGTAGTTATATATAATTAAAGTCCCACCCTCCTCCCCTCTAAGAGACTAGAGGCATGGAATATATGAGGGTTCCTGGAATGGTTCCTAGGTACCTCGCTAGGGCGCAGGGGTGGTACACCTGGCTATCCAATCGGCGACTGGCGCGAGTTTTGAATTTTCTGCCGTGATGTCAGGGACGTAAGCTATATATATATAACTACCGGGTAAGTATGTTCAAAAATTTATTTTATAATGAAAATACCATTTTTTCCTGGTCCTTAGGCGGTTGTTCTTGGTGCTGAGCTACCGCTCTTGTAACCATGCTTAAGGGGCTGAGCGGTTGCAAGGCCGGTCCATGGAACTTCCTGTGACTATGCTCTTGGGGCTGAGCGGTCTCTTCTGTAGCTATGCTCAAGGGGCTGAGCAGCTGCAGGTTCAGTCTTGACCTCTCTCGTTCGCGAGGGAGGCCCCTCATAAGGGCTCCCCTTCGGAGGATTGCTCCTTAGAGGTCAGCTTGCTGACCCTACGGCCCTTAGGGCCAATATCACCAGTGTCTTCAAGTCTCTTCTACGAAGTGTTCACCTCTCTAGTTCGCAAGAGAGGCCACTCATAGAGACTCCTCTTCGGAGGATTGTTCCTGATTAGACCAGCTTGCTGTTCAGTCACTAACACTTCGGTGTTTAGTGACAGGGAGACTTCGGTTTCTCGTTACGCTGACCCTTCGGGGTCTCGTAACATTAGTTACGCAGAACCCTTGGGCTCTCGTAACTTTAGTCACTAACACTTCGGTGTTTAGTGACAAGGAAACTTCGGTTTCCCGTCACGCTGACCCTTCGGGGTCTCGTAACATTAGTTACGCAGAACCCTTGGGCTCTCGTAACTTTAGTCACTCCAACACTTCGGTGTTTAGTGACAGGGAAACTTCGGTTTCTCGTTTGCGCTGACCCTTCGGGGTCTCGCAACTCAGGCTACCTTAGGCCTTTGGTCTCTCGTGCCCTTAGTCCTCTGATCCTTCGGGGTCTCGTTCTCCTAGACCTGCTGACCTGCCTTCTCCGTTTCTGGCTGCTGACGCGCTGTGGGCGCCCATGCCCCCCGTTATCCAACGGACACCTATCCCTTCGGGGCAAAGGGCTTTTCTCACATTGTGAGTAAGTCCCTTAAGCGCCAGGTATCCCCTGCGCACCAACATTCTCCTGCGCGCTCGCGCGCAATTGTGCACAAGCACTCGCCTGCTGGTCCTGCTGTTCCTGAGACTGCTATTCAGAGACACCCTGTTCCAGGCACTGCTCGCCAACGTTTCCTGCGCATTGGCGCACATCGTTGGAGTTCCTGAGATACGCACAGGCGCTCACCAGTGGTTCAGCCTGAAGTGTCTCCAAGTCTCTTCTACGAAGGGCACCTCTCTCCCGCGAAGAGGTCTCTCATATAGACCACTCCTCGGAAAATCAAGCAGTACTTCCAGTGTGGATCGTCGGCTCTGGACTCTGAAGTAGACCTGCCTGGTCCTCTTCAGGGGATGCCCTCCCTTTTCAGGACACATCCCAGTTCCTGATCGTCCTGTCAGCTGATCCTTCAACCTAGCGCACAAGTGCGCGCGCGTTTACATGTGCGCTAGCACCGACGATCTTCTTATGCGCGCAAGCGCCGACGATCTTCTTGGCTGTCGATGTTCTTTCAAGCGCTAGCGCTGACGATCTTCATACGCGCGTAAGCGCTGACGATCGTCCATTTTTATTGGCGCGCAATCCATCGCCCAACTCTTGTCTCCTCTGCCTCCTACAACCAAGTCGTGGCAGAGAATTCTGGGCCATCTTTCCTCCCTGGAAAAACTAATTCCAGGCGGAAGATCAAGAATGAGAAGTCTCCAGTGGCATCTGAAGACCCATTGGTCTCAAAAGATCGATTCCCCATTTTTGTCAGTGGAGGTTCCAGCTCTGGTGATACAAGATCTTCATTGGTGGTCAACCAGAGAGAATACCCAAAAGGACATTCCCCTCCAAAGCCCCAGTCTGAAGTTAAAACTCTTTTCAGACGCATCGCTACGGGGCTGGGGTTCCCACCCAGGCCCGAAATTAGCATCGGGAGTTTGGTCTCCGATAGAACAAACTCTCCATATAAATCACCTGGAATTATTAGCAGCCTGGAAAGGCCTAAAGTACTTTGTAAAAGGTCTACAAGGACGAGAGGTGGTGCTGATGAGCGACAAACTCCACAGCCGTCTTGTACATCAACAAATAAGGGGGTACTCTGGCAAGAGACCTCTGTCTGCTAGAGGTCCAGATTTGCCAGTGGACGGAAGGTCACAACATTTCTCTCACAGCCAGGTTTATTCCGGGCCGGAGAAACATTGTGGCGGATCAACTGAGCAGGTATCACCAAGTGTTGAGTGGCGAATGATCTTTGGATCCTCAAGTAGCGAAGACAGTAATAGCTTTGTGGAGTTTCCCCACAATAGACCTGTTCGCCACTTCTCTGAATGTGAAACTTCCCCGCTACGGGTCCCCAGTTCCAGACCATCAGGCAGCGATCCAGGACGCCCTTCAACATTCTTGGGACAACCTGGACGCATATGCCTTTCCACCCTTTTGCCTGCTCAGAAGGGTGATCAACAAACTCAGGACCTCCCGGAACTGCAAGCTAACGCTAATAGCTCCGGCATGGCCAAGCAGAGAATGGTACGCAGACCTTCTTTCCCTGCTGGTTCAAGTTCCAAGGTTTCTGCCTCCAGAACCCCTTCTGCTGACGCAGCCACACAGTGGTGTCCCCCGCTGGAGAATCCCCTTCCTGAAGCTTCACGCCTAGAGGCTGTCCAGTCACTCTTCAGAAGCAGAGGCTTTTCACGGAAGGTGGTTGAGCACATGTCCAGGCACCTGCGCCAATCTTCCACAAACCTCTACCAAGCAAGATGGAGAGTGTTTGCAGCTTGGTGTAGAGGGCGAGGCGTGTCTCCACTCAATCCCTCTCTTCCATTAGTGGCAGACTTCCTTGTGTACCTCAGGGAGGAAAAACTCCTCTCAGTCTCGGCAATTAAAGGCTATCGTTCAGCCTTAAGCCTCATCTGTAGACTGAGAGGGGTTGACCTTTCCGCCTCAGAAGATATCACCTTGTTGATTCGAGGTTTTGAGAGATCTTACCCCCCAGTTGAGATTAGACCACCACCTTGGGACGTGTCCCTGGTCTTTTATGTTCCGTGAAGGGTCCACCCTATGAGCCCTTAAATAGGACCTCTGACTACTTCCTAACCCTTAAGACTGTCTTCCTAGTAGCTCTGGCCTCGGCAAAAAGGGTCGGTAAACTACATGGTCTATCCTATGAAGTCACCCATTCTAGAGGATGGGGGAAGTCTCGCTCAACTTCGTGCCAGGCTTTGTGGCCAAAACTCAGAATCCTTCATCGGCCGATGAGAGGTTTAGAGAATTTCAATTTTCCAGCCTTAATAAGGTAACACAGGATACTGACCAATTGCTACTATGCCCAGTCAGGGCGCTAAGGAAATACCTGAAGCGCACCAGACCTTTCAGACTACGCCTCCATCATCTCTTCCTCAGTACCAACAAGGTAAAGAAGAGAATCTCTCGCAACACCATCTCTTTCTGGCTCAAGAAAGTTATTGTGAGAGCCATTCACGGAGACCCAGAGGCAGCTCAACCCAAAGCCCATCAAGTTAGGGGAGTGGCTGCCTCACTGGCATTTAAGAAAAATTTTTCAGTCTCCCAAGTCTTAAGAGCTGGAGTCTGGAAATGCCAATTTACATTCACCACTCACTATTTAACCAATGTGACACATATGTGTCTAAACACCTTTTCTGTAGGGCCTATTGTGGCAGGTCAACAGGTGCTGTAGCTACCTTACGCCCTTTCAGGGGACAGTGGCCATTGGTCGAGGATTCTGTGTTACACTTGGTTTTTAGAAGGACATCCATCTATCTACTGCGCTTCCTTCTTCCTCCCATCTGGGTATCCTAGTCTGTAACCAGTTCAGCTGGACTCGCCAATTGAAATAAGGTATGAAACTCATCTGACTCCTCTCACAGGGTATAAGTTATACTTGTAGTCACGAGGGTTCCCCTTTTCAAGGTTGGAGGATTCCTAAATATGAAAGGGTCCAAGTCGAATGTTCTGAACCCTCTTCATCCTGAAACATTAGTTTCCACGTAATTACAAACTTTCAGTCGTGCTAAGATTATGGGGATCTACAAAGAAAAGTTTAACGGGAGGTTTTTTCGTCAAAAGAGTCTAGTCTGAGGACTATCTTCCCTAGGAATAGGGAACTCCTCGACCACCCTGACCTCAAGACTAAGTCCCCCATAGTAAAGAATGAGGGTCTGTATCAAGTGTAGGAACAAATGACAAACTTATAACTGAGTTTGTATTTTTCCTAACATACAAACCCGAATTCTTTACACAAATCTTCCCTCCGTCACCGCCCCCTAAAAATATTCCTAGCTAGAATCTGATTGAAAGTATTCAGTAGCTACCGACCGGCAGTCCACCACTAACAGGTGGATAACTACCGGCCTGGTCGTTAACAACCTTGTTAAGGTTTTCTGCCGTATTTTCCAGCTCGCGCTAGAATATCTCCTATAGTAAAGAATTCGGGTTTGTATGTTAGGAAAAATACAAACTCTGTTATAAGTTTGTCATGTTTGGTTGTAGGGACTTCCTAAGGATGAGTCTGCTTTTAAAGAACAATGGTTAATATTCATGTAGGTACAAATCACCAGTAGTAGTCAGGATGCCTGAAAACTTTAAATCAATCAATCAATCAATCACCAGTAGTATTTATCCTAACTACAGACCTGATTACACTTCTCAACACAACCACCCTGCAAGTCCTAAGTTAAGATCAAAGTATGGGTTATTCTACCTAGCAAGTGATCAGGGCCTACCATCCCCCTACCAGTGACTAAAATTACCCAGTCAGAAGTTTAACAGCCATTCCAGGTACAGTACTTTAAAGTTATACTCCTATTAAAAGACTGGTATGTATAATTAGAAAAAATATAAATTACTTTTTAAGTTTTTGATAATTTCCAATAAGAGACAAGCCCTTAAAACTTGAGTCAATCATTACAAGAGTCTGTTGGAAGATATTGTTAAACAATAAGTCATTTCTTTTGAGTGACCATTCAGTCATCCTTGTAGCAGAAGCTTTTATTTTCAAATCCAACTGAAGAAGTCTGTAATGTTAATGTAATGTTTATGATTCAATGTATACAACCTGTAATGGTTTTTTCTCTTCTAGGTAATGAATGGTAGCTGTCATCGTGAAATTAGTGATATAACTTCTTTATTCTATGAAGATACCCAAAAGGAACAGTACCTATCCCAAGATATCCCTGAGGCTTGCTTAGAAATCCCACTGGGCAAATATAGTGCGTAGCATTGTTATTGTGTGTAGATAACTGATAGATTAAGGATCAGCTTTTATTTCAAGAAATTTCGAAAGGAAATCAATACTGCATTCATACAGAGGAAAAACAAAAGCCTTACATAACATTATACTTGTTCCGACGCTATATACAAACCTCGCTTCGGCTCAACATGGATGGTTGTGTTACTCTCCGCTCTCTACGCTGCAGCCCTTTGCCTTCTCTTGTACTTGTGTTTTAGTGATTGTGTGATTGTTATGGAGGAGAAAGTTTCTCGTAAGATGCGATGTTGTGTAGGCCATGGCGGGCGCTGCAGTAGGTGGCTTTCGTCACCTTCAGTAGACCCACACACGCTCTACCCAACATGCAGGGGAAAACCTTGCTCTTAAGGTTCTCCCTGCCGTGAGTGTGAATCCTGGCCGCCCTTGCAGTGGTAAGCTTTCGAGAATAGACGCAAATATCGCCGGAACCCTAAAGCTTCTTCTGCTTCAGAGATCTCGCCTCTTTCGAAGAAGAAGAAGGGGGAGCGGTGCAAAGTGTGTCGTCTCAAAAGACTACCACAGCGAAGTCTGCTCACTCACTCTCCGAGTCGGAGGAGGGTGTGAGTATGATTTTGGGAAGCTCGGATTCACAGCCTGTCGGGGATTTCTTGGGTTTTGCCAGGGAAGCGGGTGACCTTAGCGCACCCGCTACTTCGGCGATCTCAAGGGACACCCGACAGATTGTTGGACCGTCTGATACCGATGACGACATATTACCTGGTAAGATGGGGGAACTTTGGGCATCTCTCAGATTATCAGGTAAGCCTGACTTGGATTTGTTAAAACGCCGTTTAACTCTGGCGGACGAGATTGAACGTCATTTGAATGATCCGATTGTTGATGAACACATGAATGTAACTGATTTTGTAACTTTATTGACTCCCATGTTCCCTGATACCCCTATTGTTGACCATGTTCCTGTTAAAGCATTTGTTCCTGGCAAAATGCAAACTTTTCCTAGGGTAAAATAACTGCAGGACTCCCTGTTAAAACAAGGGAGGGTAAGGTTTTAAACACGGAGATTTCTTTATCGACTGCTGGCAAACCCTTTACAGCTTCGCCCGCAAGTCAGTTAAAATTAAAATCTGCCAAAACTCCTGCTCATTCAATATGTTTTTCAGGTTTACCTCGTTCACCGACCATGGCTCTTCCTACGGACATGGCTCAGGTTGTTCATCCTCGTCCAGTGTCGTCTGCTGTTGCCTCGACCACCATTCCAGTACCTCGTAGGGGGCACGAGGAAGTGTGGGCGGTATTCCTCTTCTAGTTCCTCTTCCTCTCTCTCCTCCTCTTCGTCTTCATCTTCTGACTTTGACTCTTCTCCCCCAAGGAAAAAGAGGAAGGGGAAAGAAGAGGAAAGCCAAGAGGGCCAGGAAGGCCAGTCGAAGTCGAAGGGACATGGCACCCCAAGACACCTCTTCTCTTCCGGAGGAAGAGGCCAACGCGAGAGATTCCCGTGTTCCCTGCGCTCGTGGGATTGTTCACGGCGAATCTCGCGCAAGGTCTCCTTGCACGACAACCGCGCTTGAGGGTGTAGGTAATGTCTCCCAGAGCATGGTGACGAGTCCTCGGGCCCTCGAGCTGCTGCTTAGACTCGAATTGAACCGCTCTTAAGCGGGGAAATGAGAGTCCCGGCTTCGGCATGAGGAATCTCAGCTGTGGTCTCTCGTGAAGAATCCGCGGTACGCAGGCTACCGCCATTGGGGTAGCCACGCGGACCGACTCCGTGACTCGTGTATCGGGTGAGCAGGGAGCAGGCCCAGACAGCCGCGCAATCGACCCGCGTGACTTGGGCCCGGCATGGAGCCACCTCGCGGCTCAGCCCACGACATAGGGGCCGGTCGTGCACGACCAGGCTAGCTCTCGCGCATACCAGCCGTGCGAGATGCAGCCAACCCCCATGCTCTCTGGCCATGTAACAGGTGAGGCCGCGCACACCACTCGCGCGACTAACCTGTCTAGCGCTGTAGTTCCCAGCGACCCCGCTCGCGCTCGAGCTCCTTCGGGAACTTTGTGGGGCTCGCAGCGATCAGTCACGCACTCGGTCGCAGTGGAAACCTCGATGCATTCCGTCGGGGATGAACCCTGCCAGGGTCCTTCCTCGACAACTGAATACACGCCTGGTTCGGTCTTAGGACCAGAGCGAGGGTATTCATGAGGGATGTCATCACACATGCAGCATGTCACTTCCCCTACACCTACGGATGTAGCAGGACCGAGGGATCAGCCACCTCCATGGCCTTCACCGGCCGTGGAGACGGAAGATCCCGAGGTAGAGTCGCCGTTTCTAGAGGTCATTAACCTCATGCGTGAGATTAATGGCCTCAGGGGTCCTCCTGCGGTAGTATCTGAGGATAAGTGTACAGCCTTGGAGATCCTATGGGGAACTCCCTAAGGCAGTTCACGGCCCATCACACTACCCTGGTTGAGACAGGCTGGTCGAGCATTGGACCGAGTAAGTGACCAGATCGCAGGACCTGGTGCTCGCTTAGGAGCCAAGATTCGAACAAGCTTCTTCCTCAACCACTCCAGCGACAGAAGAGGTACTATGTCACAGAGTCTTCTGTGTCTTGTCCTCTCCCTCTCGACCCCGCAGTCGGAGCGCTTGCTGGGGGTTCCTCGGTCGAGAGTTTGAAATCCCAGAGTGTCTCCTTCTCGATCTCTGAGATTTCAACTAAGGAGTCCATCTCTGTACCTGCTCTCCATGCTGCTTCGTGGCTCAACCACTGTTGTGGTACGGCCACAGTGTTCGTGCAGGACACCAAGCTCGCTACCCCCAAACACATGGAACAGTACAGAACCTGGCTTTGTCTGGTGGAAAAACTGTTGCTTTTCTCTTGGATCAGCTTGCTACCCAATATGCCAATCTAATCCTAAAAAAGCACGAGGCAGTAGCCGCTCATTTGGCGAGACAAATTGGTTCAGGAGAGGCTCTGGCACTCAGGAACGGTCCTACTAGAGTTACAACTTCTCTCTTTCCACCAGAGTAAGTTCGGGCCGTGTGGGATAAATGGCACCTCGACTTGAAGGACTCCATTATCCACAAGGTGCAGGCTGCAAGTTTCAAGGGACCTGGTCCCACGAAACTGTCCGTGGCCAGGCCGAGCCCATGGGAAGTAGCAAGGGTACCGCTGGTCGTGCTCCTGTTGCTCCTGTGCAGCCGAGACCTGCTCCTCCTGTACAGCCGAGACCTGCTCCTTCTGTGCAGCCGAGACCTGCTCCTGTTCAGAAAGGTTCTGCCCCCAAACAGCCCTTTCAGCCTCCCTCGGGAGCTCCTCCACGTTGGGGAAAGAACATGGGCAAGCGAGGGAAAGGGAAACACTGAGATTGGCTTTCCCCTTCCTATGTTGCCGAAGGTTGGGGGATGCCTATTGCGCCATTGAGCGATGTGTCAGCACCTCTGGGCCGAGGATTGGGTGGCGTTGATCCTTCGCGAAGGGTACAAGCTCCCATTCGTGCTTCAGCGCCCCCCCCCCCCCCCCCCATCCTCCACTCCAATAGCGTTCCACACGTACGTTCCAACATCTCCGAAGGCTCTGGCCTTGGAGGCAGAGGTCCAGGAAATGTTGGAGAAGGATGCGCTAGAAGTCGTACACGATCATTCACCAGGGTTCTACTGCCGTCTCTTCCTTGTCGAGAAGGCGACAGGAGGTTGGAGACCGATCATCGACCTTTCACCAGCGAACAAGTTTGTTCAGCAAACTGCGTTCAAGATGATGACAGTTTGCACTGTGCTCTTAGCCATCAGGCAGTATGATTTCATGCTTTCGATAGACTTGAAGGACGCGTACCAGTTCAAAGTCCTGTGCTTCGGACTCTGCACAGCTCCCCAAGTGTTCACACAAGTGGTCACGATGGTAGCAGCTTGGGCCCACTCGAGGGGCATCCGCCTACTGATGTACCTTGACGACTCGCTGATTCTTGCTCCCTCGCAGGAGCAATTGATTCGGGACTGAGACTCGCTTCTAGCAGTTTGTTGCAATCTGGGGAGCGTGGTGAACTACGAGAAGTCGAACCTCATTCCCAAGCAGAAGGAGAAGTATTTGGGAATGCTGATCGACTCGGCAGCAGCTCACGTGCTTGCCTCGGAAGAACGGATCAGCAGACTCAGAGAGGTTGCGCAGTCGTTCCTGTCGCAGGAACAACTTCCTGCCCTCCAGTGGCAAGCTCTTCTAGGTCACCTCTCGCTGGAGAAGCTTGTTCCTTTCAGGCGGATCCATCTCCCCTCCCTTCAGTGGTGTCTGAAGGAGCAGTGCTTGGCAGCCACCGATCCTCCCTCTCGTCCGGTCCTCATGGAACGCGAGGTAAGGGAGGATCTCCTTTGGTGGCTAAATGAGGAGAACCTCATGAGAGGGTTTCTGATAAACCCTCGTCCACCTCAGTTCCGTCTGTTCACAGACACGTCCACGGAAGGTTGGGGTGCACACCTGGACGACTTAGTCGTGTCAGATGTTTGGTCGGAAGAGGAGAAACACCTACACATCAACGTGCTGAAAATGATGGCAGTCTCGAAAGCACTCATGCATTTCCAGGCCCGTTTGAGAGAGCACTTCGTTAGTGCTGATGAGCGACAACACGTCTGTGGTCGCGTACGTCAACAAGAAAGGGGGCACGCTCTCACATTCCTTGCAGCATTTGACGAGGCAGGTGTTTCTGTGGGCAGAGAGTCAATACGTAACCTTGTCAGCCAGGTACATTCCAGGCAAGAGAAATGTTCTGGCAGGTGCCCCAAGTCACAGAAACCAGGTAATAGGGGCAGAATGGTCTCTTCACCCGTGGGGAGCGAGTTGAGTACTCCACCTCTGGGGAGAACCATGCATCGACCTATTTGCAACATGGCACAATGCCAAGCTTTCATGTTTTGCTCTCCAGTACCAGATCCTGCGGCTGCATTCGAGGACACACAGCAACATCCTTGGGATCAACTGGATTGCTACGTGTTTCCTCCCTTTTGCCTGCTTCACGCAGTCCTGTCCCAGGTCCTAGTAACCCCAGGACTCAGGATGACTCTCATTGCTCCACTATGGCCACACATGGAGTGGTTTCCCGATCTGTTGTCGCTCCTGGTCGAGGCATCGAAAGAGCTACCACACTGGCCCAATCTCCTTCGTCAACCCATGTCGAGCAGGTACCACCAGGCGGTGCAGTCGCTCAGACTTCACGCGTGGAGAGTATCCAGCATCTCCTCAGAACGCAAGGCTTTTCGCGACTTGCTGCGAGAGAGATGTCAGGGTACCTTAGAAGATCCTTTTCCTCAGTCTACCAGGGGAAGTGGTTGGTTTTCTGTCATTGGTGAAGTGGAAGGGGTATCTCTCCGGTCGGAGCCTCTCTGACTCAGATCGCAGACTTCCTAGTCTTTCTTCCCAGAGATAAGCTCCTTTTGGTTTTTGCCATTAAACGGTACAGGTCTGCCCTTGCAATGGTGTTCCGTCTGAAGGGCATAGATATCTCCAAAGCCCTGGAGATTTCTATGCTCATTAAGAGCTTCGAACAGTCATGTCCCTCCGAGGGAACTTCGGAGTTCCCCAGTGGGATGTCACTCAAGTTCTCGGGTCTTACTCGTGCTCCGTATGAACCCCTGAGCCGTGCCTCAGACAGCCACTTGGCCCTTAAGACTGTTTTTCTGCTGGCCTTAGCTTCGGCGAAGAGAGTCGGGGAGTTACACGGCCTCTCTTGTAATGTCACTCATGCAGAGGGTTGGAAGGAGATCTCCTTGAGTTTTGTGCCAGAGTTTGTGGCCAAGACTCAGAACCCAGCGATCCACGATCCCAGGTTCGAGGCCTTCACTATTCCTTCCATACCGGATGCGGCGAGTTGCGGTTCTGGTGAGAGGCTTCTCTGGCGCTATCTTAAGCGAGCTCAGCATCTCAGACCTGAATGTCAACGACTCTTCGTTAGCACCGGCAGAGCCAAGAGGGAGGTGTCGAGGAATACAATATGCTTCTGGATCCGCGAAACCATCCGCAAGGTGTATGAGACTTCCTCAATAGTCTAAGCACCAGCGAGGGTTAAAGCTCACGAGATCAGGGGCATTGCCCCCACACTCGCTTTCAAGAGAAATCTCTTAGTGGGCCAAGTGCCAGACCACCTTTACGGCCTTTTACTAGAGGGAGTTTACACACAAGTCCTTGGACACCTTTGTTCTTGGCCCTGTGGTAGCAGTTCAAGCTATTGCCTGACCTCTCCAGTTCCTCCGGGACAGGGAAGTCTCTTGTCTTGTTTTTTATTCTATGTTTGGCAGTGTGAAAGCAGTCTGCGTGTGATCCGCCTTTCTCTCCGTCTCCTCCCATGGAGTTCCATACATCAAGACAAGCCTTCCCTGGTAAGATTGCTAGAGTTTGTTTACAGGTATTCTCCTCCCGTCTTCTGCTAGACAGGGAAGACGGTGGATGTATAAACCCTTTGCCTTTTGGTTATGGAGGTTCATCCAGTCACTGTGACCCCAGGGTCGAGTGTCTCTTACATTCACGCTCTCAGGTCGCGCGATGCTCTTACCCATCGCGCAACCCGGCTCCCAGCCTCTCAGACCCCACCATTATCATGTCGAGTCAAGAGACAGGAGTAGGTGGATTTAGTCCTCTGTTCTTATTCGAGACCAGGTCTTTATCCGGGCAGTTAGCTGTTCACAAGCAGCAAAAGCAGACCTCCCACCAACCAGTGAGTCTTCTTATATTAAATGATTACTAGGATTGTATATTGCATCGGAACAAATGACATTTTGTCCTAAATTGTATTTCTGGGCTTGAACCTGTGCCGGCCAGTGAATAAGCTCCTATTAGCACTTATTCTTAGGTAATTTACTGCTAAATATACCAGAGAAAAAATGTAAAGGAGTGCTAGGTTAACTAGCTCGCTCACCTATTGGTGTCGGTATAGAATTGGGCGTATAATCCAGAGGTCCCGCACTATTTAGATTCATCCACAACAAAGACCCCAATAGAGAGCCGTTCAACCTCACTCGGCACCACCAACTCTGCATCCGCTCAGAACTCAACTCCTTTTTAGCACGCCTGTGTTGTAACCCGCTTTTTTGTGCTCTCGTGTTTTGCCTTATTTTTCACTGGATTATGGCTTCTTCATCGGTTTCCCAGGAGACACCGTCTAAGTTAAGTACCAAGCTATGTTTTGCTGTGTTTTGAGCAATCTAGATCGTTTAATATTTAAATTATAGGAGTTTATTCTCTTCGATCATCTCGGTCTTGCTCAATTCCGCTTACAGTTGGTACTCCTGTTTTGAGAGCTTTTAGTTTCACTCGCGGTGTTACTAAGTGTATTATTTTTATTATTAGTTTAAATTTTATATGTTTTATTGTGGATATTCATTATTTAGCGTTTAGAACCCTTGGGGTTCATTTTTAGGGCCGATATCAGTTACGTATCGTAGATGGCTTGCCGACCTTCGTTACTGGGCGGCAATTTTATTATATAAGCCATCAGGTTGTTGTCCTTTGGGATTTATTTATTATGTTGCATGCCTTGCCCTAATTTTTTATGTGTATGTTTATATATTTTTCAACGCTATTACTTTTATAATGAATATTTGTGCTTATTACTCCGTATGATCTGTTTTGGTAGTGTTTGGGGATCGTCAGTTGGTAGCCCTGCTGCTCCGTATCACGTGATCCTCCCCCAAGCTCCCCCTCTCGCTAGGTGGGTGGCTAGGCTTCTCTCCCCCCTCCCCTAGGGGACCGTTGCCTTCCCTCCTTTTAGAGGGGGTAGTTCAGTGTTTATGGACTTTGTCCTCCGGGTGTCCCGGCGGTTTCGTCTCTGTCTAGACGGGTTGGCCACCGGTCAACAGAGTAGGATCCCGGTGCACCCTATTTTATATTTACCTATCACACTTTTATTATGTTATACGAAACCCTCCGGGTTCTGTTGGCGGTTCTTATCTACAGTTCCGCCCCCCTCTTAATTTATAACAGTTCCTATGATTATATATGATCATATATGACAGATCACTATCCCGGAGTTCCTATATGTATTGGTTTATGGATGTACTTTTATTTCCCGGCCCGGGGCTTAACCTCGCTCCGGGAAATCAGACACCATGTGTCTTAATTCTTTGTTGCATCCCTCTTTATGATCCCGGCTCGACCGGAATGGATAGCTATACTCTAGTCTTAAGTTAGACTTATGTTTAGGCCCGGGTCCTCCGGACCCGCCCCTACTTAAGAGTATTACAGTTAAGCTCTAGTCTTAAGTTAGACTTATGTTTAGTCCCGGGTCCTCCGGACCCGCCCCTACTTAAGAGAATTACAGTTTCTCATATACTATTCTTTTTATAGATGGTGCATTGTCAGACGACGGCCTGTGCGGCTGTTCTTCATCAGCCTTGTGGCCATACCGTATGTAGGTCTCACGCCCTCTGCGGAGTTCAGCTGGAGGACATTGTGGTCTGACACCCTGATAACTGTATGGTCTGTTTTGACCTCATCACCACTCTCGGATCTGATTCGGTGAGTCCCGTTGGCTATGTTGTCTTTCTAATTATTTTACCTTTTTTGGTATACATACACTATTTAGTAAGATTTCTATGGTCTTGAAGGACCGCCGGGAATCTTCCTTTCTGTAATTCCCACTATTATTTCAGGCATCCCCGGAGCAGAAGACTGCGGCTCGGGCCACACTGAAAGTGTGGATTGGGGGATTTGCCCGAAACGTGAAATCTAAACAGCCTTACGTCCTATCTGAAGACTACTGTGCCATGATCTACCCTAATGCCAAGTCTTCAGCCGCTGTGGCTAGGCATGTTGCGGCACCCATCATTGCCGACATTGATGCCACTATAGCGGGATTCATCGACCAGGAACAAGATCCGTTGGATGCCCCCGGAGATCTGGAAGACAATGTTGCTTCCTTGAACCTGGATGTTGAACCTATGTTGTTGGATGATCCGGATGCAGGTAGGGTGGTAAGTGAGGCAGGTGTTACCGGCGCTGAGATTCCTATCCTCAGCCCCTCTCTTTCTTCTTCATCTGATCTCTCTTCTTTCCATGGTTTTTCTGGGGACCGTGATTCGTCTCATCGATCACACCCGGTTCCCCCCAAAGATAAGTCTATATCTAGAACTTTGCCAAAAGCTCGTAAGCCCCACAAGGCTTCCCATAGTTCCAAGTCAAATACAAACCCGTCATCTAAGGCTTCCGGCTCCTCCTCTAAGTCTCACGACCCGGGAGTACAATCCGCCACTTCTGCTCCTAGCCCGGGCCTTTCCGAATCAGCCATGCTTCGCATTGTGTCGGAGATGCAATCCAAGATTGTGTCGGAAATGCAGGCCAAGATGGACACGATGTTCTCTAACATTGGTCAGAGACTTGGGGCATTAGAGCAGGGTGCTCCGGAGCGAGTTCAAAGCTCTCTCATCCCGGATGCCTCTAAGCTTCCGCCGTTTACCAAGAATAACCCTTGGCGCATGGCTCTTCATTCCCCATTCTCAGACGGGATGTTAACATTGGAAGGTCTTGGTACTCGTCCTCTAGAGGATTTTGAATTCTTTCCTCCTGGTCTCGCATTTCCATTTCATGGTTATGCCAGGCTTACCGAGGAAGCTCTGGTTCGGCTGGATAAGGTCCCCAAAGAGACTGTCATTTTCCCAAAAGAACAAGCCCAATCTGTTTGGGCTAGGTTTCTGAATGATATTGGTTGCACCAATACCATGTTGACGCCTCATAAAAGTTCTTTCACAATGTTCTTAATGGACAAGAACACCGTGACTCCATGCGTCAATAAGGTTGCAGAGCTTGCTTTCCAATATGCTCTGGAGGAGAAGCCCTTGCCTCCCATCCGAGAGGTGGATCCGATCTCCCTCCTTCTTCCTTCAGGTAATGAGTGTTGGGACAATGTCCATACCACCTTTACTTCTGGCAAGCTAACAGCGGACTGTGCTTCAGTTATGTTTAGTGAACGGCTTCCCCGTCTCCCGGAATCCCTTATTAAACAGGAGTATGATTCCCGCCTACGTGTTGGTCGAACTTTGAACTTGGCCACGTCTACGGAGTCGATAGCCTTAACTTATGATACTGAGAGTATCTTTAAGTCTCTCAATAAGGCTACTTTGCAGTCGTTATATTTCGATTTATATGACTTTGCTATTGCTAAACGTAGGTGCCGCAAACACGTCCTGGCCGAGGCGACTATTAGGCACGAGCCGAATAAACTTATCCGGTCCTCTTGCTGGGGTTCAAATCTTTTCCCTGAGGATCTTGTGGAGGAAGTCTTGGCAGAGGCTACTAGAGTTAATCAGAGCCTTAAAGCCTGTTGGGGTTTGACTCCTAAGCGGAAATATGATCCCGCAAATTACCAAGCCCGGGGTAGGAAGAAGCTCCGCCCGTATACCTCCACCCAGTTCCGGCAACAGCAGAGTAGTTCGTCCGTTTTCCGTCAGCCTCTTCCTCCATCTCCTGCTGCTCCTGCACAGCCTTCCACCTCTCAGGCTCCTTCATCGGACGACTATGTCACCGTTCTGCTCCCTAAGAGCCAGCTTCCCGGTGCCTCCACCACCTCTCCAGCCTTTAACCAGTCTTATGAGGCTCAAGGCTCTTCCCAGAGTTATAACAGAGGTAGAGGCTACCACCGTGGTTCAAACCAGAACAGAGGTAGAGGTAGATTCTTTCGCAAGGGAAAGAACTTCCGAGGTGGACGTGGAGGCAACTCCTCAAGCCAATACTGAGGTGCAGCGGGTAGGGGGGAGGCTTTATGCCTTCCGCAACAAATGGAGGTTCAGTCCCTGGGCTTTCAGTATCATCTCCAAGGGACTAGGGTGGAGTTGGATTCAAGGACCTCCTCCTCCGAACAGATTTCATCAACATTCCACTCCGGACCTAGTCGAATTTGTCCAGGACCTGTTACAAAAGAACGCCATACAAGAAACGAAACACCTGAAGTTTCAGGGTCGGCTGTTCAGTGTCCCGAAGAAGGATTCGGACAAGAGAAGAGTGATTCTAGACCTATCCCTTCTCAACTTGTCCATTCAATGCGACAAGTTTCGAATGCTTACCGTCTCGCAGGTGCGGACCTTACTTCCCCGTGGGGCCGTCACCACCTCTATCGATCTTACAGACGCCTATTATCACGTCCTGATAGCGAGACACTTCCGTCCGTATCTAGGCTTCCGCCTAGGAAACAAAAATTACTCCTTCAAGGTGATGCCTTTCGGGCTCAACATCGCCCCAAGGATCTTCACAAAGTTAGCAGAAGTTGCTGTTCAGGAACTCAGAAATCAAGGGATTCAAGTAGTAGCCTATCTGGACGACTGGCTCATTTGGTCAGACACCTCCCAAAATTGCCTAAAAGCCACTCACAGAGTCATCCAATACCTTCAATCTCTAGGCTTCCAGATCAACTTCAAGAAGTCCCGTCTTCTTCCGAAATCAAAGTTCCAATGGCTCGGCCTGCAATGGGATCTTATATCTCACACTCTGTGTCTTCCCAAACCCAAGAGGTTAGAGATTGCAATGAACACCAAACGCTTTCTCAAAGACAAAGTAAATTCCAGACGACTCCAAGAGAGGATCTTAGGGTCCCTTCAATTTGCTTCAGTGACGGATCTACTTCTGAAAGCAAAATTGAAAGATATCAATCGTGTCTGGCGTTCGAGGGCGAACCGGAAGCTCCGGGACAGGAAAGTCCGCCTTCCTCCCATTCTCCGGGAAAGACTTCTACCTTGGACAAGGGCCATCAATCTGTCAAAGTCAGTTCCCCTTCGATTTCCGCCTCCGAAGTTAGTCATTCACACGGACGCATCCCTATTAGGTTGGGGAGGCTATTCTCAGCTCAGGAAAGTTCAAGGTCTTTGGTCTCCCTTATTCCGCCAATTCCACATCAATGTGCTGGAGGCCATGGCAGTTCTTCTAACCCTGAAACGTCTCGCTCCATCCAAGAGACAACACCTTCGTCTGGTTCTCGACAGCGAAGTGGTGGTCCGCTGCCTCAACAGAGGCGGATCAAAATCAGGGCCTCTGAACCACGTTCTAGTAGCCATATTCTCCCTAGCAGCCTCGAACCATTGGCATCTTTCAGCTGTCCACCTGGCGGGAGTCCGGAACGTAGTTGCAGACGCCTTGTCCCGGACCTCCCCTCTAGAATCGGAATGGTCACTCGATCTAAAGTCATTCCGGTGGATTCTCTCTCGGGTTCCGGGTCTCCAAGTGGACCTCTTCGCCACGGAGTCCAACCACAAATTGAGAGTATATGTGGCTCCCAATCTAGACCCTCAGGCCTACGCCACAGACGCCATGTCACAGAATTGGGACATCTGGGAAAGGATTTATCTCTTTCCCCCGGTGAATCTTTTACTGAAAGTCCTAGACAAACTGAGATCCTTCAAGGGACGAGTAGCCTTGGTCGCACCCAACTGGCCCAAGAGCAATTGGTACCCTCTCCTGCGAGAGTTGAGACTACATCCTCACCCGATACCCAATCCGGTTCTGTCTCAGATAGTACAAACACGCGTTGTGTACGCTTTCTCAAACATTCAGAGCGCCCTAACTTTATGGACTTCATGAAGTTTGCGGCCATGCATGGTGCCAATATCGATCCTCAAAACACCCTGTTCCTAGAATCAGATAAACGGGATTCCACCATCCGCCAATATGATTCTGCGGTTAAAAAGTTGGCTAAATTTTTGATAGACTCAGACATACACTGTATGAACTTGAACCTTACAGTCACTTTCTTTAGAACTTTATTAGAATCAGGTCTGGCAGCCAATACTATCACCACTATTAAATCTGCCTTGAAAAAGATCTTCCTAGTGGGTTTTAACATAGACTTAACCGACTCTTTGTTAGCTTCAATTCCGAAAGCCTGTGCCAGACTGAAACCGGTTACTCGTCCTACCCCGGTTACCTGGTTCCTTAATGATGTACTCAAATTGGCTTCTGATACCATTAACAGTTCTTGTGATTACATTCCCCTTCTCAGGAAAACACTTTTCCTGGTGAGTTTGGCTTCCGGGGCAAGAATTTCTGAACTGGCAGCTTTGTCAAGAGACCCGGGTCATATTGAGTTCCTTCCTTCGGGAGAGGTCCTTCTTTCACCTAACAAATTCTTTTTAGCTAAGAATGAAGACCCTCAGAACAGATGGTCCTCCTGGAAAATTGTTCCCCTCACGCAAGATCCGTCTCTGTGCCCTGTTACTACTCTTAGGTCTTATTTATCCCGGACCTCCTCTAACTCCTCGGGGCCTCTATTCGTTAGAGAACAAGGCGGTACCATTACCATTAAAGGGATCAGGCAACAAATCTTGTATTTTATTAAACAAGCTAGCCCTGACTCTTTTCCTCTTGCACATGATATCAGAGCGGTTGCTACTTCGGTGAACTTTTTTCACCACATGAATTTTACGGATCTTTCCAGGTATACAGGGTGGAAGTCACCCTCAGTGTTCAAGAAACACTACCTTAAACATTTGGAAGCCCTTAAATTTCCTACAGTAGCTGCAGGGAGCGTAGTTACCCCCAGGTAACTCACATGTTAATTCCTTGTCATTTTATCTCTCCCCCTTACCTGCCTCATTTATACCCTATTTGTATTCGTTGGTTTCGCACCTGATTACTATTATTATATTTGTAAATTTTTGACTCCTGAGTATCTGTATATATCATCACTCACGGCATTATTATACCTTACCTTTTTTGTCAATTGTTCTACCAAGTGGATTTATGTTCTTTTTAAGATACCCTTATAGCTGTTTTTGGCACTCATCTCTGATTAAAGCAACTTGTATTTCCCTTATGCTTATGTTTTTTCCTTTATTTTGCAAGTTTGGTGACATTTCTCTTGTATATATTCACTGGCCGGCACAGGTTCAAGCCCAGAAAAGGGATTTTGACGTAGGAAAAATCTATTTCTGGGCGAGGGACCTGTGCCGCCCAGTGAACCCTCCCAGCTCCTCTCCCTTGGAGTCCCCAAACTTTGGGTGCTAAGGAGTTGGGTTCTGAGCGGATGCAGAGTTGGTGGTGCCGAGTGAGGTTGAACGGCTCTCCTCTATTGGGGTCTTTGTTGTGGATGAATCTAAATAGTGCGGGACCTCTGGATTATACGCCCAATTCTATACCGACACCAATAGGTGAGCGAGCTAGTTAACCTAGCACTCCTTTACATTTTTTCTCTGGTATATTTAGCAGTAAATTACCTAAGAATAAGTGCTAATAGGAGCTTATTCACTGGGCGGCACAGGTCCCTCGCCCAGAAATAGATTTTTCCTACGTCAAAATCCCTTTTTTCCTTGCTATATAAACCCATAATCATTTAAGGGGGGAGCTAAGCTCCGCCCCACACCGGATTCAGCACAACTGCCTGGTTTTCTTTCTCTTCGGCTGTTTCAGCTGAGCTGAAGCGAAGTCCTATATTAAATGATTACACGTTTGTATAGGAAAAATACAATTTTAAACATCTGAGTTACCCGGTAGTTATATATATAGCTTACGTCCCTGACGTCACGGCAGAAATTTCAAAACTCGCGGCAATCGCTGATTCGGTAGCCAGGTGTACCACCAGTGCGCCCTCTAGCCAGGTACCTGGAACCATTCCAGTCATTCCTCAGATCTTCCCTGCCGCCGCACCTGCGATATCGTTGGATTTTTCACTCGCTGTAACCTGTATAATTGCAGTTATCTTGGTGATGTACAATTTGGTTTTGGCTTTCGCTCGTTTGGATTTGCTTTTGGATTTTCTTGAACCACTATTAAATTTTGTTATTTTGACCCTTGCTCGTTTGATCTCTCTTTGAAATATTCAAAATGTCTGACTCTTCCTCAACTTATAGAAAGTGTGTGAGAGGTTGTAAGACCCAGCTTGCTAAAGCCTCTATTGATCCACACTCCATTTGTGTACAATGGAGAGGTAAAGTTTGTGAGTTGGGTGATCGTTGCGATGTATGTGTTATTTTGTCTGAGAGTGAGTGGTTAGAATTTGACCGCTACACTCGTAAACTTGCGAGAGATAGGATTAGACAGATTTTATCTCGTTCTTCTAGAGATTATTCCCCTTCCCGTGTCAACGAACCTAATCCTTCCTCTGTAGTGGTAGTTCCAGATCCTACTACTGTTACTGCTGATGAACCAACTCTAAAGGACATGATGGTGGCCATTCAAGCCCTGGGCGTGAGAGTTGAATCGCTTGCAGCGGACAGAACCCAGTTAATGTTCGATGTTAAACAATTAGAAAGTGCTAGTGTCAGTGCTAAAAGTGCAGTGAATTTAATTAGTGCAGTGGAGGGTGCGTCTGCTCGGACCTGTTGTTCTCCTAGCCTTAGACCTCTTCCAAGCTCCCCAACCCCTGGGAGAAGGAATGTCGAACGGCGAAAGGAAACGAGAGGCATTAGCGCCAGAGCAGACGTCCCCTCGAGCGTACCTGTTGACGCTTCACAGGACGCTCTATCTCCTCCCTTGATACTTAATATTAAGACTTGGGATTACTACCCTATATAGACCTAATGTAGACCTCCAATAAAGTAGTGTTACCCTTAGTTGATTAGACTGGGTAAAGTCTATTGGGGGGTGCAGATATCTATGGTTATCTTCGGATACGTCCCTGATTATACACGACATCTTCGGATAGAATCCTGTGATACCTGATGGTAATTCTCTTGTAATATCGCTCGCAGAAATATTATACAGTAGGAAGCTGCCGAAGGGAACTTCCATCAGGACGACATGGCTATCTCACCTAAAATTAGATTTTTCCTACGTCAAAATCCGTTTTTTTTCTCTTAAGTAATTTTTTTGCTAGATATGAATTTTTTCATTATGGTAAAAATATAAATTCCATAAATCAAGGAAAAAACTAAAAAAAAATTGGAAAAAATGGCTCTATTTTATTGTTGGGAGATGAGAATGAGAGAGAGAATACAATAGATGAAGTGAGGAGAGCACTAGATGAAACGAGAGTAGGAAAAGCATCTGGTATGGATGGTGTGAGAGCTGAGATGTTGAAGGAAGGGGGTGTGACTGTACTTGAATGGTTGGTGAGATTGTTTAATATGTGTTTTGTGTTGTCAATGGTACCAGTAGATTGGGCTTGTGCATGTATTGTACCACTATATAAGGGTAAGGGAGATGTGCATGATTGTTGTGATTCAAGAGGTATTAGTTTGTTAAGCGTAGTTGGAAAAGTGTATGGTAGAGTAATGATTAATAGGATCAAGGATAAAACAGAGAATGCAATCTTAGAAATACAGGGTGGTTTTAGAAGAGGTAGGGGTTGTATGAATCAGATTTTTACAGTAAGGCAGATATGCGAGAAATATTTAACAAGAGGTAAGGAGGTGTATGTTACGTTTATGGATCTGGAGAAAGCGTATGATAGAGTTGATAGGGAAGCAATGTGGAATGTGATGAGGTTATATGGAGTTGGTGGAAGGTTGTTGCAAGCAGTGAAAAGTTTCTACAAAGGTAGTAAAGCATGTGTTAGGATAGGAAATGAAGTGAGTGATTGGTTTCCGGTGAGAGTGGGGCTGAGACAGGGATGTGTGATGTCACCGTGGTTGTTTAACTTGTATGCTGATGGAGTGGTGAGAGAGGTGAATGCTCGAGTGATTGGACGAGGATTAAAACTGGTAGACGAGAATGACCACGAATGGGAGGTAAATCAGTTGTTGTTTGCGGATGATACTGTACTGGTTGCAGACACAGAAGAGAAGCTTGGCCGATTAGTGACAGAATTTGGAAGTGTGTGAGAGAAGGAAGTTGAGAGTTAATGTGGGTAAGAGTAAGGTTATGAGATGTACGAGAAGGGAAGGTGGTGCAAGGTTGAATGTCATGTTGAATGGAGAGTTACTTGAGGAGGTGGCTCAGTTAAGTACTTGGGGTCTGTTGTTGCAGCAAATGGAGGAGTGGAAGCAGATGTACGTCAGAGAGTGAATGAAGGTTGCAAAGTGTTGGGGGCAGTTAAGGGAGTAGTAAAAAATAGAGGGTTGGGCATGAATGTAAAAAGAGTTCTATATGAGAAAGTGATTGTACCAACTGTGATGTATGGATCGGAGTTGTGGGGAATGAAAGTGACGGAGAGACAGAAATTGAATGTGTTTGAGATGAAGTGTCTAAGGAGTATGGCTGGTGTATCTCAAGTAGATAGGGTTAGGAGCAAAGTGGTGAGAGTGAGAACAGGTGTAAGAAATGAGTTAGCAGCTAGAGTTGATATGAATGTGTTGAGGTGGTTTGGCCATGTTGAGAGAATGGAAAATGGCTGTTTGCTGAAGAAGGTGATGAATGCAAGAGTTGATGGGAGAAGTACAAGAGGAAGGCCAAGGTTTGGGTGGATGGATGGAGGGAAGGAAGCTCTGGGTGATAGGAGGATAGATGTGAGAGAGGCAAGAGAGCGTGCTAGAAATAGGAATGAATGGCGAGCGATTGTGACGCAGTTCCGGTAGGCCCTGCTGCTGCCTCCGATGCCTTAGATGACCGCGGAGGTAGCAGCAGTAGGGGATTCAGCATTATGAAGCTTCATCAGTCGTGGATAATGTGGGAGGGTGGGCTGTGGCACCCTAGCAGTACCAGCTGAACTCGGTTGAGTCCCTTGTTAGGCTGGAGGAACGTAGAGAGTAGAGGTCCCCCTTTTTTGTTTTGTTTCATTGTTAATGTCGGCTAACCCCCAAAATTGGGGGAGGTGCCTTGGTATATGTATGTATGTATAATGTTTTTCTAAGTTATTTACCAAATTTGTGGCTATATCTTTAAAACTAAAGGAGAAGATAGAATTTGAAGGTCAATAGAACAGATTTTGAACGAAGCGAAAAATCTATTTTTGGGTGAGATAGCCATGTCGTCCTGATGGAAGGTTCCTAATGGTAGCTTCCAAGGGATATATGAACTACAGTGATATTCCCAGAGAATTTACCTTTAGGTCTCCAGAATTCTAACTCCTTGCGCGAATATTCTTAAAATTCTCTTAAGGATACAGTATCTCATAAATCAGGGGACGTACTGTATATATTTTTGGGCTCAAGCCATGTCGTGCTGATGGAAGTTCCCCTTAAAGTAGCTTCCTAAGGGATATATGTACTACAGTGATATTCCCAGAGAATTTTACCTTTAGGTATCCAGAATTCTAACTCCTGGCGCGAATATGCTTGAAGTTTCTATCAAGGATATCGCATAATATCAGGGACGTATTCTTGACACGCCTCATAGCAATCTGCACCCCTAATAGCGTTTACGCTTCGAGGAGGTGTGGCAAAATAAAAGGGAGTCGTATCAAGGCTACCCCGTTCTCGTACTACTATTGAGTATGATAACAGCGCCATTCCCACGATGGCGGACATTCCTCTTTTTGTAGTGATTTCGCTCGGTGGTACAGGATTATTATTATGCTTTCTCCATCTTCTTCCGCCTCTGGAAAGTTGAGTATCGGGTCTTTACTATGAGTATATTTTAGCTCCTGTTTCACAATGAAATTAGGGTATTTTATTGTGCCTAAGAGCTAGGCCAGTTACTGGAGGCGCCATCGGCGCCGTCGTTCGTTAGGCATGTGTTATTTAGATAGCAGAACAACTTCCAGTTTTAAATAGCCTTATTTAATTATTTTAATTATTTAGCTATTTAGGCAATTATTCTTGTAAAGATTTGATAATGTGCATAATTTTTTCCTTTTTCTCTGTCAATCGTATAGTTAGAGTTTCGGTGATTTAGGTAACCGAGATCTCGTCTAGCCTAGGTATCCTAACCTAGACGTTTTACTATACGTTCAGACATTCCCCGGTTACCCTCGTGTATTGCTTTCATTCAGTGGAGACTGATACCTCCTAGAATGTTATGAAACATTACACGTCTCTTCGGAGATTTAAGGGTAATCTCTTTCCCTCTGAGTGTAGCCTCAGGCTACAACCCTAATGGCCGTGCCTTGAATTTTATTCAGACATGGCTAACTTAGGGTTTGTCCTGCCTCTTCCCTTAACCGTTGGTTGTGGTATACCAGCAGGTTTTGGGATTTAGTCAGAATCTCAGAGTATTTAGTCTCATGTCGGCGACCTGCCGGCAGGGCGAATGGGTTGTAGGATACCATCATTCCCCTGCCGGCTAGGTGGCCGGCAATGGAGGTTAGCCCTCATTAGCCGCACTCGAAGTTATGGTAGAATACCATCTTCTCCTTACGACTAAAAGACTAGTCCTGTGCCACAGTACTCTGGGCTGAAGAGTAATATTCTTTAGCCTAGGATAACGTGGCACTGGAACTCTGTTTCTTCTTTGTTGAGAGGAGGCGGCAGTGCCGCCATCCCCTTAACTTTGTCGGAAATCTCTGGGATGGAGAACTGAGTCTCTCCTGTCACCTGGGATTCTGCCGATACTGAAACCGAGTTTCTTTTAACAGGTGGTAGGACTGACAATTTTGCCAGTTCCTTTCACACTCGTTACAGGACCCTGTTCCCTACCCCTCTGTCAACTTTTGATGGCTGAGCCATTGTCTTTCTTTAGGCAGGCATCTTGCAACCTTACCATTGCTGGTAGGTTGCCGGAGCCAGCCAGACTCCCTCTCTAGCCATGACTTTGGCTGACGGCAGGGCATACTGCCGCCAACCACATCATCTGCCGGCTGTTATGGTCCCTGCCGTTAGCTGATGACTGCCGGCAGCCAAGATGGCTGCCGACAACTGGAGATTGTCGGCAACTGCTGGCCCACAAGATGGCTGCCGGTAGCTGGTGGCTGCCAGCGGCCATGATGGCCGTGAGTGGGAAGTCCCTTCTGTCCCCAAGGTTCTTCAGTCCTCCCTGAACTGCTGCTACAGGTTTTGTTGCTGGGGTACTGCCGGCCAGGCCGGCAAAGATAGTGCTGAGTCAGTTGGCAGCACGCCGACTGTACTGGTACTGCTGGAAGCTTGCCGGCCGGCAGTGTATCGGCGGTAATTTGCCGGCAATAGTACTGTAGCTGCATGGAAGTCTGAATGGTACATTCTCCCCTTCTATTAGAACCTTCTTTCTGGAGAAAGGCAGTCAAATTAGACTTTTACATCCTTAATTACTGTATACATTCACAGTAAGGAGTAGCCTTTTTTCCATGCTATCTCTCTCTCTCTCTCTAGCTAGAATGCCGGGTATGCCGGCAAGACCTAGCTATGCCGGCAACATGCCGGCTGAACTACTGTATATGTTATACAGGTAGCCAGTATATCCAGTATAGATTATACTACAGATAGAAAACTACTATACATTTTATACTAGTAGTTATTTCCAATATACTGTATTTTGGATATCCAACACAGGCATTTGCTGAGCCCAATCCTATATTGAATGAATATGATTTCTTCAATATCCTGATTAGAATCAGTATTAGGATTACCCTACAATATTAAACACTTCAAGGCAAGAGTAATACACTCCTAACCCTTAAAGGGTAGAGCCTTTTACCTTGAGTCTCCCTGATCAGGAAACTCTATATTTTAATATAGTAGGAAGACTACAGCAAATAGGCTGAGTGGGATATACAAATATATGTCTTTATTTTCCTAGTCCAGTTGGCTTCATGCTAGATGGACCGTACTGTCATATGCTACTATGAAGGCAGCATAATGACTAGACTACAATACATGATTTACAGTAGCCAGTAAATTGCAATATAGACTTACTGCAATTAGAAAACTACGGTACCATTATACAGTAGTATTTTCTGACATACCTTGGGTACCCTTGTACGAGCATTCCGCTGGTACCACTCATATATTGAATGAAAAGTTTTCTTCAATATTCTGATCGAGAATCAGTCATCCTGACCCCACAGTATTAACATTATTTTGGGACAGTGATTTGATACTTCTCTACCCCTAGGGGTAAGAGCCCTTCTACTTGGAGTTACTCAATAGAGAAATCTCCATGTAGTTAATACTGAGGGGAGGTAACAGCATTTGCTCACAGGGGTACACAAGTATGTATCTCCTACTATCCCTTTATAGCTTACTATCCTAAGCTACTCTATTGTAAAGGACATTTGCATGTTGATTGTCAAGGAGAAAATCCATTGTATTCTCATTTGGTTTTCCTTTCTTTACAGGAGGAACACCAGATACCTTGTGCTGCAGTCCTCTGCAAGGCCAAGAATAAGTTTTTTTTTACGGTCATAATACTTGCAGGTTTCATGCCCCCTGCAATATTATTTCCGGATCCCTACATTATTGGAACCCACAGGTTTGCAATATATGTCAGACATTAATGTCTGAAGGTTTTGAAAATCCCAAGTCTATGGAGACTAGGGATACAGCTCAATATAAATTACGCAACTCTCCGGGACCTTTCCTACCTAATGATAGGATGCGTAAGCTACTATTTCCGGAAGCAAGTGAGAAAATAGTAGTGCCTCAGGAGCCAACTACATCCCCTGACGGCCAGAAAACCTTTGGGATTGAGGGTAAGAAGTGCCCCAGGGTAGAAGAGAAAAATGTTGTGTCGGAATTTCCTCCACCTATGCCGGATATAGAGCCATCGATGTCGACATCTTCGTCTTCTACCCCTCTATTGGATAATGTGGTACAATTATGTATCCAGCTAAAGAATCAAATAGAGAGCTTTCGTAAACACAACGAAAAGCAGGAAGTAAAACGCAAAATAGAGCCTCGTAAAGCTTCTCTTGTCACTTCCCAGGGGTCAGTCAAACGACCCATGAATCAAGACCTACCAACATGCTCCATAACCAATCCTTGGAGGTTTACGGAGCAGATGCCGATTTCAAATGGCAATCTCTACATCTCAGAGAAAATAGGTGCTGTTCCTTTGGACAAAATTCAATTTTGGCCAAGCTTTGATGCTTTCCCTAATTGTTGGGTTCGACTGAAGTACGAACCAAAGTCAAGAAAAGGAACGGAGCCAAAGGAGGTCATGCTTCTCGAACATGATAAGGCACAGACTATCCTTTCAGGTAGTCTAAAAAAGGCGGGTTATTCAGAGTCGAAGGTATTCTCACTGAATAACAGACACCCTTCCTTTCTTGCTCCTACCTCACTCTCATTCCCCTTTATGGGGAAGGCATTTACTTCTGTTGCCAAAGCGGTAGAGGCGGGTAAACCATGTCCCACACTCGATGAGTGCAAGCCTTTATCACCAGCTTTTCCCGGACACGAAAAGGAGTGGAAGGAAGTCCATTTGACATTTTCAGTAGGAAAATTAGACAAGGATGTCGCAAGTCGACAATTCAAGGTATGTCTCCCTAAATTGTCTGAGTTGCTCTTGTATAATGAACATGAGTCAAAGGAGAGACTTACGACATCCCTTTCTCTACAAAACTACATAGAGTTGTGTTCAACCTACGAAAATACCCCAGACATGCTCATGGTCATAGCCAAAATGCATATGGCTACCCTGGTGAAGGACCTTTACACCTTTATGTAGAGAGTTTGTGTTCGCTAATATCTTCCAACATCTGGGGTAAAGACCTCTTCCCACACGAGGTCATTAAGGAAGTAATTAAGAATGCCACCATGGAGAACATAAGTCTTCTAAAAAAATGGGGCATTCCTTCAAAGAGAAAATCTTCCGTGGTTGTGGGCCCCCAACCTAAAAAGAAGATCGAAAATGCTGGAAATATCCGGGCTGCTCAACAACATCCCACAATTCCAGTGACCACGATGCTACAGGCAGATGGTCAAAAGTCTAACCTACTGACTATTCGAAGCATTAAGACGCTTTGGCTAGGAGGAACATTCCCTCAGGATCGCAGGACCTTCAATCCTTCGGTTCAAAGCCTATTCAAGATGAGCCATTGATGGGAAACAGAAATGTCCTTACCATCGTTTCCTTACCTTCTCCTACAGTTCAAAACGCTCCTGGAGGAGTATACCTGAGAGCTATAGAGCATACAGGTGGTAAGAAAAATATAGCTCATCGAGTTCCAGGGAAGGCTGTTTTGTGTTCACGAGAAGGACTCAAGAAATCTCTGAGTCATTCTGAACTTGTCGCCACTCAACAAGTTCATAAAAAACAGCAAGTTCTGAGTGTTATTCCTTCTGAACATATGGACCTTGTTCCAATTAGGGGTGTTCGTAGTCTTGTCAGACCTGAAAGGTGTCCTTCGGAACCCTCCAGTCAACCACCCCCCTTCCTCCTATCTAGAATTCATGTTACAGAGAGTAACATTCATCCTAGGAAAGATACGTATCGGACTCACAGTTCTAAGTATCTTCATAGGATTGACGAACTTAGTCACGTCAAAGTCAAGCCTAGAAATAGTTCAGGTATTAATATACCTGATCGAGAGGCTGGGGTGGGCAGCATCCGAAGTGTATGGCCAATGTGCATTCAAAGAGATGACCCGGTTCCCGGGACATCACGGATGCAAGATAAGCTTCTAGAAGTCTCGACTTTCTCCAGCTCAGGGGTTTCGATGGTTAAAAAACCATCGAAGCCCTCAGTCACATCAACTCTCCTTTCCCTTGGGAATATAAAAGGAGCTCATGAGGTCTGTCAAGAGACTCAGGTAATCAGTCAGATTGCCATAATGCCAACAGGGGAAAGCGCTAAACTTTCCCAAGTTCGCAATAGTGACAGACCTGGTGCTAAGGGCACACCCGAAAGATGCGTTTAGAGCCTGGAGAAAACACGCATCACACGCTTGAAGAGATAAAAAAAGACTGAGATCGGTCCCTCTTTAATCGCTTCTCTAACAAAAATTAAAGCACGAAAGTCCCAAGACTGCTGGTCCATTCATGAGTGGGGAAGCCCCCTCCACACAGATCAGACTCCCTACGACTGGTCTGGGATACTGAAGCGATAATAAGACGTCACAATCGAACGTCTCATACAGTCTTGGTGAAGTTACCCATCCCTCTCTTAAAGGGATGGCACCTACCAGCAGTTCATTTACAACTGATCCACAATGTGACGGTGGATACTCTATTTCGATCCAAGCCGATAGAGTTGGAATGGTCCATGGACGCAGACATATTCCCTCCCAAATGGGAACAAGTCCCGGAACTGCAGATCGACCTCTTCATCACGAGTGTCTTCAAGAAACTACCTCGATATGTAGCCCCATACGAGGATCCTCTAGTGGGACTGATAGACAACATGTCTGTAGAATGAAAGGGATGGACTCAGGTATACCTGTTCATCCCATCCAATCACCTGCTGAAGGTCTCAACAGGCTCAGATACTTCTAAGGGGGAGTAGCTCTTTTGGCTCCCAGATAGCCCAAGAGCAATCTCTCCTCCCTAATGAAGAAACTGAAGATGAGGCTGGTCCTAGTTCTGATCCTAGGTATATTTCCGAAAGTTCAGAAATTAACTGCCTTCGTTTTATCACAGAGAACCCAAACCCTTCATTTCATGATTTTCTCGCTCTAGCCGTTAGAAAAAGGTTTGGGATCTCAGAAGGCAATATAGAATTCTTAGAAGAATACAAGGCCAAGTCAACTAGAAGACAATATGAGTCTTCCTGGAAAAAATGGGTTGCGTTTGTCAAAGCAAAAGGACCGAAAGAAATTTCAATGAACTTCTGTCTGTCCTTCTTTGTCCACCTTCATAGCCAAGGTCTGGCAGCCAATACGATAAATACGTGCAAGTCAGCCTTGACTAGGCCTCTCCTATATGCCTTTCAAGTGGATCTGGCGAATGAAATCTTTAATACGATTCCGAAGGCATGTGCTAGGCTTAGGCCCGCAGTACCACCAAAGCCCATCTCTTGGTCTTTGGACAAGGTCTTACATTATGCCTCATCTGTGAACAATGAAGATTGTTCTCTTAAGGATCTAACCCAAAAGGTTATTTTTCTGTTTGCTATAGCCTCTGGAGCTAGAGTTAGTGAAATAGTGGCCCTATCCAGAGATGAGGGTCACATTCAGTTCACGGAAGTGGGAGAACTGAATCTCTTTCCTGATCCATCCTTTCTCGCTAAAAATGAGCTACCCACTAACAGGTGGGGTCCCTGGAGAATCTGCCCTCTGAAGGAAGATGTCTCTCTATGTCCTGTAGAGTGTCTAAAGGTCTATCTTCGTAGAACTTCAGACTTCAGGGGAGGACAGCTTTTTAAAGGAGAAACTTCTGGATCAAATTTATCCCTAAAACAACTAAGGGCGAAGCTCACCTACTTTATTCATAGAGCGGATCCGGACAGTACTCCCGCAGGTCATGATCCGAGAAAGATTGCTTCATCACTGAACTTCTTTCAGTATATGGACTTTGAGCGCCTTCGTTCATACACTGGATGGAAATCATCCAGAGTGTTTTACAAACACTATGCAAAACAAGTGCATGAACTGAAACACTTCGTAGTGGTGGCAGGTAGTGTATTAAAACCTGCCCCCTAATTACTGTGGTAAACAGTTAATGGTTTGGGACCTCACATGTCCTTGCACATGTAACGGATGAGAATCATCCAGAGTGTTCTACAAACACTATGCTAGACAAGTCCATGATTTGAAGCAATATGTGGTGACGCCAGGTAGAATATTTAACCTGCCGTCTAAATTCTACGATGAACAGCTAATTGACTGGGACTGTCAATTAAAGGGAGAAGAGGTCATCCTTCCTAGGTGTGACTTGTTTTGATTAAGTGTTACCATGATAACACTAGCTCTGTTCAAAATCCCAGATGTGGAATTATACAGATAGCACTAGTGCCGGTGTATGAAGTTCACAGTACAGATAGAAGTAACCAGTACAGGAATTATGAAGAGCATTTGTTATATAATTTTTCTTCAGTCTTAGAGTGGCACTCATCATTTCTTCCTTCAAGAAAGAAATATAGTCTCTGTACTTGTTACAGGTATAATCCCATTGTCATACTACATTCGTTTTACTAAACATCTCTTTTAGTCATTTATTAGGAATAAATGTCTATTAGTATGTATACAGGCCAGAGTTCTTCAACTTACCAAAGTAAGTATCCCTCATATATTTGTATGCATCAAATAATAGATATAAGAGACACTGATGTTATTTTAGCAAAATATACAACTATGAGACTATTTGTATATTCAGTGTATACTTATGTTTGGTCATACAATATATGTTAACCTCGAGACCCCTTTTCTACTGTCTAGGTGACTCTTCCCTGTAGGAGGCAGGAAGCACTAACATTGTTTATGATTAGTGATGGTGACGAATAACGGTGACGTCACTCGTCTCAATTGGTCCCCATGACCATAGAAAAGGTTGCTATAAGGTTAAGGCACTGATGAAAATCCACAGATACACCAATGCTCTGGTATGCTTCCATCAGCACGACATGGCTTGAGCCCAAAAAACGGATTTTGAGCGAAGCGAAAAATCTATTTTTGGGTGAGATAGCCATGTCGTCCTGATGGACCCACCCATCTCTTCTAAAAAGAAAAGATCTTCACAGTATCCCCCCCGTGGTACTGTATCTGTAACACCATGCTCAATGCTACAAGGAATGTCCACCATCGTGGGAATGGTGCTGTTATCATACCCAATAGTAGTACGAGAATGGGGTAGCCTTGATGATACGGCTCCCTTTTATTTTGCCACACCTCCTCGAAGCATAAACGCTATTAGGGGTGCAGATTGCTATGAGGCGTGTCAAGAATACGTCCCTGATATTATGCGATATCCTTGAGAGAAAATTTAAGGATATTCGCGCCAGGAGTTAGAATTCTGGATACCTAAAGGTAAAATTCTCTGGGAATATCACTGTAGTACATATATCCCTTAGGAAGCTACTTTAAGGGGAACTTCCATCAGGATGAAATGGCTATCTCACCCAAAAATAGATTTTTCGCTTCGCTCAAAATCCGTTTTATACGACACATAGCGATGTTCACCCCGAATAGCGTTTTCGCCTCTAGGGGGAAGAGTGGGAATTTTGGAAGGGGAGCCGTTATTAAGGTTACCCTATTTCCCATACTACTATTGAGAATCAAGATGGCAGTCATTCCTTGTAGCATTGAGCATGGTGCTACAGATATGGTAGTTTCGGGAGGGATTCTGCATAGGCCTTTTCTATAGAAAAGGAGGGTGGGTCCATCAGGACGACATAGCTATCTCACCCAAAAATAGATTTGTTCCGTAACTGGAATACAAACCACGCTATTTAATAGGGGTATTACTTTCGGCGTAGCTGAAATGACGAGCCATTGATTTTTAACAAGGGTTTACTACCCACACCGCTAGTTAGCGGGGGTAGGGGAGGGTAGCTTGCAACCCCCCCCCCCCCACTCTCACACACACCTGTGCTTGAGCTCACTTTGCTCTCGGCTAGGATGGTAGTCGGACGTGTCCGCTTGCAACCTCGCCGTCATTTGGCAGCCATTAACGCTTTTGTCTTTTTCTTTTTCTAGTTCTATTTGTGAAGTTGGCCTCTGCGATCATGCGCACCTGCCCTGGATTTCCCGACCGCCCCTGTGGAACATTCATGTCGGCGGTCGAGACTGATCCTCACGCCCTTTGTCCTTCTTGTAGGGGCCAATTGTGTGATACAGTGAACCCTCGTTTATCGCGGTAGATAGGTTCCAGACCCGACCGCGATAGGTGAAATTCCGCGAAGTAGTGACACCATATTTACGTATTTATTTAACATGTATATTCAGACTTTTAAAACCTTCCCTTGTACGTAGTGCTGTTAACAAACTACCCTTTAATGTACAGAACACTTAATGCATGTACTACAGTACCCTAAACTAAAACAGGCACAAATATTAAAGGCGTTTTTATATCATGCGTTTCCTAAACACGCCAAAAAGCACGATAAAAAATGGCAACCAATGATTTGTTTACGTTTCTCTGATCATAATGAAGAAACAAACGCATTTAGTGTACACATCTGTGTATAGGTTAGTTTTTGCATCGATTATATTGATTATACAGTACAGTGAACCCTCACTACTTCGCGGTTCGACCATCGCGGATTCACCACTTCGCGGGTTTTTTCCATAACCCATATATATATTCATATCGCGGATTTTCCGGAAAATTCGAAAATACCGCGAAATCTGAAGACAACCAAATACGATATTTTGTTACCTGTAATTCCATTAATACTGTAATTAGTAATATCTGCTCTTACTGATTGTTCATTGCATTACATATGATATATAATTCAGCACAGAAAGAAATAAAACACGAAAAGAGAATGTGATCATACGATAATACAGTACTGTATACAGTACGTAGTAAAATTAAATCGAACATGAAACGCAAATCAGATGCAGTCATACCATATTAGAATGGTGTAAGGCTGCTGATGGCTACTATACTGTACTACAAATGTAATGGATGTGCATCTTTTCCATGATTCTTTTGTATGTACAGTATACGTACGTAGTACTGCATCCAATAATATTCTTTGTTGCAAAAATCACATTTCGAATAAGCGTACGAGAGAGAGAGAGAGAGAGAGAGAGAGAGAGAGAGAGAGAGAGAGACATCCTACAAAAGAATAAAATAGCATACGTAAAGCTATTACGTGTATTATTATTGTTATTATTATTATTGTTGTTGTTGTTAATAAAATTATTATTGTTATTATTATTATCATTATTATTATTATTATTACTGTATTATTATCATACGATAATTCAGTACTGTATACAGTACGTAGTAAAATTAAATCGAACATGAAACGCAAATCAGATGCAGTCATACAATATTAGAATGGTGTAAGGCTGCTGATGGCTACTACTGTACGTACAGTACTACAAATGTAATGGATGTGCTTCTTTTCCATGAATCTTTTGTATGTATACGTATGTAGTACAGTACTGCATCCAATAATATTCTTTGTTGCAAAAATCACATTTCGAATAAGCGTACGAGAGAGAGAGAGAGAGAGAGAGAGAGAGAGAGAGAGAGAGAGAGAGAGCGAGAGAGAGAGAGAGAGAGAGAGAGAGAGAGAGAGAGAGAGAGAGACACACACACACACACATCCTACAAAAGAATAAAATACTGTACCATACGTAAAGCTATTAAATATTGTTATTATTATTGTTGTTGTTGTTAATAAAATTATGATTGTTATTATTATTATCATTATTATTATTATTACAGTACTGTACTGTATTATTATCATTATTTATTATTATTATTATTAATACGTACGTACGGTATGCGCGGGGTATCTTGTATGAGTTGGTAACCTACGCATCATATACTGTAAGACGGGTTGTGATTGGTTCAAGCGCTGATAGATGACGAATCAGAACTCAAGTTTTGTTATCTAGCCTGTGATTGGTGTTTTGCCATCATCTCCAGCTTCCAGCATCTAGGTTCTCACGGGCCCGGGTCGTCCACTCTCTGTTCCCGCGTATCGCTGAGTAGACGTTCTTAACCCTGGATAGGTACGATGGGTCGTTTGCGACCCCGAGCGTCAAAAAAAAACAGGTTTTTCTCACGTGACTCACCCCCGTGACTGAATTTGTGGGTGATCGACCTGCAGGAGGTGTCTCCCCTACACGCTCTAGTAGTGTCCAGATGTGCATTGCTGTAGCTGTACTCCTTCCCCGATTTCTGAGACGCGTCGGGGTCGAGCGCGACCGAGTTTACCCTTCTAAGGTAGTTTGCATAATTATCAAAGTTATTACGTATTATGAAATTGTCGTAGAATGGTGCAACTTGTATAGGTTATCAGTTGTGGAAAGTCTTGGTGGATTGTTTGGCTACCATGTGCATGATTTTTTTTTTAGTTAAAATGTCGTTCATCACCACGAGGACCATTTTACCGCGAGTGCCCCTTTTTCATTTTTTTTTCATTTTTTTGCCAAGTCATTTTTCCGTAAGATATTGCCAAATAGGGTCGTAAAACTTTTGCTTGTTTAGTGTTGGAAAGTGTGTCTAGATGATCTGGCTACCCATGCATGACTTTGTTTTTGTCAGATACGACGTAGTTATTGGTATATTGGGTATTTAACTGCGGTTACCAATTTCTGTTTTTTTTCAATATTTGTAAAAATTACTACGTAGTAAGGAATTGCCGTATATTATTCATTTTTTTTTTCATGTTTATGTGTTAGAAAGTGTGCCTTGATGGTTGGGCTAACACGTGCATGTCTTTTTTTTTATCTGAGATGCCGTATATTAGAATGTCGGGCATTTTACCGCGAGTGTCCCTTTTTCATTTTTTTTCATTTTTTTGCCAAGTCATTTTTCCGTAAGATATTGCGAAATAGTGTCGTAAAACTTTTGCTTTTTTAGTGTTGGAAAGTGTGTCTAGATGATCTGGCTACCCATGCGTGATTTTGTTTTTGTCAGATACGACGTAGTTATTGGTATATTGGGTATTTAACTGCGGTTGCCAATTTGTTTTTTTTTTCAATATTTGTAAAAATTTACTACGTAGTAAGGAATTGCCGTATATTATTGATTTTTTTTTCATGTTTATGTGTTAGAAAGTGTGCCTTGATGGTTGGGCTAACACGTGCATGTCTTTTTTTTTTATCTGAGATGCCGTATATTAGAATGTTGGGCATTTTTCCGCGAGTGCCCCTTTTTATTTGTTTTGCATTTTTTTGCTTAGTCATGTTACCGTAAGGAATTGGCAAGTAGTGTCGCAAAACTTATATTTTTATAGTGTTGGAAAGTGTTTCTAGATGATCTGGCTACACATGCCTATTTTTTTTTTTAGCCAGATATGGCGTATATATAAGTATGTGTTCGATTTTCCTGTGATTGCCATTTTTTCGTTTTTTCCCATTTCTTTCAAAATTACTACGTACTAAGGAACTATCACAGAGTAATATTTCATTTATATGTTTATTTGTCGGAAAATGTGCCTTGATGGTTTGCCTAGCACGTGGCTGAAATTTTTTTTTTTCTGAAATGCCGTATATTAGAATGGCCATTTTTCCACGAGTGCCCCTTTTTATTTGTTTTGCATTTTTTTGCTTAGTCATGTTACCGTAAGGAATTGGCAAGTAGTGTCGCAAAACTTATAATTTTATAGTGTTGGAAAGTGTTTCTAGATGATCTGGCTACCCATGCCTATCTTCTTTTTTAGCCAGATATGGCGTATATATAGGTATGTGTTCGATTTTCCTGTGATTGCCATTTTTTCGTTTTTTTCCCATTTCTTTCAAAATTACTACGTACTAAGGAACTATCACAGAGTAATTATTCATTTAGATGTTTATTTGTCGGAAAATGTGCCTTGATGGTTTGCCTAGCACGTGGCTGAAATTTTTTTTTTCTGAAATGCCGTATATTAGAATGTTAGCCATTTTTCCGCGAGTGCCCCTTTTTATTTGTTTTGCATTTTTTTGCTTAGTCATGTTACCGTAAGGAATTGGCAAGTAGTGTCGCAAAACTTATAATTTTATAGTGTTGGAAAGTGTTTCTAGATGATCTGGCTACCCATGCCTATCTTCTTTTTTTAGCCAGATATGGCGTATATATAGGTATGTGTTCGATTTTCCGGTGATTGCCATTTTTTCGTTTTTTTCCCAATTCTCTCAAAATTACTACGTACTAAGGAACTATCACAGAGTAATGATTCCTCTAGATGTTTATTTGTCGGAAAATTTTGTTTACTTTTTTTTTGATTGAATATCATCAAATTTTTTTTAGCTAAAATATTATATTGTTTTACATTTTTTTTTATTTTCGATTTTATTTCCCTTCAAAAAAATTTTTTTGGGTCAGAATTTTAATTTTATAGTCGTAAAATAATCGACAATTATCCAGCAACCCACCATACAATTTTTATGCATATCCAATAATAATTAGATTAGTAAATAACACCTTGAAATTGACATACCCTTCCTACATTTCAAGTGGCAGATTAGGGAGTCTGAGTCAGTGTGGTTGGCGGCCATTTTGTGGACATATCCGAAGCGTAAGCTGCCCTATCTATATATATTCTTGTTCCCTATAGAATTTGTGATATTTTGGTATATTTTTACCTGCATAAATATCATATTATATATTGAATATATGTATTTTTTTAAGAAATTTCTAAGTACTCAAAAAATTACCTTTAGATATGGCCCCTGATATAAATGTAATTTACAAAATAATGAAGATTTTTTTACATATTTCTATTTTAGGATAACATATGTTTATTCCCTAAAAAAATTAGCCACTTCCTATTTCATTTGGGTACCCAAAAAAATTCATGAAATTTGGACAAATTTTTTTGGCCAAAAAAAGTTACCCTTTTTTTCTCATTTCAGATCTTCACCTCCATGGGTCTGACTTCATCCAAAATACATCAAGATGTGTCCTAAACATTCAAGAATCAATTCCTAAAAGGATTTGTGTATATATGTATAAACTTTTTTTTTATGAATTTTTATGTCAGGTCTTTTTTTTTCTAAATTTTTTAAAATATTTATAATAAATAGTTTTTCTGCAGATGAGTAGTATTTATCTTTACAGTTGTTTTAAGCATTCATTGAAGTTTTTTTTGGCAAAAGAAAAAAGGAGGTTACTGCAAAAACTGATTTTTCAAGAATTTTTTTGGCGTCGGGGTCGTTCGCGTCCGAGTATACCCTTAAAGGGGTGTCCGAGGAGCGTACCTATCCAGGGTTAAGTTTGTGAAGTTTACAGGAATCTGTGCTGTGTGCGACCTTTTCAAGTTGAACTTTTTGTCAAATCCTACTGTACAACGGCTCCCAAGCATTCTGCTTCTACTAAGGCTGGTAGTGAGCCTAAACGCCACCGAAGGATGATGACGATTGCTGAGAAGGTTACGCTTCTCGATATGTTAAAAGATGGTAGAAGTTACGCGTCCGCTGCGCGCCATTTTGGGATCAACGAATCTACTGTTCGCTATATCAAGAAGGACGAGGCGAACATTAGAAAGACGGCTGCAATCACCTTTAGCAGATCAGCGAAGCGAGTCGTTACAAACGCGTAATAAAACGATCGTACGCATGGAAGGTGCTTTAGCTGTGTGGATTGCCGACTGCCGGAAGAAGAACATAGCCTTGGATACGAACACCCATCCAAACAAAGGCTTTGAGCTTGTATCAGAATTTTGCTGCAAAGGAACCTCAAGACGACGACGGCAACCATGCTGAAGAAGATGATGATGCAGATGATCCTCAACCAGGGACATCCACTGATTCCCAGCCTCAGAAACGTTTTTCCGCCAGCAAAGGATGGTTCGCGAAGTTTCAGAAACGCTTCGCTCTGAAAAGCGTTTCCCCTGCATGACGAGGCTGCTTCGGCTGACACTGCCGCTGCTGAAACTTACGCGAACCAGACATTCAAGAATATTATCGCCGAAGGTGGATACAAGCCGGAACAAGTCTTTAATATGGATGAGACCGGCTTGTTTTGGAAGAGAATGCCGTCGCGAACTTTCCTGTTCAAAGAGGAAGCCAAAGCCTCTGGCTTTAAAGCATTCAAGGATCGCGTTACCCTCGTGATGTGTGGCAATGCTGCTGGATTTTTGCTAAAGCCGGGGCTTATTTATAAGTCGAAAAATCCTCGCGCTTTGAAAAATAAAAATAAGAATCTCCTTCCCGTGTACTGGATGCATAATCAAAAAAGCATGGATTACGAAGATGCTGACCTCCAACTGGTTCCATCAGTGTTTTATCCCGCAAGTCAGCAAATATCTCTTAGAGAAGTGCTTGCCATTCAAGATCCTTCTCCTTATGGATAACGCTGGTGGACACGCAACTGACCTGTCGCATGAGGGCATTCAGGTTGAGTTCCTGCCACCCAACACCACGTCATTAATTCAACCGATGGACCAGGGGGTTATCAGGGCGTTCAAGGCCCTCTACACGAAGAACACCTTGGCGGACCTCGTTGCGTGTGTGGATGCTGCCCAAGATGATGAGGATGAAGATTTTAACTTGAAGGCGTACTGGCGGCAGTACACCATAGCCACGTGCCTGCAGAATATTCAGAAGGCACTTCAAGAGATGAAACCTGCAACTGTGAATGCGAGCTGGAAGAAGTTGTGGCCCCAGATTGTTTACGACGACGAGGGATTTACACCTGCTGAAATCCAACACTCTGCAATATGCAAATCTGTGCAGTTGGCTGCCATAATTGGAGGTGACGGGTTTGGCGACATGACGACTGAAGACGTCGACGAGTTGTTGGACTGCCATTCCCAGCCCCTAACTGACGCAGACCTCGAAGACCTGACGAAATCGGCAAGCGAAGAAGAGAGTGAAACCCAGGAAGAGACCCAAGAAAATGTCGAAGAAACGGGCTTAACATTAGAACGGCTTGCCAAGGCCTGCAACCATGCGAAGGAGTTGAAAGAAATGTTGCAAGAGTGGGACGAGGATATGGTTCGGGTCGATGCAATTCTGCAACAAGGTTGATGACATAATGACTCCCTACAAGATGCTCTTAGATCGAAAAAAGAAGCAGCGGCAACAACTTCCGATCACAATGTTCTTCCAGCCTCGCAAAAAAGAGCCAGTTCCTCCTGCTAGTACGCCTTCGGAAGAAATTGAAGAAGTTTCCCAGGAAGAAGTTGAAGAGGTGTCCCAGGAAAAGACACCTCCGTCTGAAGAGACGTAAAATACTACCTGGCTGCACAGTAGAACACATCATCAGCTTCATCATCATCATTTCTACTGTGCAGCAAATTCATCGCCATCATCATTCAAGTTTTTCTTCAACTTCTTTCGTGGTGAGTACAGTAACAATCTTTATTTTTTACTTTAATATTCTCACATTCTAAAACTGTATTTGTGCCTGTTTTATAGTTTAGTACTGTACGTACTGTATGCATTAAGTTAAAGGGAAGGTTTTAAAAGTCTACATGTTGTAACCTATCATATTTTTTTTGTTTAAAATTTACATTTACGTATATAAAACAATCTCTCTCTCTCTCTCTCTCTCTCTCTCTCTCTCTCTCTCTCTCTCTCTCTCTCTCGTAAATTGATTTTTTATGTTTAAAATTTACATTTACAGTACGTACGTAAAACAATCTCTCTCTCTCTCTCTCTCTCTCTCTCTCTCTCTCTCTCTCTCTCTCTCTCTCTCTCTCTCGTAAATTGTTTTCCTGCTTTGCTACGTACAATATGTACTGTACAGTACTGTATGATTTTATATAGATACGGTAAATTATATTTGTAAGGTAACATATTTTGTAAATGCTTTTACTGTAAATACTGTACTGTATCATTATTTATCACTATCATCATGCGCGTTAAATGCCTTGTTTGTTCTGAGCGTGGTTGTTTACTGAGCGTACAGTACTTTATGACGCCGTCATTTCAGGCGGCGTCATAAAGAAAAACATTTCATTTGGAAGTCCTAAGAAAAATACGTAAAGTAAAACATTGGTAATAAAAAAATCAACATACTGTATAATCAATATAATCGATGCAAAAACTAACCTATACATATATGTGTACACTAAATGAGTTTGTTTCTTCATTATGATCAGAGATGAACGTAAACAAAACATTGGTTGCCATTTTTTATCGTGCATTTTAGGTGTTTAGGAAACGCATGATATAAAATCGCCTTTAATATTTGTGCCTGTTTTAGTTTAGGGTGCTGTAGTACATGCATTAAGTGTTCTGTACATTAAAGGGTGGTTTGTTAACAGTACTACGTACAAGGGAAGGTTTTAAAAGTCCGAATATACATGTTAAATAAATAGGTAAATATGATGTCACTACTTCGCGGAATTTCACCTATCGCGGCCGCGTCTGGAACCTATCTACCGCGATAAACGAGGGTTCACTGTATGTTGATTTTGTTATTACCAATGTTTTACTTAATTTTTCTTAGGACTTCCAAATGAAATGTTTTTCTTTATGACGCCGCCTGAAACGACGGCGTCATAAAGTACGCTCAGTAAACAACCACGCTCAGTAAACAAAGAAGGCATTTAACGCGCATGATGAAAGTGATAAATGATATTTACAGTAAAAGCTTTTAGAAAATATGTTATTACAAATATTATTTACCGTATCTATATAAAATCATACAATACATACTGTACGTAGCAAAGCAGGAAAACAATTTACAAGAGAGAGAGAGAGAGAGAGAGAGAGAGAGAGAGAGAGAGAGAGAGAGAGAGAGAGAGAGAAAGATTTTTTTACGTACGGAAATGTAAATTTTAAACAAAAAAAATATGATAGGTTACAACATGTATACTCTTCAGACTTTTAAAACCTTCCCTTTAACTTAATGCATACAGTACTAAACTAAAACAGGCACAAATATTAAAATGTTAGAATATTAAAGTAAAAAATAAAGATGGTTACTGTACTCACCACGAAAGAAGTTCAAGAAAAACTTGAATGATGATGGCGATGAATTTGCTGCACAGTAGAAATGATGATGATGAAGCTGATGATGTCTTCTACTGTGCAGCCAATGATAGTATTTTACGTCTCTTCAGACGGAGGTGTCTTTTCCTGGGACACATCTTCAACTTCTTCCTGGGACACTTCTTCAATTTCTTCCGAAGGCATAGTAGCAGGAGGAACTGGCTCTTTTTTGCGAGGCTGGAAGAACATTGTGATCGGAAGTTGCTGCCGCTGCTTCTTTTTTCGCTTTAAGAGCATCCTGTAGGGAGTCATGTCTACATCGATTTTGTTGCAGAATTGCATAGAACGAACCATATCCTCGTCCCACTCTTGCGACAATTCTCTCAACTTCGCAAGGTTGCAGAGCTTGGCAAGCCGTTCTAATGTTAAGCCCGTTTCTTCGACAATTTCTTGGATCTCTTCCTGTGTTTCACTGTCTTCTTCACTGGCCGATTTCGTCAGGTCTTCGAGGTCTGCGGCCGCGTAACTTCTGCCTTCTTTCAACATATCGAGAAGTGTCACCTTCTCAGCAATCGTCATCATTTTTCGGTGGCGTTTAGGCTCACTACCAGCCTTAGTAGAAGCAGAACGCTTGGGAGGCATTGTACAGTAGGGTTTAACAGAAAGTTCAACAAAAAGTTCAACTTAAAACAGTCACGCACAGCACAGATTAAAGTCCACAATAACTTAACAACATCTACACAGCGATACGGCGGGAGACAAAGTGACCGCGAATACGTAGATGCTGCGGGTTGGAGATGCGGGCAAAACACCAATCACAGGCTAGATAACAAAACTTGGGTTCTGATTCGTCATCTATCAGCGCTTGAACCAATCACAACCCGTCTTATATGCTACATAGGTTACCAATTCAAAGTACAAGGTACCCTACGTATACTGTACAGTAATAATAATAATAATAATAATAATAAATAATGATAATAATAAATAATGATAATAATAATAATAATAATAATAATAATAATAATAATGATAATAATAATAATAATAATAACAATAATAATTTTAATAACAACAACAACAATAATAATAATAATAACAATAATAATAATACAGCTTTATGTACGCTATTTTACGTTTGTTTTGTTGTAGGATATGTCTCTCTCTCTCTCTCTCTCTCTCTCTCTCTCTCTCTCTCTCTCTCTCTCTCTCTCTCTCCTCTCTCTCTCTCTCTCTCTCTCGTACGCTTATTCGAGATGTGTTTTTTGCAACAAAGAATATTATTGGATGCAGTACTACGTACGTATACATACAAAAGATTCATGGAAAAGATGCACATCCATTACATTTGTAGTACAGTAGTAGCCATCAGCAGCCTTACACCATTCTAATATGGTATGACTGCATCTGATTTGCGTTTCATGTTCGATTTAATTTTACTACGTACTGTATACAGTACAGTACTGAATTATCGTATGATCACATTCTCTTCGTGTTTTATTTCTTTCTGTGCTGAATTATATGTCATATGTAATGCAATGAACAATCAGTAAGAGCAGATATTACTAATTACAGTATTAATGGAATTACAGGTAACGAAATATCGTATTTGGGGTCTTCAGATATCGCGGTATTTTCGAAATTTCCGGAAAATCCGCGATATGTATATATACTGTATATGGGTTATGAAAAAAACCCGCGAAGTGGTGAATCCGCGATGGTTGAACCGCGAAGTAGCGAGGGCTCACTGTATAGGAGAAGCGACTCGCCGGAGGAAGAATGGGTGCGGGTCGCCATTCCCCGTAGCCAACTCCTGGGGGCTTCAGCAGTACCGAGCACCTCGGGATGGCTCCCTAGGTCCCGCTCACCAGTAAGATTTGTCACGACGAATTCCGACTCCATCCGCCCAGCGGAGAAAGTTGCCTCTTCGGTCTGGCAGCCGCGTCCCGGCCTCAAAATCTACGACGAATCATCCGGAACGAGAGAGACTCCTTCCCTCGACGGGCAAGCCCGCAGACCCCTGGTCCTCCGGAAGAAGAGAGAAATCCAGGACGGAGGCCTCCGTCCCTACGGCGATGCCCATCCTTCACCCTGAACCGCCGAGACTGGACCACTCCAAGAAGATGCCTCCTCCCCGTGCGGCTCCCCCTGTCGGAGGTACTCCATCACGAGCACCGGAGCGTCCGACGGAGAATGTAGAGGACGGTGTAGAAGGTTCGGCAGCGGAAGTTTCAGCCTACAGGCGGGTGATAGGCCTCATTAGGCGTCGCTACAGGCTGGACGAACCTGAGGCCTCCACTGACGAAGTCTGGCTCTCGAGCCTCAGCAGGCTGCTGGATGCACCTGTGCAACAGAGGCCCTCGCTAGCCCTTCCTTTGGCTAGGGATGTTAAGCTGGGCATGGCGCACGTTGACAGGACCGTGGCCAACCACGCGGAAGCTCCCAAGAGCCAGAGCGCCTCCAAACTTCTTCAGGGCCTGAAGACACAGAGCCGGTTCTACCTTCCCGAAGGACACCGCGCGGCTCCCTGTACGGTGGAACCAGCAGTCCCCGTCCTGGGACAAGGAGCAGCAGAGGAGAGGGCTACCACCGCCCAAGTTTGTTTCTCCCCTGCGGAAACGTCCATGATGGAGGAGCTGGCCAAGGACCTGGTGCACGTGTCATCGTGGCTGGATTGGTGGGCCTCCACGCTGGTGGGGTTCCAAACCTTGCACGACCTCGCAATCCCGGAGAACCAGGCCTTGTTGAAGGAGCTGATTAGCTCGAGAGGCAAGGCCCTGAAGTTCCTTTCCTCCTACCAATCAATCGTGCAGGCCGCCAATTGGATACTGCGAAAGAGGCACACTGTACTCAACAAGCTCGTCAGGAGGCTCCCTGACAGAGAAGCTAGGTCCCTGAGGAGCCTGCCACTGTGGGACGACAGTGTTCCCCCTGAAGGCGGTGGAGGAGACGGTAGAGGGGGTTAGGAAGCTAAAGGATGCGGGAGAACCCAGACCCCCTCCAGCGAGAAGACTTGCCCATAGAAGGACATCCTCCGACGTCTCTCTCCCTCCTCTCGCCTCACCTAGCCATCCCAGGAGAGACGCCCCTACTACGTCCTGGCATCAGCCTTCAGGCCTTCCTATTCGGCCGCCAGAAGAGGTCGTTCAGGCCGCGCCTCTTGAAGGAGATAGGGAGAGAGGCCCCCTACTCCTGCCGAAGCCTCAGGTGGAGGGATGCCTCAAACATTCTTGGCAAGCATGGCGAGACCACGGATCGGATCCGTGGACCGTAACAGTTCTGAAAGAAGGGTACAGGTTGCCCTTCCTGGCGGACCCCCCCACCTCTGATACCAGATCTGCAGGCGGAATGGTTGGCACCCAAAGACCCCTTGAGAAGGACGGCCCTACAAGAAGAGGTCTCTGCGAGGCTGGCGAAAGAGTCAATAGAACCAGTCAAGAACCCGGGTCCAGGGTTCTACAGCAGACTCTTCCTGGTGGAGAAAGCGACAGGGGGCTGGAGACCAGTCATAGACCTCTCAGCCCTCAACAGGTTCGTGTGCAAGACCGACTTCAAGATGGACACTCCGAAGTCGGTCCTAGCGGCCTTGAGGGAGGGAGACTTCATGATGTCCATAGACCTCAAGGACGCATACTGTACTTCCAAATCCCTGTTCACCTCTCCAGCAGGAAGTACCTAAGGGTAAAAATGGAGTACCCAAACGTTGCAGTTCAAGACCCTCTGCTTCGGTCTGTCCACAGCCCCTCAGATCTTCACGAAGGTCTTCGCAACAGTCTCAGCCTGGGCACACGAACAGGGTATCCGCCTGATTCGGTACCTGGACGACTGGTTGTTGCTTTCAGCCTCAGGGGAAGTACTGAGGGAGGAAGGCGCGAAGCTCCTGCAGTTCTTCAACGTCCTGGGTATCATCATCAACCTGGAGAAGTCCCAACTGATACCCTCCACCAGGATGAACTACCTCGGGATGGTCCTGGACTCCCGGTTGGCGAGAGCCTTCCCTTCCGTGGAGAGACTGGACAACTTGGACCAGATCCTCCGGCACTTCCTGTCGGACCAGCCCAGGAGAGCCAAGGACTGGCAGAGACTGATAGGCCACCTCGTGTCGTTAGAGAAGCTAGTCCCACAGGGGAGACTCAAACTCAGGGAAGTACAATGGAACCTGAAGGAGACCTGGAACCAGAGAGACTCCCCGCACAAGGTGGTCCTGATGTCCCCAGAGACGAAGGAAGTCCTAGAGTGGTGGCACGACAGATCGAACACCCTCAAGGGGATGCCCTTCGCAGCCGACCCTCCGGAGATGCTCCTGTTCACGGACGCATCCAAGGAGGGTTGGGGTGCTCATCTCCTCGACATCACAGCAAGAGGAAGATGGTTAGCCGAAGAGAAGAACCTGCGCATAAACGTGCTAGAAATTATGGCAGTGCGAAGAGCTTGCCTAGAGTTCGTCCATCGGCTCCGGGGAGACACCGTGGCACTGATGTGCGACAACGCCACGGTGGTGGCCTACATAAAGAAGCAAGGAGGACTGAAATCAAAGGAGCTGTGCGACCTCACGGAGTTTCTGGAATGGGCCGAAATAGAGCAGATCAAGATCTCGGCCATATTCATCCCAGGGAAGAGAAACGTCCTGGCCAACGGCCTCAGCAGAATGGGTCAAGTTGTAGGGTCCAAGTGGTCCTTGCACCCGGAAGTGGCCAAGACTCTCATTCAGAAGTGGGGCTCGCCAGTGATAGACCTCTTCGCCACGAAACTGAACGCACAGCTCCCCGTGTTTTGTTCTGTGCCAGATCCGGGGGCGGCGTTCGAGGACGCCTTCCAACACCCTTGGAACAACCGCGACGATTACGTCTTCCCTCCCTTCGGAACGCTCAGGCAAGTCCTCAACAGGTTGAGGCGAGTGGACAACCTGTGGATGACTTTGGTAGCGCCCTGGTGGCCGGAGAGAGAGTGGTTCGCGGATCTAAAGGATCTGGCGCGCCTTCCACCTTGGCCCCTTCCGGACAGACCAGACCTTCTCCGGCAACCGCACTTTCAAAGGTTCCACGAAAACCCTCGGTCCCTCTGCTTTCACACGTGGAGGTTATCGAGCGTCTCCTGGGGAAGGAAGGGTATTCGGCGAAGACGGCAACAAGGATGTCAGGGTACCTGAGACGTTCGTCAGCCACAGTATACCAGGCAAAATGGGCTACCTTCACGAAGTGGTGAATCTCGAAGAACATCAACCCGTTGCAGGTCTCCATCCCGGAGATAGCTGACTTCCTAGTCTATCTCAGGGACGAGGTGAACATGTCCATCCCAGCCGTTAAAGGAGTCCTGGCTGCCCTGGGACAAGTTTTCCTCCTGAAGGGCATCGACCTGGGTACCTCCAGACACATCTCGATGCTTATCAAGAGCTTCGAGCAATCGTGCCCCCCTCAGGCCGTTAGGATGCCCCAGTGGGACGTGGCTAGAGTCCTGAAGATGCTGTCAGAACCTCCTTTCGTACCCCTAAAGGACATCTTGGACAGAGAGCTCACCTTCAAGACAGTTTTTCTGTTAGCGATGGCATCAGCAAAACGGGTAGGGGAGATTCATGGACTATCGTATGAGGTGTCACACTCGAAGGGCTGGCGTGAAGCTACCTTCAGGTTCATACCATCCTTTGTGGCCAAGACCCAGAATCCAGCGGTCTGGGACCCCAAGTTTGAAGGATTCTCGGTGCCGGCAGTCCCTCCTTCGGACAACCCGAGGGACTTGCTTCTGTGCCCTGTCAGAGCGGTACGGAAGTACTTAGAGAGGACAGCCAGACTTCGACCTGAAATCAAGAGTGTGTTCGTCTCCTCAGGACTAGTAAAGAAGCCAGTCTCCAAGAATACGATCTCCTTCTGGCTACGGCAGGTGATCATGAGAGCCTACAGTAGTGCAGGGGTTCCTCTTCCGGGGAAGCCTAGACCCCACGACATCAGAGGGCTTAGTACTTCTTTGGCCTTTGAGAAGAACATGGCAGTCGGCCAAATCCTGAGGGCAGGTACATGGGCTAGTCAGTCAACCTTCACAGCTCACTACTTGAAGGAGTGTTCGAGGAGATCCCTGGACGGATTCTCTCTCGGTCCCGTCATTTCCGCGCTTCAAATGATTTAAAGGTGTAGCCCCAGGGAAAACCACGGGCAGTAAGTCCAAGAGACACAGGTTCCTTCCTTACCCCCCCTTTTTTTTTTTTCCTATTACCTTCCCTGAAATGACCCTAAAATCCTTTAACTGCCATGGGATACATCGTCGGTGAATGAATACATCTCCAAGGATTTTTACAGAGGTGAGTTACTTAGACACTAAGATAGTTTTTTGGGTAGTTTTCCCTATTTCTCGTGTTTTCTCTTGGGGGGCAGCAGAACCTAGCCTCCTATCTAGGTTCCCCTTTTCTCTCCTCATCACGGTCTCTGGGTCCTGTGCGACTCTCCCACCTCCTAAGGTATAAGTCGCCTAAGAAAGTAGTTCGAGGTAAGTACTCCGTGTCGGAACAAATCACAAATTTTAAGTAATTTGTATTTATCCTAACAGTACTTACCTCGAACTACTTTCGGGTTATGGCCTGCCCATCCTACCCCGAGTGCCTTACAGGACTTAGTAGAAACCTAACTGTCAAAAACTTACTGGAGATCGAGACCTGAGCAAGCATGCTCTCTGACCCCGGGTCGTCTCTGGGCACGTATCACTCCGCCAGAGGTTACCCCACATAGAAAACGGGAGTAGGGTAAACTACACAAAATTCTGGTCGGTTGGGAGGAGATCCCAGATACTCTTAAGAAAGTAGTTCGAGGTAAATACTGTTAGGAAAAATACAAATTACTTGAAATTTGTGATTTTTGAACAAAGCAAAAAATCTATTTTTGAGTGAGATAGCCATGTCGTCCTGATGGACCCACCCTTTTTTCTTGATGACCCCACCCAAAACTACTCTATCTGCGGTTATTCCTGTTTAAATGCAAGAAAGGAATGGCGGCCGGTAGTAGTGCGAATAGGAGGTCCACCAGGTTCCGAGATAACGGCTCCCCTTTCGTTTGCCACTCTTCCCCCTCAAAGAGTTAAATCTATTTGGGGTGAAGATTGCTATGTGGTGTATCTAAAAATACGTCCCCTGATATTATGCGATATCCTTAAATTTATATTATGGATAAATCCCGCCAGGAGTTAGAATTCTGGAAACCTTCGGTTAATTCTCTAGGAGTATCACTGTAGCCAATATCCCTTAGAAAGATATCTAAAGGAACCTTCCATCAGGACGACATGGCTATCTCACCCAAAAATAGATTTTTCACTTTGCTCAAAATCCGTTCTTTAGGCTCCTGGTCACTCCTTCCTTCACAACACTCTCTCCTTCACTAACTCCGCTAATATCGCTGATATTACCCACTTCTGAACTCTTAATAGAGTGAGTTTTCTTCTTCCTTATGGTAATAAGATGTTGAAATTGTATTTACCTCTTTGGCATATCTTTAAAATTAAGGGAGAAGATAGAATTTGAAGGTCAATAAGTATAGTTTTGAGATACTGGTGTTCAAAGTTTTTCTTTGTACAGTATTTTTACAAAGACATTATTAATAGATCATGATTATTATGAATTTAGGTTCCTTTTTGGATATTGATAAAATAAAACAATGTTATCTATCATAATTTAATCATAAATTAAGATCCCTTTGCTGAATATCTTGGTTCTTTAGGCGAGACGGTTGCTCCTTCATCATCTCTCTCCTTCACCAACTCTGCTAATATCTCCAATATTACCTACTTCTGAACTCGTAAGAGAGCAAATTTTCTTCTTCCTTATGTTAACGAGATTTTGAAATTGTCTTTTCCTCTTTAGCATGATGAAATTCTTGCCGAAACCAAGAAAAGCAGACGTAAAACTGAGTGAATGTCAGATGTCAAACTCAAATGTGTACATGTACTCTATCTGAGGCTTGTGCTAGCACTGAAGCCCGAAGGGTGTAATTACCTTGTAATACTTTGTCTTGTGATTCATGGAATCTATACAGATGGCATTGCTCACAATTTGTTTTATATCAAAATATGATAATCATCAAAATTTACGATACAGAAGAAATACTGCATTTTCTCGTGGGGATCAATGTTTATGGTTTATTTAGTTACTTTTACTAATTTCCCTGACTATGAAAGTAAGAGGAATTTTGATAAAGTATTTCATATATGCATTCTCCATTGCCATTTGAAGCTCAGTGAATTTTTTCAGGATTTTGTGTTTTTCATCCTATACCGGCCAGGCCCCTTAAATTGATTACAGGTATTTGATGTTTTGTTGTCCCTTTTGATTGTAGCTTTGAGGCAGCCTCTGGAGCAGCTGTGATGAAATATCACTTAAAAAAAAAAGATGGCTAAGAAGAAAAAAATTTGAGTAACTAAGTAACCTGTCAAATTACATTTGAATATTTACGCTGTTATGTTGGTCTTTATTTATACCTATATATGTAGATTAAATACTGTATTTAGAGGATTGATTACTAAGAAGCTTTTCATGGAGATATCTGTCTCTCTCCTTCTGGTTTTGAAGACCTGTATTTTCTTATCATTGCATTTTTGTTTTTTTCTCATTGATTATTTGAAATATTTTTTTGATAATCTTTTTCAATACAATTCCTCCCAGAGGGTGTTTTATATTCCAGCTTATAATAATACATACATATACCAAGGCACTTCCCCCAATACTGTTAGTATTGTTTTTTTTTTTTCTCCTAATGTTCTTTCAGCTTACTTAAGGTTGAAGAAATCTTACCCAGAGAAGATAGAGTTATTTATAATAGATTGCTGATTTTCCCCAGAATTAAACCAACGGTCATACTACCTGTTTATTCATCAAGCTCAAGGCAAGAAAAGATAATGGAAAGTTCAGCAGATTTAGCTGGGTCCTCTTGTCCAGTAAAAAATTAACGGGTGGTGCCCAGCGCCCATTTCATTATTGATTATTATTTTTTGTCCAGATCTCTAGGCATTCCACCGTATTTTATTGTGTAGTGAAAAGCTGGGCTGTGGTTAGCATTCATACACTAGGCAGTGTGTGTTATACATCTGGCTGCAGTCCGCAAAACACTACAGTGTGCCTCTTAGCACGCTACTAGGAGCTAGCTCACCTGCATGCAATATATGGACTTTGCATGCTCCACAGGTGAGTGCTACCTCGTAGATGGTGAACTCACCTGCACACCCAGCTTAGACTTCGCTCATGCCACAGGTGAGGGCTACCCCGGTGGTGTGCTGTCACAGGTGTGCACTATGCGTAGGTGGGCGAGCTCACCTGCACGCCAAGTACAGTATGGACATTATGTGTGCCACAGATGAGTGCTACCTTGCCAGTGCATACTGCTCTACCCATAGGTGGTGTGATAGCATGAATAGGTAAATGAGGTGGGTCACCAAAGTGGTGTACCACACGTGTTTCATGCATGCTCGTACACTAACTGTTATGGTTTTATTAGCCTTTTACAAACACCCAACGGCCACAGTTATGTTACCACCACTCCAGATTGGGGGCTGCTGCGAAGAAATGTGCGAATGGTTGTCAGTGGCCAAAAAAATCAAAACCAGTACTGTACATTGTATGAGAGTATATGAAACACTTGCCGTACATGCGTGTATGGCAACCCGTTGGTCGTCCGTGCCGAATTTTTTCCGTCTGCAACCTCCTCAGCCAATCTCAAGTACCAACGTGATGTTGTGTGAAAATGTACTCCATGTCACCAGACTTACAAGACCACAATTATACAACACATACCAACAGATCTGTACTCGGCAACGCTCGTTTTACTGCGCAATGACACTAGCAAACCCCCTTGAACGGGCCCTTTCCTGATGATCCACCGTACACTGAAGGCTTTCTAAATCAACAATCGGGGCAAAGAAGAATGGGTCTCTATTGGTCGCCTAAAACCTGCATATCTCCTGCCAGATGACCCGCCTACAGTACACCTCTCATGAGCAGGACGTCCAATTTCACATGTTTTTTTTTTGGGGGGGGGGGGGGGGGAAGCCATGTACCGCACGTGTTTCATACACTGTAACGGTTTTGCTTATTTTCATCTTAAAACTTGATCTTCCCTGCAATGTTAGTAAACCAATCTGTATAAATCTGAAAGTTCATATATAATTTTGCAAGTCCTAGTTTAATAAAGTTTAGTTGCATTCACCTTGCCTCCCAGTTACAACCTAACGGTTCTCTCGCACAGTGGTGATCCCCATTGCTATTATTATTATTATTACTTGCTAAGCTACAACCCTTGTTGGAAAAGCAGGATGTTATAAAGCCTAGGGGTCCCAACAGGGAAAATAGACCAGTGAGGAAAGGAAACAAGGAAAAATAAAATATTTGAAGAACAGTAACAATATTAAGATAAATATTTCCAATATAATCTATAAAAACTTTAACAAAACCAGAGGAAGAAAAATTAGATAGAATAGTGTGCCCGAGTGTACCCTCAAGCAAGAGAAATCTAACCCAAGACAGTGGAATACCATGGTATTGAGGCTATGGTAGTACCCAAGACTAGAGAACAATGTTTTGATTTTGGAGTGTCCTCCTAGAAGAGCTGCTTACTATAGCTAAAGAGTCTCTTCTACTCTTACCAAGAGGAAAGTAGCCACTGAACAATTACATTGCAGAAGTTAACCCCTTGAGAGAGGAAGAATTTTTTGGTAATCTTAGCGTTGTCAGGTGTATGAGGACGGAGGAAAATCTGTAAAGAACAGGTCAGACTATTTGGTGTATGTGTAGGCAAAGGGAAAGTGAACCATAACCAGAGAGAAGGATCCAATGTAGTACTGTCTGGCCAGGCAAATGACCCCATAAATCTCTAGTGGTAGTAATTCAATGGGTGGCTGGTGCCCTGGCCAACCTACTACCTACCCAGTTAGGAAAAAAAGACTCTTCCTCAAGCGAGACTTCTTACAGGCGCACCCATGACTGCGGCTGCTAGGGCACCTGAACGTATGAGTTCTTTGGCCCCGGGGAAAGTCTTAGCTTAGTCTCCGCTCGTGGCAGCTGATGCTCTTGGTGTTGGCAAAGATTCTACACACTTACAAGTCCTATAGGATCAGAGTGAAAGAGAGGCCCAAGTCAGAAGGTACAGATTACCAACCTCCTCAGGGAAAAAATCATTACCGAGACAGGGGCTCACCTGTCACGACACCTATTGGCATCATCACATGAATTTCCATGGATTGTAGTGAAGTGTTGCTGTCTTTTAATCTCATCCAATAACTCCCTTTCGTCACACCATTGTGTTTCCCATGGAAGCACAATGGTGTTAGAATAGACAAACAAGGGTATCCTTCATACAGCATAAAACACACAGACATAGACATTCCTTGCAGTCAACGACCTTACCACATTGAAAACACCGCTCCTCGTCTGATCAGTGAAGTCGAAAAACGTTAGTTCTGATCAATATTTGGATGGATTATAGCCTGGGATCACTAGAGGTGGATGGCAATGACTCCTATCTGTCTAACCGATGCAAGATGGAGTTGGACCTGAGACAGCTCCTTTGGCCTCTATAACCCAGATCAATACAGGCAAGGAACTTTCCTAGCAGTTATTCCAATCAGGCAGACTCAGATAGTGGACTTTGAGGGACCTGTCTTTCCCTCTGCTAGCCAATCTAAGTCGTGGCCCTGGTGGAAGTTGCAGATGAGATATCAACGCAGGACATCTTATGTCCAGAACTGCTAGAGTACTGTTAACCAGTATGAGGTAACAGGACCCATTCTAGAAGGGCAATGACATAGTGATCGAGGATCCTCATAGCTCCGCTGTGGTAGCGGGCACAATAGTGCTTAGACCTCTTCCTGCTTGCACAGATAGCAAGAGAATGATTTTCTGCTTTCCTGAGCAGCCCATAAAACCTCAGTCAGAGATTAGATTCACCACAATCACTAGTGCCCTTACGACTTTTCTCTTGGAAGGTATTCAATGCCTCCCCTTCTCCCCTCTCAAGTAGGAATTTTGCAGTTAATTACAAAAAGGATGGCTAGATACCCCCATAATTCATCTTTTGCCTTCCATCAGGCAAGGGAGTTTTCTACTAAGATTTAGGTTATTGCATGGGCTTCTAGTTGCTCGATATCTCTCTCCCAGGAGAGCAAAGCTCACTACCTCAGGGAAGAAAGACCCTGCTTGGTCTCTACCACGATAGAGTACCGTTTGAGCTTTGAGTCTTGGTTATCATTTTGAACAGTCTACCTTGCAACAACAGAAATGTATCTTGTTATTTAGTGTTGAATTTATTAGTCCTCAATCAGAAGTTAGACCACTGCCTCGGAGTGTAGATTTTGAACCACCCTCCTTTAAGGAAGTGTTTCGTACCTCTAGTTAGCCCTCAGATTGGGACCTGACTCTTAGCTAGGTTTTTCCTTCTCAACTTGACCTCCATGATGAGAGCCAGTGAAGGACATAGTCTCTTTTAAACATACCCAAGCCCTGAGGTTAGGAGGTCTAGTAGTATTCAACCTTTTCCCTTTTTTTGTTGACGACCAATATTAGAACATTGACCAGTTTCTGTATATTCTTCAAATTTAGACGCCACCACTATCTGGCAGACCCCATTGGGTGCAGACTTTGTTAAGAGTCGGGCTCCAGTGATCCGGTTTCAAGTCATCCCATATATGTGGGTAATGGGTGATGCCAGGCATTGAAGTTGTCAGTGAGAGGGATAACTACCCCCATTGACCAGTGTACGCCCACCTAAAGAGAGGCAGCCCATCTCTAATAGAGGATTGATCCCCGCTGAAACCTCTTCTCATGTTGAGCCACATGGGATAGGAGGACTGACATCTTCTGATAAGAGGTGGATAACCGGCTTGTTCCTCCTTTGGAAACCAACCCCTCTGGTGATGACCTGGAAAATACAAACATGAACCTCGGTACAGACTATTCCAACTCAGATTCTAATATTGTAATGTTAGATTATAAGAACACACTAGAGAAGAAGAGAGAAAGAGAGAGTAATAAATGATGATGGGACAGAAAAATATAGAAAAGCAGAAGTATTACCTGGTCACTGTGAAGTAGTGAGTTATGAAAAGATTTTAATTTTGGAATTTGAAAATGGAAGATATGAACATGTGAATGTTTTTAAAGCTAATTTGGAAATAGTGAATATATGTGGAGAGCAGCCAAAAAATCTTCCCTAGGGAAATGAAAGTCTCTTGATAGAGACTATCCAAGATACAAAGCGAAAGATTAACAACACTTTCAACATTGGATGGTCATAGTGTCAAATGCTTTTCACATCCAACTTTCAACCAGAGTAAGGGTGTGGTATATGCTCCAGAAATGCTAGATATAGAGGAAAAAGAAATTGACGATGTACTGAAAAGTCAAGGACTAGTAAAAGTAGGTAGTATGAGAGTTGTTGAACAACACGTTCCTCTTGCTACTTTGATTGTAAAATTTGATCAGTGTAGACTACCTGATGTTATTAAAACTGGTTGATTATCTTTGAAGGTGAAACCATACATCCCTTTACCATTGCGGTGTTATTATTGCCAAATGTATGGTCATTCAAGCGAAAAGTGCAAAGAGAAACTAAATAAGCCAGCTGTTTGTGCCAACTGTGGAGAAAATAGTCATGGAGCATACACAGAAAATCCAAGTTGTATACATTGTGGGAATGCATACCCAGTTACATCTAAAAGCTGTATTAAGTTTATTTCTGAAAAAGAAATGCAGGCCATTAGGACCATGGAAAGAGTTACATTTAAATCGGCTCATAAAAAAGCTCTTGATAAACAAATAAAGCCAGGGCAACTCTTTTCACTGGTCTTGAAGAAAAACTTGCCAAAATACACTGATGAAAATAGTTTCCTCACTTCCTACATAAAGAAAGATATGAAAATAGTTAAAGAAGATGAAAGTCCCATTGAAGATTTATATCCAGAAAGTGTGGAAAATCAGATATTTAAAGATCTGAAAGATATTCAAAAGGCATCCACTCCCATTCTAAACAATAGTATAAACTTTCTCAGGTTGTGTCCTTGCCTGATTTGATGGAGGTTCTACTTGAAACCAATTTACTTGGTGTACCTGTAGTGGGGAAGGTGCATAAACATGGTACCTCACAACCTTTTGATAAAAAAAGAGAAGGCCCTCCATCTCTCTCACCTCTTTCCATAAGAAACATTTAGTCATGACTTCAAATAAATATCATATCTGCTAATGTTTCTGACCAACTGGAAGACAACTTAATTAAATTAGAAATTCAAGTTGAGGTACACTATCCACCTCAACAATTAGATCAAAAGAACACAAAGAAAAATACAAACCCAAAACCCAATATATCAAAATTCTCTCTAGAGAAACTACCTGGAAATATTGTTAGATCATAGATTACCAATGGGAAGTCTTCATTCAAGGTGCCTTCCAAAAAATAAACCATAGTTTTTCCCTTTATACTGCAATGGATTTGCCAGGATTTGTATGTGTCTTTTATTTCCTCCATTAACAGTCGAACACCACCATCTTCTCTGTGAAGTAAAGTAAAAACGATAACAGGCAAATTCACCCCCAACCCACTGCCAGTGTTAAAGGTGAATGGTCAGTATGTGACTGGAGCAACTAAGGTTAGTAATGCCCTTGCTGAACATTTCTCAAATGTATCGTGCAAGCATGAAGCAGCTCCTGGTCACCAGTATAGGAGCATTGAAGAAAAGGAAGTCTTAAATTTTGTAACAGGAATGGAATAGTCACACAATTCTTACAATGAAAGAGAATTTTATTTTGCTCTTGCTACTTGTAATGATACAGCCCCTGGACCCGATGGAATTCCATATGCAATGATTAAACTCGTACCTGTTAAAACCAAGTTATTTATTTTATGCATTATTAACAGAGTATGGTATGATCATAGTTATCCAAGTGTTTGGGAACAAGCCATTATTTTAGTGTTTTTAAAACCAGGTAAGGATAAGTTTTTAGCAGCAAACTATCGACCACTTGCTCATGTAAGATCATGGAGAAGATTGTCAATGCAAGACTGATGTGGTACCTGGAAAAGAATGATATTTTATCACCTATCCAGTGTGGATTTCGAAAAATGCACTCAACGACTGATGTGTTGATATAACTTGAGTCCTCTTTTTGTTAAGCCTTTGCTTCTAAACAGCCCCATGTAACAGTCTTTTTTTTTTTTACCTTGAAAAATCAGATGATACTGCATGGAGGCATGGTATACTTAAAACCATTCATAATTTGGGATTACAAGGAGAACTACCATTGTTCATTCAATCATTTATTTCTTGTAGATTTTTTCAAGTGAGAGTGGGGGAAACTATCAGAGAGGAATTGTCAGGAAGAAGGAGTTCCCCAGGGTAGTGTGCTAAGTGTAACCCTATTTGCACTAGCCATTAATGGGATATCCTGTCATTCTCCAAGATATTCTCTCAACACTATTTGTAGACAATCTCTCCCTATCATTTGCTGGAGCTAGAATGGCAATGGTTGAGAGAAAACTACAACTGTCAGTTGATAAAATTATTCAGTCGGCTGATATGAATGGGTTTAAGTTTTCGGTAAACAAAACTACTGTTGTCAATTTCTGTCGTATTCTGGGATTACTTCCAGACCCGGATATGTACATCAAATCTCAACAGATCCCATGTGCAAGTGAAGCTGAGTGTTTAGGCTTGATATTTGATTGTAGGTTGACATGGGTTCCTCACTTGAAATCATTAAAAGTAGAATGTCTTTATGCTTTGAAACTTAAAATTTTTGTCCCATACATCATGGGGGCAGATTGCAAAACTATTTTAAAGTTATACAAAACCTTAATTTTTTCAAAAATTAGTTAAAAGTGTGAAATATACTCCTCAGCCACCCCTAGCCGGTTGAGGATATTTTATTCTATGCACCATTCTGTTATCAGACTGGCAACAGGAGCATTTAGAATTATGCCTATTCCAAGCCTCCTTGTTGTCACTGGAAAATTACCCTTAGACCTTTGCCGAAAGTCTTCTATTATTCCATATTGGTTTAGGTTGCAAAGACTTCTTAATTCTTTAGCCTATCAGACTGTAAGCTTTGTTAAGGCACTCAACATATTTTGAGTTACACCCAAAATACCCTCACCCTCATGTTTTTTTTTTGTGAAACTATTGATAGACAGTTTTGATATAGTTAGAACGAAGGTGCTCCCATTTAAAGTATCATCAATGCCTCAATGGAAATTACTAGTGGTATCTTTTTGTAAATATTTTATTGGAGTTGAAGAGATTATGACTGACTTAGAAGCCAGGTCTCTTTTTTACGGAACATTTTGCAGAACATACGGAATTGACTTTTATATATACTGATGGCTCCAAATCCGATCCTGTCATTGCATTTGGAGTATATAGTAATGGTTTTAATTGTAGAAGTGCACTTCCTCTAACAGCTTCCATATTTACTGCTGAACTATATGGCATACTAATTTCCACTGAAAAAATAGCGTTGGAAGTGGTGGGTAATTTTCCTATTTTTAGTGATGCGAGGAGTGTCCTTCAAGCTTTAGAAGTTTTTAATCCAGTAACCCATTAGTTTTAAAGATCTTAGAATTGCTTTTTATTATTGGACTGACAGGTATAACAGTTAAATTTTGCTTGGCTCTGGCACACGTAGGTGTGTGTGGAAATAAGAAGGCAGATTCGCTGGCAAAGAATGCTGCAGCTGAGTTGCGACCAAGAAGGTATCCCATTCTTTGTGATGATTCTTTACCTAACATTAAGAATTTGATTTCTAATAACTGGCAACAGAATTGGGATAGTTTTGTTGGATATAAGATCCGAGAAATAACGAATGTTATATCCCCCGGGAAGTATTACATGATTTTCCAAAAGTGGGAGACTACTCTTTGTCGTCTCCGCATTGGTCACTCTCGGTTGACACGAGTTTCTGCTTATTGGCCAATACTAGCCATATTGCGACGTCTGTTTGGTACCATCGACAGTGAGGCATTTGTTGACCAAAAAGCCCCACTTATAGCAGTGAAAGAAATGGATATCTGTTTAAGGCTCGAGGTGAGGATGGCAGTTTCATCCTTGCCAATATTCTTGGACATGATGTGTCCTACCATGCTAGTGGTATTTTTAGCTTTACTGTACTTCAGGAACAGGTCTTCTGAAAGGTATTTAACTTTAAAATTACATTTTTGCTATTATGGTTTTAATTGAATATTCTTTTATTTTTTATTCACAATAGATTATATCTGCATCATTGACCTTGGATATAAGGATGCCAGAAAACATCTAATCAATAAAACAATCAAAAAGTGACTGGGATTCATTGGTGTGTGAGTGAGAGGGGTATAGGGCAAACCCCCCCCCCCCCCAGCTACCCTTCATAACCCCCCTAACTAGCGGTTTGGGTATTTTCTGTCTCATTTAAAAGTCTTAATGGCTTGTCTTCCAGTTTTTCTAAAAGATAATCTCTAATAAATAGCTACAGGTTTGTACCAATTACTTGCAAATTTGTAATTTTATAGGTTTTTCTGTACTGCAAATGACCAAATCCACAAAGCTTGAACCCGTGATTAAGGAGGGATAACTGTACTTGATATGTGATTCTTACTGATGTCCCTTCCCCAGATTACTCATTACATGGGACGGTATGATTCATGTACAAACCAGGGTCTATCAGTTTCTCATCCTTATGATAAACAGATAAGTGGTGATAGTGGCCATGCTTTTGCTTTGCCACAGATCAAGCCTGGAATACTTCCAGAGAAATTACAGAACCTTCCAGTTTTGATTCCAAGCGGCTTTCCAATCATCTTATCTGTGACTCACCCTAATTAAATGACAAGAGTTTTTATAATAAGTAGGAACAAGTAAATTTTAAGAGTAATTATTATTTATCCTAGCCATACTAAATTGAGTCCTTTAATCCAACTTCACTCCTCAAACTACCTTTTTAAGTTCTGGTCCAAAGCATGAAAAGTGAGTTATGAGGTTACTATAAGGGGGGGGGGGGCTCCCTGGGGTTGCTTGCCTAGCACCCTCTCCAGTCAGATAACTACTCATTATCTGTTTCTATTTTAGTGACCAATTCTAGTTTGTGCTGACGTAATTTCCTTAATTAAAGGACTCAAATGAGTGTGAATAGGAAAAATAAATTTACAAATTTCTTTTTGAAAATTTCTTCTTTTAAAATATTTTAATTTTATTTCAGAAAACTCCAACATTTCTAACATGCCCTTCTCCACTGATAGTTGTTCTCTATTATTTCAGACCTTTCATCCCAAAGGAAATAATCATCCACCTCTTTTTGCAAGATTGTGTAAACTAATGAAGATATCTTCAAGAGATACAAGACTGGAAAAAAGAAAGAAGGATTCATATTTTAAGACTCATGTAAAGAATAGGATGTTTAGTGTTAGCTTTATCATTGTACACTGTTGATGATAATATTGAGGAGGATGTCATCTTGTAATAAGGAGATGATGAGGAACTCTGAGGAACTGGAATTTCTAGTGAAAAAAGAAATAGAATATTCGTGTACACACACTGCTGTCAAGTTAGAAAATAATGATTTAGTTGATAGTGTGCTCTTTAATGATGGCTCTCTTTTCATGGATTTAGACATGGAATTCAAAGCAGAGCCAGAAGTATTTGAGTCAAGTGAAGGTGACATTAAATATTCAAAAACAGAACCAGAAATATGTGAGTCAAGTGAAGGTGACATGAAATATTCTTTTGACACTGATGCATCAGTGAGTCAGGAGAAATTTAAAATCAGAAAAATGGAAGTCAATAAAGAGGAGGAGAGTGTAAATGAAGGTGAGAAAGAGGAATATGGGATACAGTTGGTATCTAGTAGGAAACAGGACAGAATAAACGAAAGAAGGGAATTAAAATGTTCACAGAAAGAGAAACAGATAAAAACCAATGGCTTGGGAAAACCTCTATGTCAGGAAAGTTATTTCAAAACTCACACTGATGATGGTACGAAAGATGAGTCATTTGTGGTAGGAAATTATGAAAAACAATTTTGTGATGTAGTTGACCCCAACACTCACTTGTTAATTCACACTGGAGGTCAGTTCATATGCAGAGAATGCGGCAAAACATTTTCTAATGAAGTTAATCTTGAAAAACATAATGAAACTCACACTGGGAAGACATCATTTAATTGCAGTGTCTGTGACAAAGCATTTTCGGTGAAAAGTCGTCTCACAAACCATTATAGAATTCACACGGGGGAGAAGCCATTTGAGTGCAATATCTGTGATAAATCCTTTACTGAAAAAAGTAATCTCACAAAACATTATAGAATTCACATGGGAGAGAAGCCATTCAAGTGTAGTATCTGTGACAAGGCATTTTCTCAGAGAAGCTGTCTTACTGCACATCACAAAATTCATACAGGGGACAAACCATATAAGTGTGATGTCTGTGACAAAGCATTTTCTAAGAGAGTTGTTCTCACTGCACATCTTAGAATTCACACGGGGGAGAAGCCATTTAAGTGCAATCTCTGTGACAAAGCATTTTCTGCAAAACGTAAATTTACAAGTCATTATAGAATTCACACTGTGGGGAAGCAATTCAAGTGCAGTGACTGTGACAAATCATTTTCTGAGAAAAGGATTCTCATAGAACATTACAGAATTCACACTGGCGAGAAGCCATTTAAGTGCAATCTCTGTGACAAAGCATTTTCTCAGAGAAGTAATCTTACAAGTCATTATAGAATTCACACTGTGGAGAAGCCATTCAAGTGCAGTGTCTGTGACAAAGCATTTTCTCATAAAAGTTATTTCAGAAGCCATTATAGAATTCACACTGGAGAGAAGCCATTCAAGTGCAGTGTCTGTGACAGAGCATTTTCAGAGAAAATTCATCTCAAAGAACATAATAGAATTCATACTGGGGAGAGGCCATTTAAGTGCAATGTCTGCAAAAAAGCATTTTCGGTGAAAACTAATCTCACAAGACATTTTAAAATTCACACTGGGGAGAAGCCATTCAAGTGCAATGTCTGTGACAAAACATTTTCGGAGAAAATTCACCTCACAGAACATTATAGAATTCACACTGGGGAGAGGCCATTCAAGTGCAGTGTCTGCAAAAAAGCATTTTCTGTGAAAAATAATCTCGCAAGACATTTTAGAATTCACACTGTTGTGCCTTCTCCTCGAACCACCAGTGTGCCTTCTCCTCGGACCACCAGTTTGCCTTCTCCTCGGGCCACTGGTGTGACTTCTCATCTGGCCGCTGGTGTGACTTCACATCGGGCCATCGAGCGCGTTCCTTAGGTTGCGAATGGGGCAACCCCTCACTTTGAATAATCAAGGTAAGGGTAGCTTTGGATAAAATAAGAAGCCGTAGACAATGAGGAACTCAAATAAAAAAAATGTCGAGCAAAGATGCTGGAAAGGTACCAATCAGGATAAAACGGTCCCCTCAACTCATCCCTGTACTTTGCGGGTTGTTGAGAGCAATGGTGGAACTTCAATCTGTGCATCGAGCATCCAGCAGGGATCCCCACCAAATCAGCAAAATCCTGATCCTGTGGCCCAGCAACCATCAAGGTAAGGAATCAAAAGGAAAACCAGACTCTTTTAAAGATTGAATGGTCCCTTGCAGAGAAGAAAGTACTCCTCTTCTGCTTCACCTACTCAAGGTATGAGGGGTGGGCCAGACGTAGAAACCAGGTATTCAAGGAAAAAATTAGAGAGTCAGATTTACCACCTGAGAAAATTGCTGCCACCAATACAAGACTAAGAGCATCGATAGTTTCACAAACTCCAAAATATCTTCCTTAAGAAGAAATAGAAAAGTTAAAAAAAGAAGCCAAGGCCAAAGCAAAGAGTGACTACGAAGAGAGAGAGGTAAGTGAACAACAAGTATAAAGAACAAGTAGATGGGAAAGAGAAGATGAATTTTTATTGATATGGGCCATGGAGTATACCAAAGAAAAGTTTACCAGACAAAGAGAAAGATGCAATGAGGGGCAGAGAATATTCCATCATCACTGCCCAAATAAGATCGGTCTATCTAGCTCAAGGCTCACCACCCAGAAATTTGATTTCATTGTACATCAATACTTTAATGAAGCAGAAATTCAAAAGATGAGTGAGGATGTTAGAGATATGTTAAAAAGACTCAAATGTCCCATAGAGGAGCCCTTTGAAATGACCCATGGAAATGCTGTGGAAAATACAGATCAAGTCTGGCAAAGACCATTACCACCAGCACCTCAGAGGACCACAACCTCTCCCTCAAGCTCTAGCACAGGTACAGAAGAACCAAGCAGCCTTGCCAGAAGAAATGGAAACCACACTTCACCTAGGCGACCAAGAAACATCGGAACAGAGTTTGACCCTGAACAATGGGAATTAGAAGAGGAACTAGACAATGAAATTGAAGAAACCAAAACAATATCATTGGAAGAACGGCCCAAGCTGATTAGGCACCAGGAGTAGACAAGATTCCAAATTTCTGGCTAAAAAAGATCACAGCGCTACACCACACCTATGAACAAGCCTTCTCAAAAAAGATACGAGGAGAAGAAGAATCACCAGAGTGGCTTACAACGGAAAACACCTCTCTTCTCCCTAAGAGTTCTGAGACCGATCTCCCCAACAAATGTAGGCCCATCTGCTGTCTACCAACAACCTACAAATGGCTCACTGGAGTTATAGGAGATGAGATCTATGAACACCTAGATCAAAGCATATAAATGGAAAAAGAACAAAAGGAATGTATTAGAAATAAACATGGAACCAAAGGTCAATTGCTAATTAAAAAACAATATTAGAAGACTGTAAGAAAAAGGCAAAGGAACCTTAATATGGCTTGAATAGACTATAAGAAGGCATTTGACAGTGTGCCACTCATCTGGATACTTAAATGTCGGGATTATATAATACCAATAAGGAAAGAAGATGGTCAAGTGGAAGACACCATCTGTCTTAAATACACTCAGGGCCAGATAGTAATTCCAGACGTAAAAATACAAAGAGGAATATTCCAGGGTGACAGCCTCTCGTCACTTCTCATCTGCTTGACCATAGATCCGCTTAGTAAAATCTTGAATGACCTTAACACCAGCTATGACCTAAGCAAAAGCAGAAGTAGAAAAGACAAACAAAGGAGTGAACTACGTACTCTTCATGGATGACCTCAAACTATATGCAGACAATAGAAGAAAACTGGAAGAACTAGTTAGGACAATCCACAGATGTTCAAGTGACATCTGCATTGACTTTGAATTAGATAAATGTGCTGAGATTTCTATCAAGAAAGGGGAAGAAAGTAACACCAGAAGGAATAGAAGTAGAGGAAGGCATGTTTGTAGATCTGCCAGAGGATCCTGCATGTAGATACTTGGGAATAGAAGAAAATAATTGTATAGAACACAAGAAAATGAGAAACGATAAAGAAATAGTACTGTACATCAGCCGCCTAAAGAAGATCAATGCAATAAATCAGCTAGTGATACCAGTGGTGACCTATGGTTTTGGTATTGTAGACTGGCTGCAAGGTGACATAGATACGATAGATGTTAAGATCAGAAAGATTCTCACCCTGCATAAAGTCACATATAGAAACCAGTGTATAGATAGAATATACCTCTCACACAGAGAAGGTGGACTAGGCTTAATCGAGATTAATCAAGCATACAGAGCATCAATAGTAAGTATAGGGCAATACTTAAAAAGCTCTGAGGATGAATGAAAACATCAAAAAGGTTGCCCAACATCATAATGAAGTCCTGAGCCAACTAACATCAATAACAAAGCAAGCTAAGAACTTCGCTGGTGACTTGCTAGAAGAAACAAAGGGCACGGAACAGACACTAGTAACAATGATAGCCAGAAAGACCAGGCAGAAATTCAGTTCTAGAGAGGAGAAACTTAGAATGAAAAGTTTGGAACACCATGGAAGAGCAGGAAGATTCCAAGAACTGGAAAAAAGTTGCATAGACAAAGAAGAGTCACTCAGATGGATAAGGAATGGAAATTTAGGTTTTGATGGAGAAAGGATGATAATAGGAGCAAAAGACCAAGCCCTCCTAACAAACGGCCTCAAGAAAATGGCTGGTGTATCAGGAAACGACCAGTGTGGTTTTTGTCTTGTAGCAGTTGAGAATGTTGGCCATCTGGTTTCAGCCTGCCAGATTCTGCTTGCAGATGGTCGCTACACAGCTCGCCACAATAAGATCTTTAAATATATACATTGTAAAATATGTAAAGAATAGAAAATTGAAGTAAAAGATAAGGTATGGGAGCATGAACCAGATCCAGTTACAGTCGGCCCTTGCTCTTCGCGGTAGTTAGGTTACAGTCACAGTCGCAAAAGGGGGATTTTCGCAAATAAATGCTGCACTAAGGTTGGCTAACTCCTAACCCTTTTTTAAAAAGTCACTGCCACTTTCCAAAAGCGGGTGCCCGAGCTGATGATTACCGTATTTGACGGCCTATAGGACGCACTTTTTTCAAAAAATTTTGGCTGAAAAAATCGCCTTACGCCTTATACATCGTAGGTAAAGTTTGAGACCTACAGTAGGCTTAGACTAATTTAACCCAGCCTACGCTAGGTACTTTTACCTGCACTAAACTCCATGCAAACTTATTTTATTTTTATTGCTGGTATTATTGTATTATTACCGGCACTTTAAAAATTAATTCATTAAAATTAAAGCAATTTAAACTGAAGTGCTGTTACTTTCGTTTATGAATATCAGCTGACAAAATGTAAACATCGATTTATGGTCACATTCTCATTATCTTTTACCTTTATTTCCTTAGCCTTTGATAATTTTATTGCTATCGTTAATAACGGTACAATGCACCTCCTCATTGTACTGTACCTTTTACTCACTAGTTATTCATATCCTTTATTGCTTAGGAAGATTTAACAGTTAGAAACATGAAAAGTATTTGTTGGAATTAAATGATTAAAGGAAATACTTGGACAACAGAAAATAAAAGTGTTTTTATAAATTTGTTTGCTAATCTTATGCTGTATGCGCTGCAGGAGGAACTGATTACTTTGGGACATCTTTCTTTAATGATTTGGTACAAAGTGGAATTTCAATTAATTGATGTGTTATTATGCTGAAATTGTTTTGTATTTTAACTTCTATTATTAGTTTCTTCCTGCACATCATACAAACCTTCAACCTTTGATACGATTATGACTTCAGGTGGTAGTAGTTGTAGCTGGCGGGTAATTTTCACTTACTAGAGACCATAATTGTGTTACAGTTTCTGTGCTACCTGCCTTAATCAGATTTCTTTTGTTCCTGTGAAAAATACAAACCTTACGCTCTTAACTGTGGAGTATCATTTCAGCGAAGCTGAAAGCAGCCAATAACGGATTTTGAGTAAAGTGAAAAATCTGTTTTTGGGTGATATTGCCATGTCGTCCTGATGGAAGGTTCCTTTAGGTAGCTTTCTAAGGGATATTTGGCTACAGTGATACTCCCAGAGAATTGACCTTAGGTCTCCAGAATTCTAACTCCTGGTACAAGTATCCTTAATATAACTTTTAAGGATATCGCTTAATATCAGGGGACGTATTTCTTGATACGACACATAGCAATCTTCACCCCGAATAGAGTTTTCGCCTTGAGGGGGAAGAGTGGCGAAGTTGAAGGGCAGCCGTTATCAAGGTTACCTGGTGGATCCCCTCCCCGTACTACTATGGCGTAACTATTCCTTGTTACATTTAAGCATGGATAGCCGCAGATAGAGTAGTTTCAGGTGGTGTCTTTCATTACATAATTGTAAACTCCTTTTTGAAAGAAGGGAGGGTCCATCAGGACGACATGGTGATATCACCCAAAAAAAGATTTTTCGCTTTGCTCAAAATCCATTGTTTGGGCTCAGCCATGTCGTCCTGCTAGAAATATACCAGAGAATTACTTGAAAGTACTATATCTTTGGATTTGTATAAGTGCCTTTACTTTGAATGGGTTCCTTATATGGTCTCCTAGACCTTTATATATGACATTACCGTTATTTGTCATATCCACTAAGCTTGGAACTAGCTTAGGCCTTCCTGCCCCCTACAGGGAAAGTGTCAATTTCGACTATAAAGATTCAAAGTTTGTATCTCCAAAGGGACGGACGGTAAATCTCAGAGATTACCCTTCTCATCCCTTGGAAATCTGTACTCTAATTTCAAGTTGGGCCCTTCTAGGGTTTGATTAAAATTCTTGTATACTTTATTTCTCTGGAACTGAGATAGCAGCAATGACGCATATACATTCAGTATTTTACCTTGTAACTAGATTATCATTTGTAGTTACAATCAGGTATGAATCTGATCCGGCATTGAAAACACATCAGGGTCCATACTTTCTCCTTTTGGGAAAAATATGTAATTTCATCAAAATGATGCCACTCAATGGAGATGTGAAACCAAATCTGACTGATTTGTACAGATTTTGGAAATGCCTGAACACTGTGACGCAACGTTCACTCGGCACTGGTGTTATCGGTCAGATATGCACCTATATGGAACAGTGTTAATCATCGTTGTGATTTGCACTTGAGGGGAAATGTACCCATGCACCCGATGCACTGGAAAGTCCCAAAGCAGTTCACTGTTTGTCGCAGGCTTAGACGACAGGTTTCTAAAACTACCCGCCGCCACCACAACATGTCTTATTTATGTACTTGTTTCATATAGTATTGGAAGAAGTTCTGTGAAGAAGCAATTTTCTTAGGATCAGGAACTGTGGGTGAGCTGTCAGGATCCGCCATGCGAATAAGGAAGTGAGCATTGCTCTTAGTTAATTTAGGGATAGATTTTGATCCTGAGGTTTTGCCTCGGAAGATCTGTCCTTCCTTGAAGTCTGAAGTTCTATGAAGATAGACCTTAAGACACCCTAATGGGCATAGGGAGACATCTTCCTTCAGTGGGCAGATTCTCCAAGGACCCCACCTTTTGGTGGGCAGCCCGTTTTTGGCTAGAAAGTAGGATCGGGGAAAGGATTCAGTTCTCCTCTTCTGTGAACTGAATATGGCCTGCATCCCTGATAGGCCAATATTTCACTAACTCTAGCCCCTGAGGCTATTGCGAACAGAAAACCGAGTTACCGTGTTAGCTCTTCTAGAGTACAATTCTCATTATTCAGGTTCGAAGCATAGTGCAAGACTTGACCAATGCCCATGTAATGGGCTTTGGAGGGGTTGTCGGCTTGGGTCTAGTGCATGCTTTGGTACCTTAAAAGGGATTCGCTTATGAGGTTCGTCTCAAAGGCGTATAGAAGAGGTCTAGTCAGGGCCGACTTACACGTGGTTATCGTGGTGGAAGTCAGGCCTCGTCCAAGTAGGTGAAAGAAGAGAGACAGAAACCTGTTGAAATTTCTGTAAGTCCCTTTGTTTTCACGAGGCTTACCCCTTTCTTCCAAGACAATCCGCATTGTCTCCTGATCAGACTTGACTTGTCCTCTACAATGAAGTTGGCCACATTCTTCGAGATCCCAACCTTTTGTTCGCTGTTAGGGCGAAAAAATCATGAGATGCAGGTTGTTGGTTCTCGAGGATGAAATATAACTGTTGACTTCTATACCAGTTTGGATAAAACGGGGTACGGCAGAGGACTTTTAGCAGGAGATTGGTTGGTGGAAACAGGTAAGTTTGATTCCATCCATTCCAGTCGAGAGACATGATGTTTATTGCTTCCGCTTAAGGTTCTCGTAAGGGGCTACATAACGAGGTAGTTTCTTGTTGTCGCTCGTTGTGAAGAGGTCGATCGGCAGTTCCGGGACTTTATCAAAAATAAAGGAGAATGAGTCTGCGTCTAGGGACCATTCTGTCTCTATCGGTTTTCGTCCGGATAGAGCATCCGCCGTCATATTGTGGAACCTTTGAAGAGGAACTGCTTGATAAATGCCATCATCTCTTCCTTGCCAGGCGGAGGATGGCTAACATCACTTAGTTGATGTGAGATGAACTCGAGCCTTGTCGATTAGACATATTACTATCACCTCGTTGTTGAGAGCCAATCTGATGTGGACTGTTCTGTGAGGGGATAGTCTTCTCAACATCAGGAGGACTGTCATAGCCTCCAAGATGTTGACGCGTATCACCACTGATGTTTGTGGTGGTTGCAAGAAATTTGTCTGTGCTAGGCTCTTATTCATTGATCACGGCCTTAATGGCGTGCGCAATTGGGTCAGTGTCAACATTGTTGATCTCTTCAAGCGTTTGATGCGTATCTTCTCCAGACTCCTGGCGCATCCTTTGGCTGTGCTTCTAGCATGGGGCCTGTCACTACTGCGAACCGGAGAGAGCCCAGTGCTCTTTCCTGTTGGCATTTTGAAATCCTCTTGTGTTGGATTAGTCTCTTGACATATGCCGCTATTTCTCCTCTTCTTTAATATAATGGAGAGGAGGTGTCACTGCAAGTTCCCATGGATTCCCAACCATTGAAACTTGTGAGCTGGAGAAAGGCGAGACTTCTAGCAACTGATCTTGAGACACAGGTGTTCCAGGAACTGGATCACCCTTCCGGCCGCTTGCAGACAAGTAGCCTTGGATGCTGCCTTACGAGTTATGCTACTACCTGTACTCTTTCGGAGCATAGGTGCTGGACAATCGTGTCCGTTAGCATTGCGAATACAGTACCTTTGAGGCTACGTTCAGTCCAAAGGGCATGGCTGCGAAGACAAATTTTGTCTTCTGTAGCCTGAATCCTAGGTAAGAGGAGAGGGGGCAACTGACTGGTGGGTGCCAGTAAGCAACTGCCAGGTCTATTGTTGTTCTCAATGAACTTGTTGAGTGAAGACAAGTCTAGAATGACTCTGAGTTTGTCCGAGTCTTTCTTGGGAACGAAAGACAGCCTTCCTGAATTTAGATGGACTTCGCTATCCTCATTAGCTTCTTGATCAAGAGTTTTGAGGTATATTCTTCCAGTAAGGGGGAAGTGTCGGAAGAATTTTTGGAAAGATGGACCCAGGGATCGAAGGTCCAATGATCCCGAAAGTGGAAAAGTCTACCTCCTACCTGGAACCTCTCATTGTTAGAGGTTCCTGTGGATATGTTTCCGTGACCACGTCCTCCTCCATCCTTGGGGGATTTTCGGAGGATCCTCTTTTGGGCCCTTACCATTGTAGGACCGAAAAGTGGTCGAGTGATTTTCAAAGCCTGGATTAGATACAGGTAACTGGCTACCAGCTGATGAGAGACCATCTGGAGGGTGGTTTACAGCTGGACTACTATTTGAGGCACCGTGATCATGGTCACGGTTGGAAATTGTGCAGTTCTAATGAGGATTTCCTCTTTGAGGACATGCCCCACTTTTGGAGCAGGTTCCTACTCTCTGTGGTGGCTTTGGTAATGACTTCTTGGACCACTTCCTGTGAGAAAGGGTCTAGGCTCCAGATACATGATGAAATCAGTTTTCTGGGGTGTTATTAAAGTCCTGCACATATTTGTAAGCAGTTCTGCTGAGACAAGGATGCAGTAAGACTATCGTTCATCTCCTATTCCCTTCTCAAAGGAGGGTTTGACAACTTTGGAAGGTTCTCCTTAAACTGCTAGCCTGCTATCTCCGGATCCAACCTCAAGACAGAGAAGGTTAGATGTACCACTTTCCACTTCTCCTCGCAGGTTGGCGTAGCCGAAGATAATGGTTTATATTTCTCTAGGATTGGGCAGGGTTTTCCCTCTTCAACTGCTCTCATGACACAGTCTATGGATTTCCCGGAAAAGGGGGAAGGTTCAGGAGGAAGGAGCAATGAAGGGTGGATGCTTCTTGCTCAATGCTGAGGCTTTGGAGTTAGTATATCCGGCCCCTTTCCGGGTCTTGGTAAGGATGGCTTGAGCCTTGTCATGTTCGAGGATAATGACTTCCTTTGGTATAGTCTCCTGACGGAATGTAGGTTCATCTCGTAGTCTCACATAGCAATCTGGGTACGCTGAAAGCTGGACCAGAGTTGAAGCTCCTCAAGGGGATTAAACCCCAATTTCTAGGAGATATAAAGCTTCCCATTCAACAAGGGCATGTGTTCCGTCTATCTCCAGGGGTTGGTTGGGAGCAGTGAGGGAGGTCAGATATTTTAAGGGGCTTAGCGGAGCCCCTGGAAACGCCACGGCATTTCCTTCCCTGTACCTCTCTCTTCATCTCTTTGAGATCTTGCTTATTTTTCTCTTGTTCCTTCCGGAGCAGTGTCAGCGTCTGCTGGATCGACTCTAGGAGTGTTTCGCTCCTGCCGACCTGTCTAGCCAGTTGGGGCTGAAGAGGTTGAGGGCGTAAGTTGATATGCCGGCACAGTGAGCTGACGGACCTCAGTCACCGTCAAAACGGATCCTTCTTTTTCTGTGGGTGGGTGAACCATTCCTTATTTAGGGCCTTCTAGCAGTAGGTCCTGCCCAGTGTCAGTGGACACCTCTGACATCCTATCTTGGTGGATGTCTAAGCTTTGCAGTGTCTGTTGATATCCGTATCCACTGTCCGTTGGATAGAGGGATGCTGGACCTGTGCCTGAGGCACAAACGTATTCGATTGAGCCTTAGGGAACAGTAGGCACTACAAAGTTTTGTTAGGTAGGTAAGGTCCCGGAGAGTTCTTCTGGAAGTCTCATATTCACCTTTGGTGGGTTTCCCTTGCTGTATCCCTTGACTCCGTAGTGTCAAGGATATCTTTTACAAAGCCGTCGGTCAGCAAGGTCAGGCGATTGGAGCGACTCTTCGGGTCCCAGAACCTCAGGGATCCAGATACGATGCAGCAGAACCATGAAACCTGTACATCGTATGCCCACAAAAGTCCTTACTCTTGTGGTTGCAGAATACAATTGTACACTTCGCCATTGGCTCCTCCTGTAAGGGAGAAAAAAAAGAGTGAATTAGTACTAGATTGTTTATATCATTGATATGATATATGTTTAAAATACAGGTCCCAGTACCTCAGGGATCCAGGTACGATGCAGCAGGGGGCATGAGACCTGCACATCTTGTGGCCACAAAAGTCCCTACTTTTGTGGTTGCAGAGGACTACACACTTCACCTTAGCTTCCTCCTGTAAGGAAAGAAAGAGGGAAATGAGTATAGGGTAATTTATCTCACTGATAAATATTCACATGCATAAGTAGTATGCTTTACTATTATTTATCATAGCTTAGGATAGTAAGCTAGAAAAGAAGTAGAAAAGACACATTTCTGTGTTTCCCCTCCAGGCAATTGCTGTGACCTACAATATTAATATTTTTATTTTCCTTATCAGGGAAATTACAGAGTGGAATAACTCGTACGAAGAGCCAGAGTCAGTGGATACTAACACTAACTCCACCACTTGTAAAATATTAATACTGATAGGTTATCATTGGTGTTCCAATAATCTAGGATTCATCAGGATGTTAAAGGAATATTTCACCTCAACATTTTTTAAAACGGTCTCAGTAATGGACTGTGAAAGGATACACAGAGTATGTTGGAAATATCATACTACTGTATCATTATATACTGTAGTTTTCTAATTGCTGTATTATTATACTGCAGGAATACTGGCTACTGTATTGTCTTATACTGTAGTTTTGCCGGTATGCTACCTTGTTAGGCTAGTACCTGGCGGCACTAGCTGACAGAGAGAGAGAAAGAATGGAAAGGACGACTTCCGTAATACTATAGTTTAGTATGATAATTAGGGGTGTAGGGACTACTGTCTCTACTGCCTTCTTTCCAGAATGAGGATTCAAATGGAAGGGGAGGAATAAATTGATTCTAGTTTCCATCCAGCCACAATTTCTGTTGCCGGCTGTACTGCCGGTTACAGGGTTTGTGGATGGCAATCCAAGAGAGGACTGAAGAATACTCAAAAGTATAATGGATTTCCCACCGGCAGCCGTCAGGGCCGGCTCAACCTTTCCCGGAGCTTAGCTTCCGTTAGGGAGATGGTCGAAGCAGCAGCCTAACCGCCTTTATAGGAGCCCGGCCAGTAACCCAGTCAGCCTGGCAAGCGGGGTGATTGTAGAATACCGGGTACAGGAATCATGCTACTAGAGACAGAAGGGGAAGGGAAAGGGTCCTATATTTTACAGAGAAAGGTGGCGGCAGGTATGCCTCCTACTTTTGGCTGTAAGTCAAGGAAACATGGTTTCCTATACCAGCGCCGTCTTGACCGGCAGAGGAATAACGATTCCCCAGCCTGAGACATTGCCGGATATAGGACATGTCTTCTCATCTACAAGGGAGAAAGGTGGTGGCAATTATACCACCCACTTTCGGTTGTGGACTAGGGAAGCCGAACTTCCTATGCCGCCAACGCTGTAACCGGCAGTGGAATGACTATTCCCCTATCGGTGCCGTTGTCAGCAATAAGACAGAATACCCTGAGTTACTGTCGTATTTCAAAGCCGGGATACTCGCCGGCAAAGAAGATTGACAGGAAACACTATCAAAGTCAAGCCGGAGTACTGTACACTACTCGATGGCGATGAGAGAAGATAGGGTTGTTGCCGGGGCTGGCGGCACTCAGGGGAAAGGAAGGGTTTAACCTCATTTTTCTAAAAGAGAAGCGTATCGAATTATACTAATAATTCTAGGAGATATTTATCTCCGACTGAATTAATAAAACGATACAAGAGGTTAAACGGGGAATAACGTTACTAAAGTAAACTAAAACGAGTTAGGTTAACCTAACCCGCGTCGGGATCTCGGCTAAGCTAGTACCACCGAGAGGCCCTTTTGTCAACGATAGAAATGTTATAAGAAAAGGGAATATAGGAAGGAAGGGATTATCCTCATTTCTCTAAAAGAGAAGCGTATCGAATTATACTAATAATTCTAGGAGATATTTATATATCTCGGACCGAATTAATAAAAACGATACAGGAGGTTGAACGGGGAAAACGTTACCAAAGTATACTAAAACGAGTTAGGCTAACCTAACCCGAGTTGGGATCTCGGCTACGCTAATACCACCGAGCCCCTATCGTAAACGATAGAAACCTATAATAGGAAGAGGAAATATTACATGTGTAAAGCTTATCTTCACTAGTATAATTTTGCCTAAATAGCTAGAACTTCTTTATAGCTAATTACCGGGAAGGTCGTACTACTAACTAAATAAAGCATTTATGCGTACGACAGCGGTCTTAAAATGGCCGCTTCCGGTGCTGGCTCTGCTCCACTTGACACACTTAAATTATGCTAATTTAACTGTGAGAAGGGAGCCAAAAATTATACACAGGAAAGATTAAATACTCAACTTTCTAGAGGATGAAGATGCTGGAGATTGCATGTGGTAATATTCCTTAAAAACAGTAACAACACCGAGACCAAGTGGGAGGAACACTGTGCTTAAATGGCTAGTTTTAAAGGAATAGTTATGCCATAGTAGTACGGGGAGGGGATCCACTGGGTAACCTTGATAACGGCTGCCTTTCAAACTCGCCACTCTTCCCCCTCAAGGCGAAAACTCTATTCGGGGTGAAGATTGCTATGTGTCGTATCAAGAAATACGTCCCCTGATATTATGCGATATCCTTAAAAGTTATATTAAGGATACTCGCACCAGGAGAATTTTGGAGACCTGTGGTCAATTCTCTGGAAGTATCACTGTAGTCAAATATCCCTTAGAAAGCTACATGAAGGAACCTTCCATCAGGACGACATGGTTGAGCCCAAAAAAACTTTTTGTCAGGGTGTAACTACCCTCTGCTAGTTAGCAGAGGGGAGAGCAGGGTAGATTAACCTTCCCGCTTACACCAGCACTTGCGACTAAATGTCACTTTTTATTTTGGCTCGGTAGAGTAAAGACGTAGTCTTTCTCTCCCGTCAACCCCTTTTAACCGGTTACAGTTAAAGGTAACTGGCTGTCTAATGCTTAATAGTTTTCATTTTGAGCTGCCTTCTTTACACGGGATCCCTGTGCAAGGAAGGTAGCCTCTGGCTTCTACCTCTGCTGCCCTCCCTACTGCTTTGGCAGGCGGGCGTGAGCAGTGGCTGACAGAAACCCCTCCGAGTGACTTGATACGGGACCGTGAGGTCTCTGGAATGAGTTTCGACTTCGTTCCAGAGGTTGTACGGGGTGGAGTTCCTCTAGCCGTGTTTGGCCAAAGGGAGGTTCACCTCCAAGTGTTTCGCAGTAGTCTAACGTTGCGAGGAAGGACACTGTGCCACCTTTCCGAGCGGCAGCTTCCTCGTCCCCGAGGCGATGCGCATAGGAAGGAGGAGTTGATCTATCGTTTCTTTTTCGAGAGGAGAGATCTTCTCCACCACCCTTCTGAGTGGCAGCTCCCTCGTTCTGGGGGCGATGTGCCATTGGAAGGAGGAATTGATTGATCCTCTTTTGTGAGAGGAGAGAACTTCTCCAACACCCTACTAAGCAGCAGCTCCCTCTTCCGTAAGGCAATGCACCTTCGGAAGGAGTTCATCAATTCTTTCTTGCGAGAGGAGAGATCTTCTCCAACATTCCCTTCTGAGTGGTAGCTTCCTCGTATGTGAGGCGATGGGCCATTGCGAGGAAAGGTGTTGATCGATCATCTTGCTAAAAGGTAATGGACTCACAGCGGAATTTGGATTCGTCCATGCCCCGTCTGTGCTCTTTGGAACTTGTTGACGATTGAGTTAGGTAATTGTTTACAATTCCTACTCACCGTTGCCGTACCCTCAGGGTACGAAACGAGTCGCGTTGCATTTTTCCTATGGGATATTTGCCGCAGATGAGGATGACAGCCAGCCACGCCTCCTTCCTCATCGACAAGTCTCGTAGGCCTTAACTCTTCGGGGTTATTGCCACATCGTGCCTTTAGGCACAACAAGGTCTTCTGGCTTTGGAACCTGCTCCTCATAGTTTCTAACTCAAACGAAAAAGAAATTGTTGATCTTCAAGGCCAGCACAGCCTTTTTCGTTCCCTTCCAAGGGGATGACATAAGGCTACTCACCAACCCTAAGGGGGTTAGGGGTACTAAGAGGAGAGGCGAGGGAAATTTTTGCATCGTGTGAGACTCTCTCCTCTTGCAAGACCCTCACTTTGCCTTAGTAACCATGAGAGGTTTGCCTGAGGTAAGGGTTTTACGATGCGAGACCCAAGTCTTAGTACCCATGGCGAGTTTGTGAAACCCTCCTGGGTGTAGCCGGAAAGGAGATTGCTGGCGGTTTATAATTCTCATTCACTAATTCTCGCGGGCTATTGCCAGTGCTTTGTGAACGCTTGCCAACATTTACTAGTATCAGACTGCATTCACTGATTCTTGCGGGCTATTGCCAGTGCTTTGTGAACTCTTGCCAACATTTGCTAGTATCAGACGGCGTTCACTGATTCTTGCTAGTGTCAGCATTTGCGGACGCTCGCCAGCGTTCATTGGCAACCATCTACGAAGTTGTCTAGTGTTTGTGTTCTGTGCGTTCTGGGACAACAAACCCTTCATGCAAGACTTCGCTTCTGTATGGGTATATCTCGGCCCTGAGAAATTTTACAAAACTACGATACAGACGTTCGTAAAATCTGTATAAAAGGCTGAAACGAACTTCAATTGGGCATGTGCTCTCACCAAGGCAAAACCTCAGTGTTATTGCCATAAATACGGTTTACTACCGATGGCTTGAGTCAGCAGCATGTATCAGTGTATCCCTGGATACAACAAGGTCCCGTTAGACACCGAGTTTCGTGAAACATAATCCTTCTGAGCTATTTTTGTAGGCTTTGTTGCAACCAGACAAACTGTCAGCTTCTCATTACGTTTATGAACATTAGCAAGCCCCACCCACAAGGCAGGCAGGCAAACAACAGAGGTATGATGGCTACACTAGCTATATGTGTTGTTTTCGTTACCACTTGAGAATACTGCAGCTAGTCAAATTCAAATTCCTTGGGCAATATTGTTGCGATTCGTTGCACAAACATTATTCCTTAAGTGGGCTCAGGCTCGTTACCAAACGTTTACCTGGAGGCAAAGAGGTTACGCATGCCCGGTCACATACAGACATGCGCATATGGGGACAAGCAATCTTGCTACCAGCGAGGACTATAGACCATCTTACAATTAGAACTCTAATAAATCATTAGTGTTGATGGCTATATTCCTTACGTGAAACCAGGTTATGCATTACTCTTCTTCCTTTATCCCAGCCAGTTCCTTCCTAACTTCCGATTGGAGGTCTTAGTTTTAAAAAATACTGAGATGAAAAATTGCACATAAGCTGATAGGTTTCCTTAAAGAGAAAATTCGAAACTTATCCCAGTTTTGCCAATTAGAGATGAAGAAATACTAACGTTTTCATTGTTCATAGTAAGGAGGAAGTCTCAGTTACGAACGTTTATCAACGTTCTCCAACCAAGTTCCGGACACTACTAAAATGCGGGCTGCGCCCGTATGTTCGTCCGCCTCCCTGGTCTGTGTTACGGGTTGGTAGATGGATTTATGCATACAGGTACTCATCGACTTACGACATGCAACTTATGACTGTTCGACTTTACGATAAGTTTTTCAGGGTGATTGATGACATCACAAGTGTATTGAAAATACTACTCTAATAAGACAAGCAGTGAAAAGTTTCTACAAATGTAGTAAAGCATGTGTTAGGATAGGAAATGAAGTGAGTGCTTGGTTTCCGGTGAGAGTGGGGCTGAGACAGGGATGTGTGATGTCACCGTGGTTGTTTAACTTGTATGTTGATGGAGTGGTGAGAGAGGTGAATGCTCGAGTGCTTGGACGAGGATTAAAATTGATAGACGAGAATGACCATGAATGGGAGGTAAATCAGTTGTTGTTTGCGGATGATACTGTACTGGTTGCAGACACAGAAGAGAAGCTTGGCTGATTAGTGACAGAATTTGGAAGAGTGTGTGAGAGAAGGAAGTTGAGAGTTAATGTGGGTAAAAGTAAGGTTATGAGATGTACGAGAAGGGAAGGTGGTGCAAGGTTGAATGTCATGTTGAATGGAGAGTTACTTGAGGAGGTGGATCAGTTTAAGTACTTGGGGGCTGTTGTTGCAGCAAATGGTGGAGTGGAAGCAGATGTACGTCAGAGAGTGAATGAAGGTTGCAAAGTGTTGGGGCATTTAAGGGAGTAGTAAAAGATAGAGGTTGGGCATGAATGTAAAAAGAGTTCTATATGAGAAAGTGATTGTATTAACTGTGATGTATGGATCGGAGTTGTGGGGAATGAAAGTGACGTAGAGACAGAAATTGAATGTGTTTGAGATGAAGTGTCTAAGGAGTATGGCTGGTGTATCTCGAGTAGATAGGGTTGGGAACGAAGTGGTGAGAGTGAGAACGGGTGTAAGAAATGAGTTAGCAGCTAGAGTGGATATGAATGTGTTGAGGTGGTTTGGCCATGTTGAGAGAATGGAAAATGGCTGTCTGCTAAAGAAGGTGATGAATGCAAGAGTTGATGGGAGAAGTACAAGAGGAAGGCCAAGGTCTGGGTGGGTGGATGGAGTGAAGAAAGCTCTGGGTGATAGGAGGATAGATGTGAGAGAGGCAAGAGAGCGTGCTAGAAATAGGAATGAATGGCGAGCGAATGTGACGCAGTTCCGGTAGACCCTGCTGCTGCCTCCGATGCCTTAGATGACTGCGGAGGTAGCAGCAGTAGGGGATTCAGCATTATGAAGCTTCATCTGTGGTGGATAATGTGGGAGGGTGGGCTGTGACACCCTAGCAGTACCAGCTGAACTCGGTTGAGGCCCTTGTTAGGCTGGAGGAACGTAGAGAGTAGAGGTCCCCTTTTTTGTTTTGTTTCATTTGTTGATGTCGGCTACCCCCCAAAATTGGGGGAAGTGCCTTGGTATATGTATATGTATCTTGGTAAATTTGCATTTTCATTTATTGATAATGTACAGTATCAGTTTTCAGTAAAAAATACAGTAAGAAAAGTTTTAATATCTGTCGAGTTCATATCATATGTCTGGTAACGTTATATTACCGGCGGAAAGCAACGTGGCAATACAGTAATTTCCTTCTAATAGTCTAATGATTTGTAATAGTATTCCCATTATCAAAATATCAAGTAACAATAAAGTATTTTGTGGATCTGTATCGGTTGTCGTGAGTACTGCTTAGCGTAAATTTGACTGCACTAGTTCTATTTAAGGGTGCCGGCCAGTATGCCAATATATAGGGGTATAGGAAGAAAGACACAAAATCCTGAAAAATATTCACTGAGCTTTGTGTGGCAATAAAAAATGCGTATACGAAATATTATGTCAAAACTCCTCGTACTTTCATAGTTACAGGGTAATTAGTAAAAGTAACTTAATAAACCAAAAACTTTGTTCCCTACAAGAAAGCGCATTATTTCTTCTGTTATCGTAAATTTTGATAATTATTACATTTTAATATAAAACAATTTGTGAGCAGTGGCATCTGTATAGATTTTATGAGTCACAAGACGATGTATTACACGGTAATTATACCCTTCGGCCCTCAGTCCTAGCACAAGCCTCATAGAGTACACGTTTGAGTTTGACATCTGACATTCACGAGATTTTATGTCGGTTTTTCTCGGTTTCAGCAAAAATTTCATCTTGCCAAAGAGGAAATGATAATTTCAACATCTCGCTAACATAAGTAGTAAGAAAATTCGCTCTAATAAATATTCAGAAGGGGGTAATAACGGCGAAATTAGCGAAGTTAGTGAAGAAGAGAGATGATGAAGGAGCGACCGTCTCGCCTAAAGAAGCAAGATATTGAGCAAAGTGATCTTCATTTATGATTAAATTAGGATAAATAACTTTGTTTTGGCTTATTAATATCCAAAAAGGAACATAAAATTCATAATAATCAAGATTTATTGATATTTTCTTTGTAAAAATGCAAAGAAAAACTTAGAGCGCCCATATCTCAAAACTTTACTCATTGACCTTCAAATTCTATCTTCTCTTTTACTTTTGAAGATATAGCATTTAAATTCGACATATAACTTAGAAAACGGATTTTGAGCAAAGCAAAAAATATATTTTTGAGTGAGATAGCCATGTCGTCCTGATGGAAGGTTCCTTTAGGCAGCTTTCTAAGGGATATTTAGCTACAGTGATACTCCCAGAGAATTAACCATAGGTCTCCAGAATTCTAACTCCTGGCGCAAGTATCCTTAATATATCTTTAAGGATATCGCATAATATCAGGGGACGTATTTTTTGATACGACACATAACAATTTTCACCCCAAATAGATTTTACTCTTTGAGGGGGAAGAGTGGCGAACGAAGGGGAGCTGTTATCGAGGTACCCGGTGGACCCCTTCCTGTACTGTTACGGCCCATCATTCCTTGGTGTATTTAAGCAGGAATAGCCACAGATAGAGTAGTTTTGGGTGGGGTCATTTTTAGAAAGAAGGGTGGGTCCATCAGGACGACATGGGTATCTCATCCAAAAATAGATTTTTCGCTTTGCTCAAAATCCGTTTTTCGGGCTCAGCCATGTCATGCTGATGGAAGCTTACCAGAAAATTAACTTGAAAGTACTATATCTGTGGGTTTGTTTAAGTGCCTTTACTTTGAATGAGTTCCTTATATGGTCTCCTAAACCTTTATATATGACATTACCATTATTTGTCATATCCACTAAGCTTGGAACTAGCTTAGGCCTTCCTGCCCCCTGCAGGGAAAGTGTCGACTTCGACTATAAGGATTCAAAGTTTGTATCTCCATAGGGACGGACGGTAAATCTCAGCGATTACCCTTCTCATCCCTTGGAAATCTGTACTCTGATTTCAAGTTGGGCCCTTCTAGGGTTTAATTAAAACTCTAGTATACTTTATTTGTCTGTAACTGAGATAGCAGCAATAAGACGCAAATACATTTAGTATTTTACCTTGTAACTAGATTATCAAATGTAGTTACAATCAGGTATGAATCTGATCCGGCATTGAAAACACATCAGGGTCCATACTTTCTCCTTTTGGGAAAAATATGTAATTTCATCAAAATGATGCCACTCAATGGAGATGTGAAACCAAATCTGACTGATTCGTACAGATTTTGGAAATGCATGAACACTGTGACGCAACGTTCACTCGGCATTGGTGTTATCGGTCAGATATGCACCTATATGGAACAGTGTGTTAATCATCGTTGTGATTTGCACTCGAGGGTAAATGTACCCATGCACCCGATGCACTGGAAAGTCCCAAAGCAGTTCATTGTTCGTCGCTGTGCTTAGACGACGGGTTTTTTAAACTACCCGCCGCCACCACAGCATGTTTTATTTCATGTACTTGCTTCGTATAGTGTTTGAAGAAGTTCCGTGAAAATGCAATTTTCTTAGGATCATGACCTGCGGGTGAGCTGTCAGGATCCGCTCTGCGAATAAGGAAGTGAGCATTGCTCTTAGTTATTTTAGGGATAGACTTTGATCCTGAGGTTTTGCCTCGGAAGAGCTGTCCTTCCTTGAAGTCTGAAGTTCTATGAAGATAGACCTTAAGACACTCTACTGGGCTTATGGAGACATCTTCCTTCAGTGGGCAGATTCTCCAAGGACCCCACCTTTTGGTGGGTAGCTCGTTTTTGGCGAGAAAAGTAGGATCGGGGAAAAGATTCAGTTCTCCCTCTTCTGTGAACTGAATATGGCCTACATCCCTAATAGGGCCAATATTTCACTAACTCTAGCCCCTGAGGCTATTGCGAAGAGAAAATTAACTTTCTGTGTTAGTTCCTTTAGAGTACAATCCTCATTGTTTAGGTTCGAAGCATAGTGCAAGACTTTGATCAACGACCATGTAATGGGCTTTGGAGGGGTTGTCGGCTTGGGTCTAGTGCATGCTTTGGCGCCTTAAAGAAGGTTTCGCTTATGATGTCCGTTTCAAAGGCGTATAGAAGAGGTCTAGTCAGGGCTGACTTACACGTGGTTATCGTAGTGGGAGTCAGGCGTCGTTTAAGTAGGTAAAAGAAGAAAGAGACACAGAAACCTGCTGAAATTTCTGTTGGTCCCTTTGTTTTCACAAGGGTTACCCCTTTCTTCCAAGACAATTCACATTGTCTCCTGGTCGGACTTGACTTGTACTCTATAATGAAGTCAGCCACATTCTTCGAGATCCCAAACTTTTTGTTCGCTGCTAGGGCGAAAAAATCATGAGACGCAGGTTGTTGGTTCTCGAGGGTGAAATGTAACAGTCGACTTCTGCACCAGATTTTGATAAAACTGGATACAGCAGAGGAAACAGCTATGGTTTCAATTCTAAGACTAGAGGAAACCAATTGTTTTTGGGCCATTTGGGGGCCACTACATGAGCTGTTCCTCTGAAGGTTCTTAGCTTGTCGAGGACTTTTAGCAGGAGATTGGTTGGTGGAAACAGATAAATTCGATTCCATTAGGTCCAGTCGAGAGACATGATGTCTATCGCTTCTGCCTAAGGTTCTCGTAAGGGGCCACATAACGAGGTAGTTTCTTGTTGTCGCTCGTTGTGAAGCGGTCGATCTGCAGTTCCGGGACTTTTATGGAAAATAAAGGAGAATGAGTCTGCGTCTAGGGACCATTCTGTCTCTATCGGCTTTCGCTTGGATGGAGCATCTGCCGTCACATTGCAGAACCCTTGAAGGTGAACTGCTGATAAATGCCATCTTTTCCTTGCTAGGCGGAAGATGGCTAACATCACGTGAATGATGTGAGGTGAAATCGAGCCTTGTCGAGTTAGACATATTACTATCACCTCGTTGGCGAGGACCAGTCTGATGTGGACTGCTCTGCGAGGGGATAGTCTCTTCAACGTCAGGAAGACTGCCATAGCCTCCAATATGTTGATGTGAAAGTTTTTAAACGAGTTATCAATTTCTTGCACTTTCATTTCATGCGAATGGCCTCCCCGTTCTTCCAGGGAGGCGTCCGTGTGTATCACCACTGATATTTGTGGTGGTTGCAAGAGAATTGTCTGTGCTAGGCTCTTATTCGTTGACCACGGCCTTAATAGCGTGCGCAATCGAGTCGGTGTCAACCTTGTTGATCTCTTCGAGCGTTTGATGCGTATCTTCTCCCGACTCCTAACGCTTCCTTTAGCTGTGCTTCTAGCACCGGGTCTGTCACTACTGCGAACTGGAGAGAGCCCAGTACTCTTTCCTGTTGGCGTCTTAAAATCCTCTTGTGTTGGATTAGTCTCTTGACAGACGTCGCTATTTCTCTCCTCTTCTTTAATAGAATGGAGAGGTGGTGTGACTGCAAGTACCCATGGATTCCTAACCATTGAAACTTGTGAGCTGTAGAAAAGCGAGACTTCTAGCGATTGATCTTGAAGCCCAGGTGTTCCAAGACTGGATCACCTTTCCGGCCGCTTGCAGACAAGTAGTCTTGGATGCTGCCCGCACCAGCCGATCGTCCAGGTATACTACTGCTTGTACTCCTTTGAAACGTAGTTGCTGGACGATTGTGTCCGCTAGCTTTGTGAATACCTTTGGGGCTATGACTAGTCCAAAGGGCATGACTGTGAAGACATTTTGTCTTCTGTAGTCTGAATCCTAGGTAGGAGGAGAGGGGGCGACTGACTGGTAGGTGCCAATAAGCATCTGCCAGGTCTATTGAGACTGTGTACACCCCTTTTTGGTAGAAGGGTCCTTATGTGTTGCAATGTAAGCATTCGGAACTTGTTGTTCTCAATGAACTTGTTGAGTGGGGACAAGTCTAGAATGACTATGGGTTTGTCCGATTCTTTCTTGGGAACACAAAACAGCCTTCCCTGGAATTTTGATGGACTTCGCTTTTCTCATTACCTTTTTATGAGGTATATTCTTCCAATTAGGGGGTGGAGTGTTGGAAGAATTTTGGAAAAGTGAGGTGGATTTTTCTTCCATTTCCAACCATGTCCATTCGTAATTTGGCTGTGGATCAAGAGAACAGCCATAGCCCGCCTCCGTGTGCCTGCACTTTTCTTCAGCACAGGGAGGCACAAGAGGAGGATTACTAAAAACACCATCTCTGCCTGGATTTGCGATATCATAGACCATGCCCTGAATCCGGACCCTCCTCCTTTACGTCGCCCCAGAGCTCACAATGTCAGGGGCGTTGCTACGTCTCTGGCATTCAAGAGAAACTTCTTAGTGACGCAGGTTCTACAGCCTGGGGTATGGAAACGTCAGAATACGTTCACAGCCCACTACTTGCAAGACATGACCCACAGGAGGCTCGATACTTTCTCTATCGGCCCTGTGGTGAATACACAACAGCTGGTATAATACCTCAAGCTCCGTATTGGACAAGAAGCAGAATGTTGAGAGCATTGTTATCCGATTTTAGTCTGCGTGAATGAAAAGGTTTGAGTGGCGCTTATTCTTTTCTTCATCCTCCCCTCTCTTGGGAAAAGCAGCATCCTGGGTTCTCTGCATAAGCTGACCTCAAACCACTGCAGGTAAACCATGCTTCCTTGTGTACCTAGTATTAAGAGGATACTGTTGCATCCCCATACCCTTGCGTGGTGGTATTGGAAAAGTCCTGGTCACAACAGTTTTTCCTACAAAGACTCTGAATAACTTACCTGGCCAGTCACACTTCTAAACATCTCAACGCACAGCTTACGTAGGCCGCAGACCTTGCGTAGCAAGGTTTAGTGAGGTGCAGGGATTCCTTATTTTTGGTACAGACCTATTCAAAATGAGTAAAGTCAATAAGCCAGACTGTCAGGGACGTCCACCCTCCTAATGGGCGAGTCACCCCTAAGAAAGAGCGTAGGTTTGTATTCCAGTTACGGAACAAATGACAAATTTGTAGATAATTTGTATTTTTCCTAACGATACAAACCTCTAACTATTTATACAAACTTACCCGCCACCCCTATCCCCCTTGAAGTCCTACCTCCAAGCAAAGTGAGCTAAATCACAGGTGTGTGAGCTCTCACTAAAATTTTAATGGCTCGTCCTTTCAGCTTCACCAGAAGTAATAACCCCTAATAAATAGCTAAAGGTTTTTATTGTTTGGAAAAATACAAATTATCTACGATTTTGTCATATTTTCTAGCTGCTCTATCACACACACGCTAGTTTGCATACACAAGCGGTACCATATAGCAAACCGCGATGGACCACAATCTATGAGTGTTAGTTAATGCTATCCCCGATAGTGCATTGCGTCCATCCCTATCTGCTGCCATACTTAATGTACTGTACACTCATGCTTCCCTTACTCCACTTCACCGGTGCAGGGTCAATGGACTTCACACTTCGCAACCTTTTACCACATCTTGAACTTGTCAACGGCTAATTGTAGCATCTTGTCTCAGTGCAAAATACAGACTTCACCGCACCCCCAGGTGTCCCATCTCATGGTGCACCCATCTTACCAAATTGTACACTGTATCTCCCACGGCAGCACATATCGATGGCATCGCATCTGGCAACCATCTCTCAGGCACGTGAGTCAACGAGTCAGCCTGGTTTTTATGAGAAGTGACCAGTGATATGGGTACTCGTAACTTGTACTCCTCTATTAAAGCCGTCACTAGTGCAACCCATCGCCAAATCAGCATTTCATTAGCTGCCTTTGTTTTTAATCGGCATTTACCCATCAATCCATCTGATATCCACTGATGTATAGTTGCAGAGTCCATCTTTATTTCTACTAACTTCACTTCCCATGCTAGCACAAGGTTCATTCCTTTTATTAACGCATCCAACTCTGCTATATTAATATGCCCGGCTTCATCCTTTCTCAGCCAGCATGCATCCTCTACCACATATCCACCAATCTCTATCACAGCATCCAAGGCCAAAGAACTCGCGTCAACCCAGTGTTACTGACCATTTACCAACATCCTATCTACCTCTTGCAAAATCACTTGTCTTCACAGCTGCTATTGTATTGCTCAGGTACTGTACCACCACGCTGCTGGTCACTATATCATCCGATTTCTCCGTCGCCCGACTCGTTCTGCGCTTGATTAACACCGCACTTACTTGCAGTCATCTGCACACAGGGTAATGACTAACTAGTTTCCCACAAACAGAAAACACATCGCGACATGTCACTTGGTCGGGTACCTCTGGCACAGTACCATTCCTACGCCACCACAACTTGCCATTCTCTCCCCACACCTGCAGTCCTAACGCTCATGTGCTTTCCTTCATGCTTTCAGGTTGCTTAGACGACAACCTATATTTCTCCAAATGAATGATTACATCTTTCACTGCTACGGTATCTTCACAAACTAGTACATCATCTACTTATGCGGATGTACCATCACGCACTACTGCGTTCTGCTCCAACACTTTATTAATCACCAACAGGAAAATATTTCAGCCAAATCCCACCTCGTTGGCAATACCCCTTACCTCCAAACATAACTGTTTGGTATGGCCACAATCTCTCCTCTACTCGTATTTGCAAATATGCCTTGGCAAGATCAATCAATGTTACATTGGCACCCATCTTTTGCCATTCACATAGCGTGTCTGCGCATACATCCGCATCTCTTGTATGGGCATCAATGTAATTATTAACCTCATGAAAGTCCATTACCTGCCTCACCTTATCTTTGCTAGGCTGGATTACAGTACTGCCATCAACGGAATAAAGCCTTTAGGAGGACCATTCTTACCCTCATCACACGGCTGCAACCAGCCCCGCTGTATCCACTCCTGCACCTCCTCCTTATATCCCTGTCGTGCCTCGGGGGGGACCGTGTATTTACATCTCGTATTATTCAGCACCACTGGCACTTGATTGTCTCTCCATTTCTAGGCTATTGTCCAACACTTAGCCACAGGGTCAAAGACTGCGCTGAAATCTCGCTCATACACTTGAAGCCCATCATTACTATGGATACTTAAACACTGGCCCACAACTGCTGCATTTATTCCATGCTGTACTCCAAATATTACCATTTCCTCATTCATATCTGTCACTCCTTTCAATTTCTTTATTGCATCCATTCCCAGGACGCACTCAAACCCAAACAACTTCATAGTTGATATGATGGCATGTACTTCCACCTCAACGTTCCCCTTCACTGTCACACATACCCTTGGCTGTCCCTTGATACTTCCAGACATCACCAATTGGCATCATGAAAACATTCTTTCACTTTCATCTCTCGCATTTACCTGCATGAACGATAGCTCATGTGCAACCAGTATTCACCATCACTTGGCCATTTTTTTCTTTCACTTGCAGGTTGGTTCATGGTAGAATGCCTACTTCCCCCCCCCCCCCCCCCCCCCCAACAAAGTGAGCTAACGTTAAAGCCAGCTTTTGTTACTTATTTCTGTCCGCTTTTTAGCATTCCTCTCGGGGCACTCCATTGCCGCATTTCCCACTTTTTCACACCTGAAGCACTTGATTTCTCGTTTCTCTTTTTTAGCAACTAAACAGTGCCTGGCAAGGTGGTTTGGCCCTCCACATGCGTTACAAACAACCTTGTTGATTACTGCACTGTCCAATCTTGGTGTGAGTCTTTAGCAAAATTGCACCTGCATCTACCTCTGCTTGCTGTGGTGACCCACTCGCACCCTTGCAAGCCTCTCCAATTGTCGCAACACCACACACCATACCTGTACCCTCGGGTAACTTTGTTGCAAACACACATGCCAAATTCTTCTCAGACACTCTCCCAGGGGTTCACCTAACGTGTGCAAATTTGCTAAAAACACATCAGGGCTCTCACCTGATATCATCTTTCGGTTCACAAACAAAGCAGCAAAGGAGTTCCCTGCAAATGCGGCCTTCAAACTCTGTTTAACATCACTTATCTTACCCCTTTTGTCCTTTGGCATTTGTTGGTACACTGCAAACACGCTCCCTGTCAGTCTCAGTAGCACCACAGTAGCAACTTCCATGATATTCTGAAGTTCACACTCTAGGTCCACTTTCTCCAATCACTCTTAGATATCTCCCTCTCCAAGTATTGAGGAATCAGCTTCAACATAGTGGCACTGTTGTCTCCCATTTTGCTTGTTTATAAAAGCCTATATAGCTTGCTCAATCCCCTATCCTTTGGAATCACCACTATGTCTACCGACGTCAGTTTCTCACTATGCTCCTATTGTATAACTGTTCTCCCCCAAGTTTACTACTCATACACTTCTCACTGTATCACTGTGATTTTGTTATTTAGTCTTTACTCCGCTCGTGTGCACTGCACTCTTCCTCTCTGTCAAACCTTTCGCCATACTGCCTCCCCTCCTGTCTCTGTGCAGGCACATTGGTTCCTTTCTCCGTTAATTGTCCCCCCAACCCAACGCAGTTTATTAGTTCACAACCACAATATGAAAGGATGGAATATAATATTCAAACTCGAGAGTGTGTTAGTATTTTATGTTAGCCGAAGTTAACTTTGTAAATGTTAGGAAGGAGACACTGACCAAGGTAAGGCTGCAGTGTATGTGTAAAGACTTACCTAATCATTTAAGTGTTATTTAATTGTCTGAATTTCGAAAATGACATGGACTCATTTTTCTATATGAAAAAGTTGTTTTTTAGTAGGAAAGTTTTCCCCGTCTGTAATTATAATAAAACCCTTTTGGGAAGGGCATTGTATTGTTATATGGAGTGAGTTAGAGGCATGACTTTGTACCAAATACAAAGAGAAATTTTGCATCTCTATGGGAATATACATACAAAGTAATTCTACCTATTCTAGCATACTAAAAATTGATAATTTAAATGAGCAATTAGCAATGGGCTGGTGCAATGGGCATTCATCTTAATATTATTTCAGACCTGAATTGTAACTGAAAAGATAAAATAAGCTGTTTATAAGTCAGCAGTGCTAAAATTATATTAAAATCCAGTTTAATAATTTATCTTGACACACATTGTTTAAAAAGAGAACCATCGTATGCAAGCGTAATGCTTTTGTCTTTTGTTCCCAGGCAGTGGCGTCAGTCACAAACATGATGTATAGTCTTATCGAAGAGTTCAGTTAATTTAAAGCAGTATACGAAAGTTTTATTGGTAACCACTACATTGGGAGTGAGATCAAAATACGAGAAAAGAAGACTGAAGAAAAATTCATCACACACACATATACATATATATATATATATATATATATATATATATATATATATATATATATATATATAAAACGCTAGAGTACAGTATTGTGCTAAAGTAAATATTTACTGAGTCGTCATTATCCCCTTACTGTTTTGTAAAACTAAATAGTTATTCCTATCTAGTAATCTAACCCTCGCTGATACTGTTGTGTATATTACTGTAATATGTGTACAATAATATCACTATAGTACAGCTTAACTGTACTGTAAGTGATTGGTGTTTTCGTTCAGAGGATTCACGTAGCCTACACGTTTTTTTGAAGCATGACGCAACTATTTTTGGGCTCAAGCCATGACGTCCTGATGGAAGGTTCCTTCAGTAGCTTCCTAGGGTATATTTAACTACAGTGGATATTCCCAGAGAATTAAACTAAGGGTTATCACAGAATTCTAGCTTCTGGTGCGAGTACCCTAAAGGTTTCCCTCTAGGATATCGTATATCAACAGGGCACGCATGTATTAACACGCCACATAGCTATCTGCACCCCATATAGAGTTAACACTTCGATATGGAAAGGTGGAGAATAACTGGGGAGCCGTTCCACAGTTACACTCATCCGTGGCTGCTTTTGGTACTTGAGACGTAAACAAACGGGCGCCATTGCTAAATGACGTCACGTCCGTCTTCATCCTTCTGCCTGTAGCTTCTCGCTTAAGTCGGATTTTCCCTGTGTGCGTTTTTCATCTGCTTACATCGCCGTAATGTCGCTACCTTCAGCCTCGCCTTCTTCTGGAAAGTTGAGTACCAGGTCCCAGTATTGTTTAAATAAGCTCTAGCCGTAAAGTAACTAATACTTTTCGTAAAATATTGAATTTTGTGGCAGAGCTGTGCCGATACCGGACGCGCCATTTTATGGTGTCGCTGTTCATGTTGCATGCTTTATTTAGTTAGCCAGAACAGCCCTCTCCGGTCTTTTAACTAATTTATATTATTAGTTATTTAGTCTTCATAGCTAGGAAATACTTATATCGTGTTTTAGCGCTCATCAGACTCGGTCACCGTTCGACCCCATACTAGATCGCTAGCTTAGCCCCTAGGCTGGACAGCCAAGTGCTTGTTTTCATGCATGATATTTACCAGTGTTCCTAAGTGAAGTTATGAAGATTATGGCATTATTAAACATACTATTAACTGTGATGTAAGTGTTTTCGCCTTCGGGGACCATATAGGGGACTGTGCTGATTGTGTATCATTACATCCTAACCTAATGTAGGAACCCCTATATGCTCCCTATTCCCTCTGTGTAGTCTTGCTTGCTTCCCTCTGTGTAGTCTTGCTTGCTTCCCCTTCTATATAGGGGAATTTTGTCTACAACAGAGTATTTTTCGCTTCTCTGCCTACCCTAAGGGAATGAACCTCCCTTAGTGTCGGACCGAGAAATAGGGAACGGCTCTGCCCTCCCTCAGTTGCACCTGGTTGGGTTACTCCTTCCTCCCTGCAACTTGCGATGTGTCTTTCAAACTTTCCTAGCCTAGGAGTTACCCCTCCTTCTCTAGGTTAAGTTCTGGGGGTTGACTCTGCCCTATTATAGTTTGAGACGGTACTCTTGTACCGTTCTCATTCTGGGCTACCTACCCTAGGTTAGGGAGCGTTCTCCCTTACCTTGGTGGCCGTTCTCATACAGAGTCTCCTCTATAGAAAGACCCTTTTCTTCCCCCTCCCCACCTATCCCTTTGGTGTAGGCTTGCTTACACACATCTGTCCTTAGTCCTACAACTCCTCCCTTGGGTGGAGTGGTAGGGCTAACATTGTTCTCCTGCTGAGCTGGCCGCTCTGGTACACATACCCTTCATAGCGTTCTATGGGGGTAGTTACCGGCAGCGGTCCGGCCAGCCGGGGATTCCCTCCTTTTGAGTGCCCTCTAACCCTCCCTTGGCATACCCCAGGCACCCGGCCGACTGCCGGCTCCCTGCCGCCGGATGCTAGGAGTATCCACTCCTATCATGAGTGCACTCTCTCCGGAGGGATGCCGGAGGGGTATGGGATCTTACACCTTCCATCCCTCCTTACCTTTCTCTCTTTCTATCCTGGTGCCGGTCCCTTGCCGCCTCTACTGCCGGCGATAACCGCCACTACCTCAGGTGACATTCTTTCATAAGATGCCCTTCCCATCTAAGACGTCAGCCTTCCGTGTGCCGGAGGCTGCCGCCTTCCGTCGACATACAGCCGACATCCCCCCCCCTCATTTTACCTAGTAACAGCTGGCCGACCTTCGGAGCCGGCCACCGGCGTGCCGGCATTGATTGCCGGCGGTCTAGGTATACAACCATATACATATCTATCTTATGAATTGATCCAAGCTTGCCAGGCCGTCAGCCTTCGGCTGCCGGAGCCGCCACCCCCTGCCGGCGACCCGCCGCTGTGCCGGCAGTCGCTACGATGGTATTATACTTTAGATACTCAGTGTGTCTGTCTTGATGCCTTCCACCCTGCAGGACCGGCCTCCGGCGTGCCGTCGGTCTGCCGGCACCCTCCTGAGACGTTAAGGGACATGCACCCCTTCCCATACCTGCCGACAACATGCCGACAGTCAAAATGCTGCAGCCAGATGGCTTGGCCACTTCTATATATAGGTATTGTCTTACCATCCAAGATTGTGGCTATGCTGTTTAATTGCACATTACAATATTCCAGCATACTCTGTGTGTTTTAGTGCAGTCGATTGCCGGAACCTACATTTAATAAGGGGTTTCTCCTATACCCCTTCTACTTCAGGGATCTGAGTGGTCTCAGACCCTGCTACACCCTGCGGGCAATTTCTGTTAGAAGCTTAGCTTGACCTACCCACCACGGCTTATCCATATGGATTCCCGTTTTGTGAAGAGACCGAACCGAAGGAGGTTATCGTGTTCGATCTCGCGAAGGCCCAGGCGGTGAAGAGTAGGGGTTTCACCAACTCCAAGATGCCGGCGCTTAGCAAGAAGCATCCAACCTTCGTTGCGCCGAATGCTGTGACTTTCCCCTTCATTGAAAAGGCCTTCACAGCGGTCTTAAAGGCAGTGGAGGAAGGGAAACCTTGCCCTGCACTGGAGGAGTGCAGACCCTTCTCCCTTACTGTTCCTCCCGATGATAGGCACTGGAAAGACGTCCAGTCAACCTTCACGGTAGGGAAACTAGAGCCTGACGTAGCCGGTCATCAATTTAATGAGGACCTCCCAAGGCTAAATGATCACCTCCTTCGTAGGGAACAGGATACGAAGGAGAGGCTTGCCGCATCGCTGTCCCACCAGGTACAGCTAGAACTTATGGCCGGGGATACTAGAGTCCCGGACTTTTATATGGTCCTAGCCAAATCGTACTTGGCAACGGTGACGAAGGCCCTATATAGCTTCACTAGGGCTCGCAGAGCCTGTCGTGAATTCGTGTTCGCCAACGCGACGGTGAAACACGAACCCCGGAGGCTGATTTCCTCCAATATCTGGGGTAAATATCTCTTTCCTTCCTCTGTGGTGAAAGAGATTGTAGACAAGGCCGCCACGGAGAATAGGAACCTTCTCCACAAGTGGGGCCTGTCAAGGAAGAGGAAATCCTCTCAGGACGATGGCCCTCAGCCTAAGAGGAAACCTCAGAAGCCCAAACCCCAGCAACGTCAACAGAGACGACAGTTTCCAGGTACCGCTACTCCCCAAGTGGCCACACAGCCACAACAGACCTTTCAGTTGGTCCCCCAACCAGTGGTGTCGCAGTCACCGGTCTTTACCCCTGCGTATGAGCAACACTCTACTACCTTTCGTCCCAGAGGTAGGGGCTCAAGCAGAGGTTCCGGCAGAGATTCTTCTCGCCGTCCCTCCAAAGGCAGAGGTGGCAAACCCTCGGGACACCAGAAGCAATGAAGTGCTTCCGGTGGGAGGAAGACTCCGCCAATTCCAGGATCGTTGGACCTTCGATCCCTGGGCGCACAGCATCGTCAAGAAGGGACTAGGCTGGAGCTGGACTCAACCACCCCCAGCCTTCCAGCAATTCTTCCAACAGTCAACCCCCCTCCTGGAAGAATATGTCCTAGAACTCTTGAACAAGAAGGTGATCAGGAGGATAAAGTCAACCAGGTTCCAAGGGAGACTATTTTGCGTTCCCAAGGAGGACTCCGACAAACTCAGAGTCATTCTAGACTTATCCCCTCTCAACAAGTTCATTGCGAACAACAAGTTCAAGATGCTGACTCTGCAACAAATAAGGACCCTTCTGCCTCAAAGGGCCTACACGGTCTCCATAGACCTGGCGGACGCCTACTGGCACGTTCCAATGAATCATTACGCTTCCTCCTACCTAGGATTTCGACTCCAAAGGAAAAGTTACGCCTTCAGGGCCATGCCCTTCGGGCTCAACGTGGCTCCATGGATCTTTACCAAGCTGGCAGACGCCATCGTCCAACAACTCCGTCTTCAGGGCGTCCAAGTGATGGCCTACCTAGACGACTGGCTAGTCTGGGCGACATCGCCCGAAGATTGTGTAAGAGCCTGCAACAAAGTCACCCAGTTCCTAGAGAATCTGGGATTCAAGATAAACACCGAGAAATCTCGCCTCTCTCCAGCTCAGAAGTTCCAATGGTTGGGAATCCATTGGGATCTTCAGTCACACCGCCTTTCCATTCCACAGAAGAAAAGGAAGGAAATAGCAGGGTCTGTCAGAAGACTTCTAAAATCCAAACGGATCTCAAGACGACAGCAGGAACACGTTCTCGGCTCTCTACAGTTCGACTCTGTGACAAACCCAGTGCTTCGCGCACAGCTAAAGGATGCCGCGGGAGTCTGGAGACGTTTTGCATCCATCGCTCGAAGAGACCTCAAGAGACGGCTTCCAAACAGACTTTGCTCACTTTTAAAGCCGTGGTCGGAAGCAAAGGCCCTGAAAAGGTCCATTCCTCTTCAACACCCGCCTCCATCGATCAACTTCCACACAGACGCTTCACTGGAGGGTTGGGGAGGTCACTCCCACCAACGACAGGTTCAAGGAACATGGTCTCCCCTATTCAAGACGTTTCACATCAACATCTTGGAGGCCATGGCGGTTCTTCTCACCCTGAAGAAACTCTCCCCGCCTCCCTCGATCCACATTCGTCTGACTCTGGACAACTCGGTGGTAGTCAGATGTCTCAATCGTCAGGGCTCGAGATCGCCCCAGATAAATCAGGTACTTCTTCCGATCTTTCGTTTGGCAGAAAAGAAGAAATGGCACCTGTCTGCAGTTCACCTACAAGGATTCCGCAACGTGACGGCGGACGCTCTATCAAGGACAAGCCCAATAGAGTCGGAATGGTCTCTAGACACAAGGTCATTCTCCTTCATCTCTCACCAAGTCCCGGAACTTCAGATCGATCTCTTCGCAACAAGCGACAACAATCAACTTCCTCGATATGTGGCCCCGTACGAGGACCCCAAGGCAGAAGCAGTGGATGCCATGTCACTGGATTGGAACAGATGGTCCAGGATATACCTGTTCCCTCCCCCCAACCTTCTGCTGAAAGTCCTCTCCAAACTGAGAACCTTCAAAGGGACAGCGGCCCGAGTGGCTCCCAAGTGGCTCCGGAGCAATTGGTACCCTCTGGTCCTGGAGCTGCAGCCCACGCTGATTCCCCTACCGGGCCCTGTTCTCTCTCAACAAGTACAGAAGTCGACTGTCTTCGCTTCATCACTGAAAGTCAGGGACCTTCATCTCATGATTTTCTCTCCTTAGCCGCAAAGAAAAGGTTTGGAATCTCGAAGAAAAGTCTAGACTTCCTCGAGGAATACAAGACTGAATCTACACGACGGCAATACGAATCTTCCTGGAGAAAGTGGGTCTCGTTCTTCAAGACAAAAAATCCTACGGAAATCACCATTGATTTTTGTATGTCCTTCTTCATTCACCTTCATGAACAAGGCTTAGCAGCCAACACGATTTCCACCTGCAAATCAGCTTTGACTAGACCACTCCTGTATGCCTTCCAGATTGATCTGTCCAGTGATATCTTCAATAAGTTGCCAAAGGCATGCGCTAGACTACGCCCAGCACCTCCGCCAAAACCTATCCCCTGGTCCCTGGACAAGGTGCTCCATTTTGCCTCTAATCTGGACAACGATTCGTGCCCTCTAAAAGACTTGACTCAAAAAGTTATTTTCCTTTTTGCTCTCGCCTCGGGAGCCCGAGTCAGTGAAATAGTGGCATTATCAAGAGAAGAGGGTCATATCCTATTCGCAGATACAGGAGAACTTACCCTCTTTTCCGATCCGACGTTTCTCGCTAAGAATGAACTACCCACCAAGAGATGGGGCCCTTGGAGAATCTGCCCCCTGAAGGAAGATGTCTCTCTAGGCCCAGTGGAGAGTCTTAAGGTCTATCTTCGAAGAACTTCAGACTTCGGTGGAGGACAACTCTTCAAAGGAGCAACATCGGGTAGTGACTTGTCACTGAAACAACTAAGAGCGAAAATCACCTACTTCATTCGCAGAGCGGATCCTGGCAGTACACCCGCAGGTCATGATCCTAGAAAAGTCGCGTCTTCTCTGAACTTTTTCCAGAGCATGGATTTCGAAAGCCTCAAGAGCTTCACAGGTTGGAAATCGTCGCGCATTTTCTTCAAGCACTACGCAAAGCAAGTGCACGAAGTTAAACATTTCGTGGTAGCCGCAGGTAGTGTTATGAAACCTGCCGTTTAACTCTGCATAGAACAGTGAGTTACTTGGGACTTTAACTCTACGGGTGCCTGTGTTGACCCTTTTGTGATACGTAGTGATTTCATGGACACTTAGTGTTTCTAATAGACTGTTCTTACCAAGGTGAAATATCATAGACTTTACATGAGTGCCACATGCTCTAGGGCATGATGTGTTTTCTTTGAAAAAGACTGACGTTCCTCTGGAACTTGTGTTTCTAAAAGTGAAATTTCTTTTCAGATTCAAGATTGAAGTCTTTATTTTCTATGTACATTATTTTTTATTATTGTAAATAATCTTTACATTTATTATTGCAATTGTTATCACAATAATCTGCAATTCTTGAAATAAAATGTCTATTTTATTACATGTGCGTCTCTCTCCGCTCCTATTATTTATTATGAAATATACGATTGTCGTAGTTTCATTTACCCCTTTCTTTCTGAATGAGAAGAATAATATATATATATTGTATTATACACTCACTCATGCTTTGGTAATATTCCTACCTGAATATTAACCTTCGTCCTGCCTTCGAGACCAGATTGATCTCTCCTCCAGGGAGTGTAGTAATTGTTAATCACTTACCTATGCTTGATAATATTCCTACCCGAATATTAACCTTATGTCTTGTCTCCGAGTCCTGCACGAACTCTACGCAGGGTGAGTAGCTCTTCAATGATCGCTTCGAGATATTAGTATGGTCCACCAGGACTTCTCTGCCAGGGGGGCAGGAAGCTAGTTCTTTACGGAATCTCTAGTAGGACATGTTACATACCTCTATTTGAAGCCCTTGGCACTTGCATAAAAAGGGGGAAAATTTCCACGATACATTAATTCTCTGGTACACTTCCATCAGGACGTCATGGCTTGAGCCCAAAAAACGGATTTTGAGCGAAGCGAAAAATCTATTTTTGGGTGAGATAGCCATGACCTCCTGATGGACCCTCCCGTCTCTTCTAGTCCAGCCTTTCAGGCCCCGCCCTGTCCTGCTGTATCATGGAGATTAGCAAGAAGCTGGCATCAGGATGAAGACGGACGTGACGTCATTTAGCAATGGCGCCCGTTTGTTTACGTCTCGAGTACCAAAAGCAGCCACGGATTAGTGTAACTGTGGAACGGCTCCCCAGTTATTCTCCACCTTTCCATATCGAAGTGTTAACTATATGGGGTGCAGATAGCTATGTGGCGTGTTAATACATGCGTGCCCTGTTGATATACGATATCCTAGAGGGAAACCTTTAGGGTACTCGCACCAGAAGTTAGAATTCTGTGATAACCTTTAGTTTAATTCTCTGGGAATATCCACTGTAGTTAAATATACCCTAGGAAGCTACTGAAGGAACCTTCCATCAGGACGTCATGGCTTGAGCCCAAAAATAGATTTTTCGCTTCGCTCAAAATCCGTTTTTCTGCCTCTTGTGCAGTAAGCAATTATTTAGTGATTATATTTATTTTATCTTCTAATTCAATGGGCTAGAAAAATTTAGATAATAAAAGTATCATCAGTAACATTACAGTATAATCATTGTATAAACGCATACAGCCGCAACAACTAACCCTCCTCCCCCCCCCAAAAAAAAAAAAATTATACAGCTGTTGTGATTGAATAATGGTATGATTTTTTTCTATTTACATAGTAGTTTGGGAAGATTGAATTAACAACATATAATGTGGTCAGTAAAATCATATACTCTAGCAGTGTTTTTAAGTAAAATAAAAATAAGAATTAATTCTATCTTTGCAGTAAAAACATTCCTTTAGGAGTGTTTAGACCTACGTATTTTGCCTAGATCCCGGTAAACGGTATGCTTACATAACGGATTTTAAGCGAAGCGAAAAATCTATTTTTGAGTGAGATGGCCATGACGTCCTGAGGGAAGGTTCCTTTAGTAGCTTCCCAAGGGTATATATGACTACAGTGATATTCCCAGAGAATCAAACCAAAGGTTTCACAGAATTCTAACTTCTGGCACGAGTACCCTTAAGATTTACTCTCAAGGATATCGTATATAATCGGGACGTATTCTTGACACGCCACATGGCAATCTGCACCCCGAATAGCCATTACGCTTCGAGGAGGATACGTGGCAGAATTAGAAGGGTAGCCGCATTAGAGGTTACCCTGGTTCCCCTACTACTATCCCTCTGGCGGCCATTCCTTGTAGCGTTGAGCATGGTGCTACAGATACAGTAGTTCAGGGGGGAAACTGTAAAGATCTTTTCATAGAAAAGAAGGGTGGGTCCATCAGGACGTCATGGCCATCTCACCCAAAAATAGATTTTTTGCTTCGCTCAAAATCCGTTTTTTGGGCTCAAGCCATGACGTCCTGATGGAAGCATACCAGAGAATTAATGTATCTGTGGATTTTCATCAGTGCCTTAACCTTGGGAAAATATTTCTACGGCTAAAAGTGCCAATTGAGACAAATGTCATTACCGTTATCCGTCATTATCACTAAGCATAACAATGTTGGTGCTTCCTGCCCCCTGCAGGGAAGAGTCATTTTTAGACGTTAGAAAAGGGGCCTCGAGGTAGCATATATTGTATGAACAAACATAAGTATACACTGAGAATACAAACGGTCTCAAGGATTGTGTATATTGCGGAACCAATATCAGTGTCCCCATCCGTTGTTTGTAAGCATACAATGATATGAGAAATAATTACATGAGTAAGTCAAGGAACTCTGGCATCTTAAACATGCAATTGTTGGGCGAATTAGGACGCAACTGCATTTTAATAGACATTTATTCCTAATATCTGACTACATGCTAAATGAATGTAGCATGATAAGGAAATTATACAAGAGACATACACAGAAATTAATGTTCCCTTTTTTGAAAGGGGAAGAAATGATGAGTGCCACTCTCAGACTGAAGAAAAGCTCTTTTATTAAGACTTCTCTTTATAATTTCTGTACATGATATAGTCTAACAACACTGTGTGCTATGTACACACGTCACTAGTGTTATCCGTATAATTTCACACCTGAGATTCTGAACAGATTTGGTGTTACCTTGGCAACACTTATTCAAAGGGAGGTCACACGAAAAATGCTGACCCCTTCTCCTTTTAATTGATAGTCCCAATCAATTTACTGTTCATTGCAGAGCTAGACGACTGGGTCCAAAATACCACCTGCCGCCACCACATAATGCTTCAATCCATAGACTTGCTTAGCATACTGTCTGTAAGTCACTCTGGACAACCTCCGATCAGTAAATGAGCTTAGAGGCTGAAGTCCTCACACTGAAAAGTTCAGTGATGAAGCAATTTTTCTCAGATCTTTATCTGCAGGAGTACTGTCAGGATCCGCTCCGCGAATAAGTTAGGTGAGCTTCGCCCTCAGTTGTAGGGATAGTTTGATCCAGTGGTTTCTCATGTAAAGAACTGTTTCTCCTGATGTCTGAAGTTCTACGAAGATAGACCTTAGGCACTCTAGCAGACCTAGAGAGACATCTTCCTTCAGTGGGCAGATTCTCCAGGAACCCCACTTATTAGTGGGTAGGTCGTCCTTAGTGAGAAAGGTTGGATCAGGAAAGAGATGCAGTTCTCCCACTTAATGTGGCCCTCATCCCCAGATAGGGCCACTATTTCACTATCTCTAGCCCCAGAGGCTATAGTGAACCGAAAAATAACCTTTTAGGTTAGATCCTTGACGGAACAATCCTCATTGTTCACAGGTGAGGCATAATGTAGGACCTTGTCCAAAGACCATGAGATGAGCTTTGGTGGCGCTGCAGGCCTAAGCCTGCACATGTCTTCAGAATCTTATTAAAGATTTCATTCGTCAGATCCATTTAAAGGGCATATAGAAGAGGTCTAGTCGGGGCTGACTTGCACATAGATATTGGTCCATGGATCCAAAGATCCAATCAAGTGACCTCTCTCGCTAAGCCGGCCATACTCTTGGTGCTTACTCAAGGGTTCATATGGGGACAGGGCCGAGGAACCAGACTTCTCATAGTATCCAAGGATGTACTGCCTCCTTTCTCAAAGGCCATCGTGCTGTTGGCCGCCATACCTTGATTATAGGGGTGGACAGAGAAGGACAGGCAGAAGATCATGAGATTCCTTTCGGTCCCTTTTGCTTTACAAAGCAACTTAGTTTTCCCAAGAAGACTCGTATTGTCTTCTAGTTGACTAGACTTGTATTCTTCTAGGAATTCTATTCTGCCTTTTGAGATCCCAAGACTTTTTCCTAACCGTTAGGGCAAGGAATTCATAAGGTGAAGGGATCAGGTGTACTGTGATAAATCGAAGGCAGAAAACTTCTAAACCTCCTGGATAGTCCTAGGTGCAGAACTAGGACCAGCCTCAGCCTCAGTTCCTTCATTACAGGGAAGGGTCTCAGCATGTAGAGGGCCTTCTGCAGGAGATTGGATGGGCTGAACAGGAATTCCTAAGTCCATCCATTCTATTCTAGAGACATGATGTCTGTTATCTCCACTAGAGGATCCTCGTATGGGGCTATATATCAAGATAGTATCTTTATGACACTCGTGATGAAGAGATCGATCTACAGCTCAGGGACTTGTTCCCATCTGGGAGGGAATGGGTCTGCGTCCGTGTACCATTCCAACTCTATTGGCTTGAGCCTGAGAAGAGCATACTGTCACCTTGCGGATCATTTATACATGAGCTGTTGATAGGTGCCTTTCCCTTAAGGAAGGGATGGCTAACATTCTCTAATGAAATGAGACGTCCCTTATCCTCGACAGTTTCGACGCCTCATTATCACTTCGATGCCCCAGATCAGCCTGAGGAGGTCTGATCTGCGTGGAGAGAGTTTCTCCACGCATTACAGAGCTAATATGGCCTACGGGCCTGTGGCCTTTGTAGGGTAAGCGGAGAAGAAATGACCATCATTGGTCCTATTAGATCTCTTCGAGCGTTTGATGCGTATCTTCTCCAGCCTCTTAACGCATCTTACAGCTGTGCTCGTAGCACTAGGTCTGTCATTATCGTGAACTGGAGAGAGTTCAAAACTCCTCCCTGTTAGCATCTTAGAATCCTGACTGATTACAATAGTCTCTTGACCAACCTTTCGATCGCCTTTTACATCCCCAAGGGAAAGGAGAGTTAGGGTGACCACAGGTTTCAATGATTTTTTAAAAACATTGAAGCTCCTTAGCTGGAGAGAATCGAGACTTCTTGAAGTTATTTTGCATCCCCGATGTTCCGGGGCCGGATCATCTCCATGGATGCTCATAGACAGTCGTTTCGGGTGCTGCCCACCCCAGCCTGTCGTCCAGGTCCATTGTTGCCTGAACTCTTTCTAGGCTTGGATTCGCTTGACTGTGTCTGCTAATTCCGTGAAGATCCTAGGACTGAATCTAGTCCGACGAGAATCTTGTCTTGGATATATGTTATCTTCTGTAACTTGGATCCTAGGTAGGAGGGGAGGGGGTGACTGACTGGAAGTTGCCGATAGACATCTTTCAGGTCTGGCCAGACTGCCAACACCCCTTACTGAATAAGGTTCTTATGTTCAGAAGGATTAACATTCTGAACGTGCTGTTTTATTGGAACTTGAGTGGCGCCAAGTCCAGAATGACTCAGAGTTTTCTTGAGTCCTTCACGTGAACACCAAACAGCCTTCCTTGGAAATCGATGGACTCTACTTTCCTTACCGCTAGTATGCTCTAGAGCTCTAAGGTATACCCTTCCAGGGGGGATTTGGAATGTAGGAAGAGTTGAGGAAAGGATGGTGGAGGTATGTCCGTTTCCGTTCTAGTCTCATCTTGGTTAGGCCTTGGACCCAAGGATCGAAGGTCCAGCGATCCAGAAGGAACCGCCCTCCTACCAGAAGCGTCTGTTTGCTTTGCATGATCAGAAGGTGTACATATCTGACCGTTTGTGGAACAACGGTCATTGTAACTGTGGGATGCTGTTTAACATCCCAAGGAGAGCTAAGAAATTTTTCCGTCCACCTTTTAGGTCATACCTGACCGTTTGCCTATATCAGCTTCTCGGTGTTTCACTGTAATAGAAGATTCCTTTCTATTGTATAAAGCTTAGGATAAGTACGCTGTAAAAGAATAGGAGAGACATACATGTGAATCCCTCCAGCCAACTGCTCCGGCCTTCCCAATTATTGATTCTAGGGCATCTTCTTTAAGTAGGGCCCAATGGAAGATTCTAGCCCATAAGGATAGAGTAGCGTAAGCAGCGCCTACATCCAGGGAAATAATAATGAGAATCAAAGAGACTGATGAAGAGTCAGAGTAAGAAAGGGGGGGAGTGAGTCCCCAAATCAGGTAGGTCTCAGCAAGAGATTGTGCTTAGAAGCACAGCGTACTGGAAAACCATTCTATTGTATGGTTATGTACCAAAGATTTCTGTCTGTGATATGTTCCCATACTACAGATGTACAGGGTATTGTATACACCTATACAACTGGCATATTACCATCAAGGCTAGTACTTGGGGGTAAATCAACTGGCACAGTACTTCAGTACCGATATGGCTAGCAGTTCTCTGGCATGTCAGTGACTCGTCGGCTGTCAGCGGGTCGCCGACAGAAGGCGCACCATCCTAGCCAGCATTCAGTGTGACTGGGTAGTGGTGAAACCTATACACATAGTCAGCAGCCCTCCGAATCATTGGCGATCCCTTGGGCTGTCGGCAGTCTGCGGGTTGTCGGCGGGTTGCCGACTGAAGGCATACCAACCCAGCCATTGACTGGGTGGTGACCAAGGGCACACACTGCCAGCTCTCGGCGGCAGAGACAGATGTGACACAGAATCAATGACTGCCATTGTTGTTATCACTACAAGGTGTGGTCCTGATTGGTAACGTCTCTGCCTGGTGTTTGCCAGTCGGGGGTTCGAGTCTCGCTCAGACTCGTTAGTGCCATTAGTGTCTGCAACCTTAGCATCCTTGTGAGCTAAGGTTGGGGGGTTTGGGGGAGCCTATAGGTCTATCTGATGAGTCATCAGCAGTCACTGCCTGGCCCTCCCTGGTCCTAGCTTGGATGGAGATGAGGCTTGGGTGCTGATCATATAATATATGGTCAGTCTCTAGGGCATTGTCCTGATTGCTAGGGCAATGTCACTGTCCCTTGCCTCTGCCATTCATGAGCGACCTTTAAACCTTTAAAAGGATCACTAATTTGCCAGTTACCACAATGAAAAAGTGAAATCTTCGGTCCAATTCCCGTAGTTTCTGTGTTTTTGCGAGTTCGCAATTGAACTGCATTTTGGTTTCAGATAACTTCTGAAACCAAACCAACCATAGTTCGACAGCTTGAGACTGCCATCGTGTATGCACTGGCAGCGAGAGGGGGGGGGGGGGTACCCCCATCCCCACCTCCTTTCCTCGAACTGGAGTGGAGAAAGGATGGATAGGGGACAGGATGTCTCACCTTTAGCAAGCTGTAATATAGGTAGGTATGGTTTCGGAGAGATTTTAGAAATCTCACACCCAAATGTGTAAGTGTTAAGCTGTACACCAGATTCTATTAACTTGGGATTTTCGAGACCTTCGACAGTAAGGTCTGGCCTACTTACAGGTCGGAGGGTCTCAGAAGGGGTTGGGGATTTGGAATTAATATTGCTGGGGGCATGAAACCTGCATGTATTATGTCCGTGAAAATACTCACTCTTATAACTGCAGAAGACTGCGATGCATTATCTGGTGTCCTTCATGTAAGGAAAGGAGAACAGAAATGACTATTCAATTGATTATCACACTGATAAATAATTTACAAAGTCATCTTTTGATAAAAATTGCTTGGGACAGAAAGCTATGAAGGGATAGTGGGAGACACATACCCGTGTATCCCCTGCGAGCCAATGCTGTTACCTCCCCTCAGTATTAAGATAAGGAGATTCCTCCAACTGGGGAATTCCAGGTAAAAAGGGGGTCGAACAATTAGGTGTAAGGAAGTGTACAAGGCACTGCCCCCCCCCCCCTTATACTTAACACTGTGAGGTAAGGAGGACTGATTTCACAATCAGAGTATCGAAGGAATGCCATTCTTTCGATATAGGAGCGGTACCAGCAGAAGCTCGCACAAGGGTACCCAAGATATGTAGAAATAACTACTGTATAATTATATCTAATGTCGTTCAGCAGTGTGCTGCTCCATCTGGCGGCCAACTGGATTAGAAAAGATAAAAGACATATATTTGTGTATCCCATCCAATCTATTTGCTGTGACCTCCCTTACAATATTAAATCAGGGAGTTTCCTGATCAGGGAAACTTAGGGATAAGGGCTCTCCCCTTCAAGGGTTAGAGGTGTCACACCACTAGCCCTTTACGAAATTTAATATTGTAGGGTAAATGGAAACTGATTTCAAATCAGAATATTGACGAAATATTATTCTATCAATATAGGATTGGGTTCAGCAAATATCTGGGCAGGGATACCCAAGATATATTGGAAATAACTACTAGTATAATATATACATTCGTTTTCCATCTGCCGTATATACTATACTGCAAATATACTGACTACCTGTATAGACATATACTGTAGTTCAGCTGGCATGTTGTCAGATTAGCTAGCTCTTTCCGGAACATCTAGCATGCTAGCTAAGAGAGAGAGAAAGAATGGAGTAAAAGCTATCTATTACTGTGTATGTATACAGTAATAAAGGATGTAAAAGTCTAATTTTACTGCCTTTCTCCGAAAAGAAGGTTCAAATGGAAGAGGAGAATGTAACATTCAGGCTTCCATCTAGCCACAGTACTATTGCCGGCTTACCACTTTAGGCCAGTCTCCGGCAGCACTAGTACAGTTGGCATGCTACCGACTGAGTCAGTACCTATCTGTGCCGGTCTACTGCCGGCCAGAGCAACACGCCGACAACAGAAGTTGTGGCCAGCATTTCAAGGGAGAACTGGAGAACCTTGGTGACAAAAGGTACCTCCCACCCACAGCCGTCATGGCCACCGGAAGCCGTCAGTCGCCGACAGCCGTCAGCTGAGGAGAGGGGGTCTGGCCGGCTCCGGCAACCCACCGGCAATGGTAAGGTTGCAGGACGCCGGCTCAGGAAAGACAATGGCTCGGCCATCGTAAAAGAACAGAGGGGGGTGGGGGAAAGGGTCCTATATGAGGTATGGGAGGGGCCGGCAATGTTGCCGGACCTACACACCTTGAAGAAACTCTGTTTCAGTACCAGCACAACCCCAAGCAGCAGGAGAATCTTCTATTCTCCAGCTTAGGAGGTGATAATACAGTTAAGAGGACGGCAGTCCATGCCGTTCCTCTTAACAAGGGAGAAACAGAGTTCCAATGCCGGCGCCATCCTAGGCCATAAGAGTATACTACTCTACAGCCTAGGGTCTGCGAGCATAGGACTAGTCTACTAGACCACCGGGAGAAGGTGGCGGCATCATGCAACCACTTCAGGTGTAGTCTAGGGAGGGCTAGCCTCCTATGCCGGCAGCTCAGCTGGCAGGGGAATGCAATTCACCCCGCCGACCAACTGCCGACAAAAGACTAAATACTCTGAGGTTCTGATCGAATCCCAAAACTTGCCGTCTGCTGTTAAGGGATGAGACAGAAAACTCTAGGCTAGTCATGCCTGAATTCGAAATTCAAGGCCGACGTATAGAGTTGTAGCCTAAGGCTACCTCAGAGGGAAGAGAGATTACCCATAAATCTCTATTCGAGACTAGTAACGACTAATATAATTCCAGGAGATATCAATCTCCAATGAAAGATAACCGATACACAAGGGTAACTGGGGAAATATTGAAAGTATATGTTGGGTTACCTAGGCAAGGCGAGATCTCGGTTACCTATAATCACCGAAACTCTGACATATACGATCGACACAGAAAAAGGGAAAATTATGCATATAAATATCTTTACAATATAAAATGCCTAAATATCTTTCATAATAACAATTAAAGCTATTTAAACCAGAAATATCGTTCTGCTAACTAAATAACACATGCCCAATGAATGACGGCGCCTATGGCGACACTGGTAACCGGCGTAGATCCAAACACAATAATTACACTAATTTCATTGTGAGGCTGGAACTAAAATACATATTGTAAAGAATGAATACTCAACTTTCTAGATGGAGAAAGAAGCTGTAGAAAGCATAAAGATCCTTAGAAATCGATCGAAAATGTCAGATCAATAGGGAACACCACCGTAGCGAGGCGCTACAAAATAAGGAATGACTGCCAGAGGGAATTGGCGCGGTTGTGATATGATAGTAGTAGGGGAACCAGGGTAACCTCTAATGCGGCTACCCTTCTAATTCTGCCCCGTATCCCCCTCGAAGTGTAAAGGCTATTCGGGGTGCAGATTGTCATGTGACGTGTCAAGAATACGTCCCCTGATTATATACGATATCCTTGAGAGTAAATCTTAAGGGTACTCGTGCCAGAAGTTAGAATTCTGTGAAACCTTTGGTTTGATTCTCTGGGAATATCACTGTAGTCATATACATACCCTTGGGAAGCTACTAGAGGAACCTTCCATCAGGACATCATGGCTTGAGCCCAAAAAATCTCATTGACAAAGTTGAAGTTGTAAACATTGCTGAAACTCACAAGTTGTTTTATTTTTATACTTTGTTAAACAGAAATACAGCTTATTTTATAGACCAAAAACATAAATACCTTCGAAATATTTATCTGTATTTTAAAGAAACAAACAAAAACACTGCATTCTCTCTCTCTCTCTCTCTCTCTCTCTCTCTCTCTCTCTCTCTCTCTCTCTCTCTCTCTCTCTCTCTCTCTCTCTCTCTCTCTAATCATAGCTTGAAATATTTTATTTCGCTTCGGAAGCATTAATGCATTCTAAAAATTACGATGATTTAGATAGTTATTTGTGTTTTAATTTAAGAAATGTGTACTTTTGTTTTAAATTTCGGGTTTATTTTAACAATCGAATTTTTTGTGATCAGATCAGCTGATGCACATACCAATCAATCACAAAGATTATTGTTTATACTATTTCTTAACATATTCAAAACATTTACGACATATATAGTTAATATAGTATTACATAAGCACCAATGTGTTATAAGCTATCATAATTTTCATATGATACATTTATAGCTCTCATTATTGTATCTCTCTCTTCTCGTATTTCAAAGGTTAGAATTTGACCAGAATCGAGTTTAAGAAGCTTAACAGTTCAATTTAAAGAGACTGATAAAAATATCTAAGAATAAAAGACAGAGAAATACAATTGGAGCTGGAGGGTCGAGGGAAAGAACGTAAAGCATCTACGTACAGTGTACCGTGCAAGGCACATTATTAGGCATTACTCCACGAGTGAGATTAAATGCCAAAACCTAGATTTTCTGGCATAATGCAAACTCTTCGTCGAAACAGTCTGCATCCCACAGTCCCTGGTGAAACATTCTCAAGTCGACGTTTCCACATTCTCCTTCTAACTCTCCCTCTTGGCTCGCCACAGTTTTCATCGAAACTGGACGGCCACTGGAGACCCAGACATTGTTCTTGAAACCGACCCATGGATAGGGACCTGCATTTAAGAGAAAGAACTTTTGTTGATTTCTGTTACTTGTCATTATCAACAATGTATCTTCACTCAGGAGAGAATTAACATGCTTGAGATTCTTCAAGATTCATACAAAAATATTACCCCTGAAAACAGATATATTTATCTTATGTGTATATTGTTTCCCCCCCCCCCTGAGAAATAAAGAAAAGGAGCTGTGGGAGAGTGACTGCACTCTAGTTTTGGGGTGTGTGAATATGTGTGGATGTAGTACGATAAAGAGTAAAAGATGTGAAGTTGGAAGTATGTTTTGGAATAGAAGGAGGGATGTATTGGTCTTGTGTGAAATAAAGATAAAAAGGTACGGGGTAAGTGATGTTCGGTGAAGTGACAGGTAAAGCGTCGGGAATTGAAAGGGGAAGAACACGAGAGGTTGTGGCTTTATTGCTGATTGGTTGGATGGTAGGTAAAGTAGGGAAATGGAAGGAGGGGTCATCTAGGGTAACGTATGTAAAAGTTAAGTTGATAGAGAATCTTGGGCTTTTGTTAGTAAATATAGGCCAGGTTGTGAGAAAAGTGAAAAAGAGTGGAATGAATTCAGGGATGAATTAACTAGGTGTGAAGAAGTATTGGTTAAAAGGAATTATGTAGTTGTGATGGGTGACTTAAATGCCAGAGTGGGTGCTGGAGAGATAGAAAGTGTCATTGGGAAGTATGGCATACTAGGTGAAAATGAGAGTGGTGAGAGACTGATAGATATCTGTGTTGAACAAGAGCTTGTGATAAGTTGTAGTTTTTTTTTTTCCAAAAATAAAAATATAAACAATTATACATGGGTAGGAGTGGCAAATGGAAGAGTGGTAGAAAAGGTTTTAATGGATTGTGCTGATAACAAGAAGGTTGTTTGGAAGATAGAAAGATGTGCACGTGTTTAGGGGTATGGCTAATGGTATGTCTGATGATTTTTTTGGTGGAAGGAAAATTAGTTGTAGCAAAAGGGTGGGTAAATAGAGTGGTGGGGGAATGTAAAAGGGCGGTAGAGAAGGTTGAGGAGTTGAAAAAACCAAAGGTAAAAATGAATATTAAAGAAGGTTGAAAGTAGTATATGACAGGGTGAAGGTAGGAGAAATTGGTGATCTAGAGGAGAAGAGGAAGTTAGTGAAAGATTTTTGTTTTTTGTAGGGATTGCAAGTGGCGTGTGTGTGGCAAGAGGATTGTGGGAGGTAGGATGAGGAGGAATAGTGATTGGTGGAGTGAAGATGAAAGTGGAAGAGAAAAAGAGAGCATTTGAAGAATGGCTTCCAAGTAATATTGTAGAGAAGTATGAAAGGTATTGAGAGAAAAATTTGGAAGTAAAATGTAAGGTAGCTGAGGCAAAGAGGGCGGCTGACTGGAGGTGAGGTCAGCGATTTGGTTGCTGTTCATATGAAGAGAATAAGAAGTTTTGGAAAGAAATGAAGGGAGTAAGGAAGTGTGGATTGAGAACTGAAGAGATAGTGAAAGATGAAAATTGAAGGTTGTTGAAAAGAGAGGAGGCAAGGAAAAGGTGTGCTGAATTTTTTGAAAGGTTGCTGATTGTTGAGGATAATAGGAAAGCAGATATAATTCCTGTTGAAGGTGTTGAGGTGCCAGGGAACGGACATGAAAATGAGAGAGAGATTGCAAGAGAGGAAGCTAAGAGAACACTAAATGAAACAAGAGCAGGAAAAGCACCTGGTATGGATGTTGTGAGGGCTGAGATGTTAAAGAAATGGTATGTGACTGTACTTGAAAGGTTGGCGAGATTGTTTAATATATGTTTTATGTCGTCAATGGGATCAGTGGACTGGGTGTGTGCATATATTGTTCTGCTATACAAATGTAAGGGAGATGTGCATGAGTGTTGTAATTTGAGGGGTATTAGTTTGTTGAGTGTGGCTGGAAAAGTTTATGGTAGAGTGTTAAATAATATGATTAAGGATAAAACAGAGGATGCAGTCTTAGAATGCAGGGGAATTTTAAAAGAGGTAGACGATGTATGGATCAGATTTTAACTGTTAGACAGATATGCAAGAAATATTTAGCAAAAGGCAAGGAGGTGTATGTTGCATTTATGGATCTGGATAAAGCTTATGATAGTTAATAGGGAAGCAATGTGGAATATAATTATGATATATGGAATTAGTGGAAAGTTGTTGCAAGCAGAGAAGAGTTTCTACATAGGCAGAAAAGCGTATGTTAGGATAGGAAATGAAGTGAGTGAGTGGTTTCCAGTGAGAGTGGGGCTGAGAAAGGGATGTGTGATGTTGCCGTGATTGTTCAATTTATTTGTTGATGGAGTTGAGAGAGAGGTAAATGCTCGAGTGCTTTGTCGAGTATTGAAACTGATGGACGAGAGTGATCATGAGTGGGAGGTGAGTCAGTTGTTTGTGAATGTTACTGTATTGCTTGCAGACTCGGAGAAGAAGCCGAGTTGATTAGTGACAGAGTTTGGAAGGGTGTGTGAGAAAAGGAAGTTGAGAGTTAATGTAGGTAAGAGTAAGGTTATGGGATGCACAAGAAGGGAGGGTGGTGCTAGGTTGAATGTCATGTGAATGGAGAGTTACTTGAGGAAGTAGATCAGTTTAAGTACTTGGGGTTTGTTGTTGCTGAAAATGGTGGAATGGAAGCAGAAATACGTCAGAGAGTGAATGAAGTATGTAAAATGTTGGGGATAGTGAGAGGAGTGATAAAAGATAGAAGGTTAGGAATGACTGTAAAGAGAGTTCTGTATAAGAAAGTGATAGTACCAACTGTAGGTATGGATGAGTTGTGGTGAATGAAAGTGATGGAGAGACAAAAATTGAATGCCTTGGAGATGAAGTGTTTGAGGAGTATGGCTTGTGTGTCTCGATTAGATAGGGTTAGGAACGAAGTGGGGGGGGGGGGGGCGGGTGAGAACAGGTATAAGGAATTATTTAGCAGCCATAGTGGATATGAATATGTTGAGGTGGCTTGGCCATGTAGAGAGAATGGAAAATGGCTGTTTGCTGAAGGTGATGAATTCAAGAGTTGATGGGGGAAGTACAAGAGGAAGGCCAGTGTTTGGGTGGATGGATGGAGTGAAGAAAGTTCTAGGTGATATTAGGATAGATGTGAGAGGTAAAAGAAAGCGCTATAAATAGGAATAAATGGCGAGCAGTTGTGATGTAGTTCCGGTAGGCCTTGCTGCTTCCTCAGGTCTCCTTGATGACTGCTGAGGTAGCAGCAGTAGGGTATTAATCAGTATGTTAAGCTTGATTTCTGGTAAATAATGGGGAAGACTTGAGCTCTGGCTCCCTAGCACTACCACCCAAACTCAGCTGAATTCCTCGTCAGGCTGAGAGGAGCAAAGTGAAGACAATTCCCCTTTTGTTCCTTGCTTTTGATGTTCGGTACCCCCAAAAATTGGAGGAAGTGCCTTGGTAGATTGGTTTGTAATATATATATGTATATATATATATATATATATATACATATATATATATATATATATTATATATATATATATATATATATATATATATATATACTGTATATATATGTGTGTGTGTTTGTGTGCACATGTGTGTAATGTAGTGTTGTAAACAGTTAAATATACAAAACAAATGATAGCCAAAGTACTGTGTTCTGAGATATATATATATATATATATATATATATATATATATATATATATATATATATATATATATATATATATATATATATATATATATATATATATATATATATATATATATATATATACAGGGGTATATATATATATATATATATATATATATATATATATACATACATACAAATCAGGGTAGTGAAATTTGAGTGTTATAGTTTTCTATGCACCAACAAATGATTCCCTTGGAGAAAGAAATGATGAATACTTTGAAGAATTGAAGATTGGAATAGATGAGATCCCAGAAAGAGATATGAAAATTGTGATTGGTGACTCCAATGCTAAAGTTAGAGGGAATAATCGAGGTATAGAGAATGTGATGGATGTTGAGGGTTTTGGCGAAGTTGCCAATGTAAATGGAGAACGTTTTATACCTTTTTGTTCAACAAAAAATCTTGTTATTGGAGGCTTTCTTTTCCAGCACAAGTTCGTCCACAAATATACATGGACTTCCCTATGTGGCAATTACAAAAATCAAGTCGATCACATAGCCATTGATAAAGAGAGAAGGAGGACTCTGAGAAATATGAGAAGCTATAGAACTGCAAATATTGGTAGAGATCACCTGCTTCTCATTACCAACCTAAAATTTAATGTGAAAACATCCAATAGAAATGTAGATAAAATACCTAGTTGTTCCAACATGAATACTCACCGAGAACTACTTTTCTTGGAGTCACTTGGTGATCTCTCTTTCTCGACCAAGGTTTTTCGCGCCGTTACCCCCCTACTCCGTTCTCTATATAGGCCTACCCCCGCCGCCAGAGAATGCGCCCTGAGGGCAGGATTAGGGCAGGTCACTGCTTCTCTGGGTCAGTGTCCTCATTAAGTTCCTTGGTCGTGAGGTGTTCACACCTCACTCTCGTCTCTCTCGATCCTTTGTGCGCGTTTAGTGTTCCACGTGTTCCCAACGTGGGGACTTGTGTTTTTTCGCAGTGTGCTTTCCCAAGTGTTCCTGTGCGTTCACTTTTCAACCGTGTGCTTACCCGGTGTTTAATTCATTTCCTTAAGTGCTTGTGTCGTGCGTTGTGTGCGTTATGGAACAGTTTTCCTTGATTTCCTTCAAGGAATTAATAGCTGAAGGGAACAATTTTACAATAAATCATTCTTCCTCCCCTTATCCTCGGTGTTAGTCGTGTAGGGGCAGCTTATGTTCCCCTTCAACCACGTGTCAGGACTACTGGTCCTGGAACGTAGTGCAGTGAGTGCACTTCGGCACCAAGAGGAAGAATACATCCAAGAGGCTCATAGGAAGACGAGCCTCTCCTCGCCACTTAATTCCCGATGCCTCGTCGAATAAAGATTCTTATACAGCCATCTTCCCCTACCCAGAGTAGGGGACGAGGTAAGTCAGTTGCGGGGAAGTGCCCATTGCTCTTCCCCAGGAGTTTGAGTGGGTGCGGTATAGCACCAAGAAGAAGTAGGCGACGAAGGGTTCGCCTAAGAAGACTAGCGCCGGGCGTCTCGCCTGATAGAGCTTCCCTACCACCCTCTCCTACCCAGAGTAGGTGACGAGGTTGGTTTATTGTGGAGAAAATAACTCTTAAGAAGTAGTTCGAGGTAAGTACTACTTTCGAGAGTGTGTGGGGAGACCGAGTCCTGGTGCAAGCAGGCCACGTCTCCTCTGATGACCCCATGTGGGGGAAAAATGTCCCTAATTCTTCTCCAGTCTCTTAGCGTATTTTTCAGTCTCTTCTGCAGCCGAGGGCCTCGCCGAGAAGGAGCCTCCCAGGTCTGTATTGCAGCGTTCCCCGGACCGGCAACCCAGGGTTTTTTCTCACCACGAAGGTCATCCTCCAGACGCAGATATAACCCTCGCAGGGAGAAATGCGAGAAGGCCTCTTCAGGCAGGCGTAAGACCGCGAAGCTTCCGGTTCACCCCGCCAGAGGGTGTAACCGGGCTTCTTTACGGGCAGCCTGGCCGAATCAGCACAGCTGGTTCGGCCCTCGGACTTAAAAGGAACGGTTCCCTCCGTCGGGTCAGCCCACGGGGATCCGCGTCCGCGTCCCCCAGCCCGCCAGCGGGTGTAACCGGGCTTCTTTACGGGCAGCCTGGCCGAATCAGCACAGCTGGTTCGGCCCTCGGACTTACAAGGAACGGTTCCCTCCGTCGGGTCAGCCCACGGGGATCCGCGTACGCGTCCCCCGGAGAGAATACACGAACAGTAGTCCTCGACGGTACGGCGATGCCGGTTCTGACCCCCGAACCTGGTGCGGAGCTCCCCGCCGGAGAAGACCGGTACCACCGCAAGGGAGTGCCTGGTATTCCAGAACCGAAGCGCCCGGGGAGTGCCCGGTGACCCGGCTCCTCGAGATCAAGCGGTAGGAAGGACTCTACCGGTAAGCGTAAGTCCCCGAAGCCTCCGGTTAACCCCGCCCAGCGGGGGGAAACGCGCTTCTTGTCGGGCGGCCTGGCCGAACCAGCCCAGCTGGTGCGGCCTTCGGGTCAGAAGAAACGGTTCCCGCTGTCGGGTCAGCCCACGGGAACCGCATCCTCGGCACCCAGAGCCCTTGGGCCGACGAGAGTCCCCGCTGAACCAGCGTTGCCTGCGTTAACCCAGGCTCCTGGTGCGGACGTCCCCGCAGATGAAATCCAGTACCTCGGCAGGACGGCGCCCCTGGCCCCAAAGAGCTAGACGTCCAGTCGGCGTGCCCGGTAACCCAGCTTCCCGGCCCCAAGCCGAGACCTCGGCTGACGGAGAGGAGGGCTCCCTGACGGAGGACTCCGTCTATAGGAGAGTGGTTAGCCTTTTCAGAAGGCACCACAAGTACCGGAACCTGCGACTACGGATGAAGTTTCCTGGAAGTCAAGCCTTTTGAGGATCATGCAGACTCCTCCCAACCTAAGACGTCCCTAGCACTTCCTCTAACCTGAGATCTAGTCCTAGAGCAGGAGTATGTCGGCAAGGTAGTGGCCAGCAATGCCGGGGTCCCCCAACCTTTAAGGTGGGGTCAGCAGTAGACATCCTTAGTCAAGGTGTTTCAGACAGTAGAGCCTCTTCGGCCCCAGTCTGGTTCTCGCCAGCAGAAGCCTCCGTGATGGAGAAAATGTCGAGGGACTTAGTAAACGTCTCCTCTTGGCTGGACTGGTGGGCTTACACTTTGGGAGGTGTACAAGCCTCCTTTGACCCCGAGGACCCTGTCCAGCAAGGCCTACGGAGGGACCTCATTACCTCCGGGGGTAAAACCCTTAGGTTATTGACATATCAGTCTCTCGCACTAACAGCTAACTGGGTGTTCTGGAAGCGAGACACTGTTCTGGCGAAGGTGTCTTGGAAGGTACTAGACAGGGAGACGCGAGCCATTCGCAGCTTTCCCCTGTGGGGAGAGTCTCTGTTTCTTCGGAAGGAACTAGAAGCCATAATGGAGAAGGTCTTGAAAAAGAAGGAGGCTAACGTCCCCATACCTACGACTCCTAGGAGACCGCCCTATAAGAGGTCCGTCTCGGTTAGTGCCGCGACACCCCAAGCCTCTACCAGCACTACGAGGAGAGAAGCCCCCCTCTTCCTCCTGGTCCGCAACGCCTCAGCCCCCCCGCAGGGGAGCTCCAGCGCCCTCAAGCTCCTTCAGGTCGGGTTACTCCGCCTCTAGGAGAGACAGATCAGGCCGCCCCTCTAGAAGAAGATAAGAGTGGGAGGCCCCCTATCCCCGCCCAACCCTCGGGTTGGAGGATGCCTCAGACGTCATTGGCAAGCATGGAGGGCTCAAGGAGCAGAACCTTGGACTGTGTTCGTACTAAGAAGGGCTACAGACTTCCGTTCCTAACGGAACCACCCCCGCTTTTTCCGGCCAACCGGATAGAATGGCTAGATCCCAAAGACCCGTTAAAGAGGACCGCCCTTCAAGAGGAGGTGTCGTCCATACTAGAGAAGGGTACCATGGAAGAAGTTCTTCTCCCAGGGCCAGGTTTCTACAGTCACCTATTCCTGGTGGAGAAAGCGACCGGGGGGTGGAGACCGGTTATAGATCTGTCAGCTCTCAACAGGTTCGTCAAGAAGACGGACTTCAAAATGGACACTCAGAATTCAGTCCTGCTGTCCTTGAGGGAGAAAGATTATATGATGACCATCGGCCCCAAGGACGCATACTTCCAGATTTCGGTCCACACCTCGGGTCGGAAGTTCCTCCGGGTGAAATAGGGTTCCCAGATCCTGCAATTCAGGACCCTTTTCTTTGGTCTGTCAACAGCGCCCCAAGTGTTCACGAGAGTCTCCACGGCTGTCGCAGTGGGGGCTCACGAACGAGGCATCCGCCTTATCACATACCTGGACGACTGGTGGCTTCTTTCCGCCTCAATGGTCCTCTTGGAGGGACAAGGGAGAAGTCTCCTCCAGTTTTGCAAGGATCTGGGGAGCGTAATCAACCCGAAGTAGTCAAATCTATCCCCATCCACCGGAATGAACTACTTGGGAATGACATTAGACATCATTCGGGGAAAATTTTCCCTTCGGAGGATAAGTTAAGAAACCTCAGGCACATTAGTCAGCCGTTCCTGTCAGAACACCCCAGGAGGGCGAAAGACTGGCAGAGGCTGATAGGTCACCTGGTCTCATTGGAGAACCTAGTTCCCCAAGGGAGGGTAAGGCTCAGATCCATCCAATGGAATCTCAGGAACCTCTGGTGACAGACGGATTCGCAGCAGGTGCTAATCCCAGTCCTTCCAGGCACGAGACCCTCCCTAGAATGGTGGCATTGCCAGTCGAACTCACTCAAGGGGACGACCTTCGGGACCGGCCCTCCCGAGTTACTACTGTTCACAGACGCCTCCAACCAGGGATGGGGAGCCCTTCCCCTCGACGAAACGGCACGAGAGACCTGGTTGGAAGGGGAGAGGCAACTCCACACAATGTCCTGGAGTTGGAAGCAGTCCAGAAGGCGTGCCTACACTTCGCAAGTCTGCTAAAGGGGAACACCGTGGCGTGGATGTGCGACAACGCCACGGTAGTGGCATACATAAAGAAGCAGGGTACTCGTAATCGAAGGAGTTGTGCGATCTCACCATAGAGAGTCTAGATTGAGCGGAAGAAAATCAAGGGGTGATGTTAGCAAGGTTCATTCCCGGGAAGAAAAACGTTCTGGCCGACGGCCTCAGCAGAATGGGCCACATAGTAGGGACAGAATGGTCCCTTCTCCCAGGAATAGCCAAGCTCATCATTCAACGCTGGGGTTCCCCGGTGGTTGACCTCTTTGCAACAACCTCAACGCCCAACTCCCTGTCTATTGCTCCCCTGTACCAGACCCGAAAGCATCCTTAGAAGACTCTTTTCAGCACAAGTGGGACAATCTGGATGTGTACGCCTTTCCCCCTTTTCACGTTGATAAGACAAGTGCTCAGCAGAGTAAAGACGGCCCGAAACCTAAAGATGACTTTGGTAGCGACCTGGTGGCCGGAGAGAGAGAGTAGTTCGCGGATCTAAAAGACCTATCGAGTCAACCGCCGTGGCCTCTGTCCGCCAGGTCAGACCTTCTGCACCAGCCTCACTTTCTCAAGCTCCACGACAGGCTACTCTCCCTACGTCTTCACGACTGAAGACCAAGAGCGGCTCCTGAAGAAAGAAGGATATTCTCCCTCCACGGCTAAGAGAATGTCCCTATTCCTGAGAAAGTCGTCAACCGCTGTCTACCAGACAAAATGGACCTCCGTCGCGAAGTGGTGCTCTGAGAGGCACATTAGACCTCTTAAGGCCTCTGTCCCAGACATAGCAGATTTTCTGGTGTTTCTCAGGGACAAAGCAGAGATGTCAGTCCCAGCCATATAAAGGGGTTCGGGCTGCCTTAGGCCAAGTCTTCCTCATGAAGGGCATTGACCTGGGGGCCTCGAGACACATAACGATGCTTGTCAAAAGCTTCGAGCAGTCTTGCCCCCCTCAGGCGGGAAAGGTGCCCCAGTGGGACTTAGGCAAGGTCCGGAAGATGATGTGTCGTTCCCCCTTTGAACCCTGGAAGGATATCGTGGACAAGGATCTCACCCTCAAGGCCGTCTTCTTGCTGGCCTTGGCGTCCGATAAGAGAGTGGGAGAGATCCATGGTTTGTCATTCGACGTCTCTCACTCCGACCAGGTATCAAAAACCTCTTCGTTTCCACAGGTGTTAATAGGAAGCAAGTTCCCAAGAACACCATTTCCTTCTGGCTGAGACAAGTCATCGCTAGAACCTATGAAGAGGATAAAATGGCAGTGCCAGGCACTCCCCGGACCCATGACATCAGGGGTCTGAGCACCTTCTTGGCCTTTGAGAGAAACATGGCGGTGGAGCAGATCCTACAGGCAGGCACTGGGTCGCACCAGTCAACCTTTACTGCCCACTACCTCAAGGATTATTCAAGGAAATCCTTGGACGGGTTCTCCATTGGGACAGTCATGGCCGCCCTCCAGGCTGTGTAGCGGTAAGGCCAGAGGCTGTCCCCAACGATGAACACATTCTTCGCGACTACATCCGGAGGGAATCGTCAGAAGAATATTTTTAGAGGTAAATCTTAAATAATAGCGTAAGGTTGCGCAGTTACCCTCACTCCCGCACTCTGATAGGCCCCCGCATTCCATAGCCCTCTAGGCACTATGTGCCGAGTCAAGTGTCAGAATAGCACTCCCGCCTCCTAAAGTATAAGTCTCCAAGAAAAGTAGTTCTCGGTGAGTATTCGTGTTGGAACAAATCAAAAATTTTAAATAATTTTTATTTTTCCTAACATACTCACCGAGAACTACTTTTCGGGTAATGGCCCTCCCTTCCGTCCCTGAGTGCCATCCTTCCATTGCCAAGTTGGGCTAAGCGACGAACTTAATGAGGACGCTGACCCAGAGAAGCAGTGACCTGCCCTAATCCTGCCCTCAGGGCGCATTCTCTGGCGGCGGGGGTAGGCCTATATAGAGAACGGAGTAGGGGGGTAACGGCGCGAAAAACCTTGGTCGAGAAAGAGAGATCACCAAGTGACTCCAAGAAAAGTAGTTCTCGGTGAGTATGTTAGGAAAAATAAAAATTATTTAAAATTTTTGATATTTGATTCAAATAAGGTTCTAGATGAGGAGCACAGAGAAACATTTAAAATTGAACGTAGAAATCGATTTGCAGTCTTGGAGCCTTTGAGAGATGAAGAGCAGACGATTGATGAAGAATGGTGTGATATCAAGAACATGTTAGTCAGTTACTTAGTAGTGAAGCTTTGGGAAATTCAATAACAAGGAGAAAGCCTTGGATATCATATGATACGTGAGATACTATAAAGGGAGACAAAGACAGAAATTGAATGTTTAAACTTTTCGAAGAAGTAATGAAAATTAAGAGTTAGAACATGCTAAGTATTCCATTATTGACAGTGAAGTGAAAAGAAAAGCCAAGAATGACTGGAGAGATTATTTTGACAGGAAAGCAGATGAGGCTGACAATGCTATTTAATTCAGTAAGTGGCTATGGTGTAAGAATTGTTCAAAGAATTATTAACGAAATCTCTACTGGGGCAAAGTAGAAGAATCATATACCTATCAAAGAGAGGGATATATCTGTTATAACAACAAATGAACAAAGGCAACATTAGATGGAACACTAGTGATGTCAGGAATAAGAAATATAAAGTGAATAGTTTGATCGATATACCTGAAGTTGACGAAGACCTCGGTGTGCTTATAAAGGAATGTAGTGTGTTTGAAGTCGAAGCTATCATTAAAAAAAAAAACTCAGGAGATGGAAAACCCCTGGTTACGATGGAATAACTTCTAAGATGTTACTGAATAGATGAAGTTGCCCCCAGAATACTTACAAGATTATTTTGTAGAATGTGGCATGAAGAAGCAAAACCTGATGATTTGAAATTAGGGGTGTTGGTGAAAATGGCTAAAAAGGGAGACCTGATTGATTGCAATCATTAAAGAGGCATCTCAATACAGCAGTTATCATGAAAATATATAGTATGCTTATTCTAAAGAGACTAGAGAGAACGATTGATGAAAAGCTGAGATATGAAGAAGCAGGATTTATAAAAGGTAGGTATACTAACCACATTTTTATTTTGAGGCATGTATAGTAATGCGTAGAATATAGAAATCCACTTTTTATATCCTTTGTGGACTATGAAAAAGCCTTTGATAGTGTGCACAGGCTAATTTTGTGGAGATATCTGCTTTTTCATGGAGTTCCTCTTAAATGTGTAAATTTGATTAAGTATGTTCATGGGCATAGCAAGGGCAAAGTTAATGTTAGTGGAGTATCAAATGGATTTCCAGTGAACAGTGGAGAACTTCAAGGGAATGTGTTATCACCTATGGTGTATATCCTCCTCATGGATTTTGTAATGTGTAGAACAGTTGGTAATGGTGGAGAAGGATTGGACTGGATTTGAGTTAGGAAATTAGCTGATCTAGAGTATGCTGATGTGCTAGCCTTATTAGCAGACCACCACAGGATTTGCAATGCTTGCTTACCAGAATGCATGAAATATCACAGAAGGTTGGGCTGAAGATAAGTAGAAGAAAGACAGATGATGGGAACGGAATATGCAATGGAAGAGGAAATATCATTGGAAGGAGAAATGATTAATAAGATGGAATCATTTAGATTTTTAGGAACTATGATCTCTAATACAGGATCTTTAGAATCTGAGTTTCATGAAAGATTGAAGAAAAGCAAATCAACGAATGGCTAGGTTAAGTAAAATTTAGAAATCAAATCGCCTGAAATTGGGTAGAATAATTTAGATATTTAGAAACTAAGATCTCTAATACAGGGTCTTTAGAATTTGAGTTTTATGAAAGATTGAAAAAAAGCGAATCAGGCAATGGACAGGTTAAGTAAATTTTGGAAATCAAATCGCCTGAAATGACATAAAAATCATGCTATATATCAGTTTAGTAAGATCTGTGTTACTGAATGGACAGGAGTCGTGTTATGACAGTGAAACAATATACAACAGATTTTGTAGGTTTGAAAACTAAGCCATCAGAAGGATATTGGATGTTAGTGGCAGGGTGGGATTAGAAATGAAACTATAAGGGAGATTACTCTAGTGTCATATGTGGATGAGATCACGGTGAGGGGTAGATGGAGATGGTTTGGGAATGCTCTTAGCACTCCCCAAGAAAGATTAGTTCACCAAACATTTAACTGGGCTCCACAGGATGCTAGAAGAGTTGGAAGACCCAGGCCTACGTGGCTTAGGACTATGAAGCATGTAGTTGGAGATGATGAATGGAGAAGTATTTAATTAAAAATTCAAGAGAGAGACTACTGGCGAAATCTAATCGAGGCCATTCACGTCAATTGGCGTAGGAGGATATGATGATGAGATATATATATATATATATATATATATATATATATATATATATATATATATATATATATATATATATATATGTGTGTGTGTGTGTGTGTGTGTGTGTATATATATATATATATATATATATATATATATATTATATATATATATATATATATATATATATATATATATATATATATATATATATATATATATATTATATATATATATATATATATATATATATATATATATATATATCTGTGTGTGTGCGCGCGCGCGTCTCTGTGTGTGTATGTGTGTACAAACACACGCACTTACTGTCTTCTTCCATTTTTGAAGAATTACATTATATAATTACAAGCCTCCTGTTCCCATCTGATAACTTTCAACACTTACGGTCGTTCATGAGAGGTTTGAAATGTTGACTGATGGCTTTGAAATGCGAGTTCTGGATATCCTCCAACAACCTGCCTCCGGACTCCTCGCACACCCGTTTGGCCTCTTCCCATCGCAGGCGTGTAAACATGGGTGTAATGCAGCCAAGGCCTTCTACATAGAGGCTCGGTTCCAAGCACTCCCTTTCTGGAAGATATATATAATTTCAGTCATTATTTTCTATATGATTTGATAATTCAATCTACCACTGTGGTAGTGTAATGTAATATTCAAAGCTAAATTATACCTAAGATCTTTCGAAAGCTTTCTCAATGTTACATCTTGAAAGCAATATGTTTTGGATTTTTCAACACTACATCTTGAAAGGAATGTAAGTTTTGGACACTAGTGATAAAGGCCGATTTCGTTTTGATTTTATATTTAAGTCACTCTAAACATAGAACTGAACATTCCTGAAAACAATTAATGTATAATTAATGTATTTAGGAGTTTTTCTTAAGATATTTTTTTAATAGGGAAAAGCCTTGTGATGGAAGAAATGTAGGGAGAAGAAAATGCTCCAATTAAAAAGCCGTAGAAGAAACGATTGGAAAAAAAGGAGAATGCTACATGTTCAATGGCCCTATAGGGAAAGCACCCCAGTGAGGACAAGTGCAGAAGTTACGAAAGAAAACCAACCCAATCTTCCCTAAATAACGAAGAGCAGGTGTGTGTGTATATATATATATATATATATATATATATATATATATATATATATATATATATATATATATATATACATATATATATATTCCTATACACACACACACACACACACATATATATATATATATATACATACACATACATATACCAAAGGCACTTCCCCCAATTTTGGGGGGTAGCCGACAACAACAAGAAACAAAACAAAAAGGGGACCTCTACTCTCTACGTTCCTCCAGCCTAACCAGGGACTCAGCCGAGTTCAGCTGGTACTGCTAGGGTGCCACAGCCCAACCTCCCACATTTCCACCACAGATGAAGCTTCATACTGCTGAGTCCCCTACTGCTGCTACCTCCGCGGTCATCTAAGGCACCGGAGGAAGCAGCAGGGCCTACCGGAACTGCGTCACAATCGCTCGCCATTCATTCCTATTTCTAGCACGCTCTCTTGCCTCTCTCACATCTATCCTCCTATCACCCAGAGCTTTCTTCACACCATCCATCCACCCAAACCTTGGCCTTCCTCTTGTACTTCTCCCATCAACTCTTGCATTCATCACCTTCTTTAGCAGACAGCCATTTTCCATTCTCTCAACATGGCCAAACCACCTCAACACATTCATATCCACTCTAGCCGCTAACTCATTTCTTACACCCGTTCTCACCCTCACCACTTCGTTCCTAACCCTATCTACTCGAGATACACCAGCCATACTCCTCAGACACTTCATCTCAAACACATTCAATTTCTGTCTCTCCATCACTTTCATTCCCCACAACTCCGATCCATACATCACAGTTGGTACAATCACTTTCTCATATAGAACTCTCTTTACATTCATGCCCAATCCTCTATTTTTTACTACTCCCTTAACTGCCCCCAACACTTTGCAACCTTCATTCACTCTCTGACGTACATCTGCTTCCACTCCACCATTTGCTGCAACAACAGACCCCAAGTACTTAAACTGATCCACCTCCTCAAGTAACTCTCCATTCAACATGACATTCAACCTTGCACCACCTTCCCTTCTCGTACATCTCATAACCTTACTCTTACCCACATTAACTCTCAACTTCCTTCTCTCACACACCCTTCCAAATTCTGTCACTAGTCGGTCAAGCTTCTCTTCTGTGTCTGCTACCAGTACAGTATCATCCGCAAACAACAACTGATTTACCTCCCATTCATGATCATTCTCGCCTACCAGTTTTAATCCTCGTCCAAGCACTCTAGCATTCACCTCTCTCACCACTCCATCAACATACAAGTCAAACAACCACGGCGACATCACACATCCCTGTCTCAGCCCCACTCTCACCGGAAACCAATCGCTCACCTCATTTCCTATTCTAACACATGCTTTACTACCTGTGTAGAAACTTTTCACTGCTTGCAACAACCTTCCACCAACTCCATATAACCTCATCACATTCCACATTGCTTCCCTATCAACTCTATCATATGCTTTCTCCAGATCCATAAACGCAACATACACCTCCTTACCTTTTGCTAAATATTTCTCGCATATCTGCCTAACTGTAAAAATCTGATTCATATATATATATATATATATATATATATATAAATACACACACATATATATATATATGTATATATATATATATATATATATATATATATGTATATGTATAAATCTATACACACACATATATATATATATATATATATATATATATATATATATATATATATATATGTGTGTGTGTGTATGTGTGTGTGTATTTATATATATATATATACACATATATATATGTATATATATATATATATATATATATATATATATATATATATGTGTGTGTGTGTGTGTATAGGAATATATATATATATATATATATATATATATATATATGTATATATATAAACTGTATATATATATATATATATATATATATATATATATACACACACATATATGTGTGTATGTGTGTTTCCAGTCACGCTCAGCTGCATTACCAGACATTTTAACTAGTTGTTCTCTCCCGTCCCTCGGGTAGAGGGAGTAGTCATTCCCCGGTGAGAGGGGGGTAACCCGATAGGTACACTGCCGTGTTGTAATTAGGAAAGGGGGAGTGGGTGAGAAGGGTTGAATTTGTGCGTGTGCGTGCATATCTATCTAAATATTTAGCCATAATTTTTGACAGGTCGCGTTCACTAGTGAATAATAAATAGAAATAAACAGAAGTAATATACAATCACAGATAAAGCATGAATTGAGAATCATATCACCCAGCTCAAAAAAAAAAAAAAAAAAAAAAAAAAAAAAGTCTAAGATTCCTTTGTGCTTTATTTTACGTTGTGGATGTTATAGTCAGTGAATAATGAAAATAGATGGTGATCAAAATGAGCAATTTTATAAAATTTGCGCAATAAGATAATTGAAGGTCGAGGCTAAATATTGATATCCAGATCAGAGGTAAGGAATTTAAGAGACCTTGAGTTTTTGTCCATCAAAAGGAAAGTTAGCTACTGAAAACATGACAGGAGACCCATAATATATTGGGAGTGTCATCAACAGTAGATTATTATTATTATTATTATTGTTGTTGTTGTTGTTATTATTATTACATGTTTTATCCAGTGCACACGTGCATACTATTGTAGAAACTGAACTGTTCTTTTCCATATTTATGTATATGGAGCCAAAAAATTACAAAAAAAAAAATACAAAAACAGTTTTTTATTTTATTTTTTTTTTTGGCTCAATATATATAAATATGGAAAAGAACAGTTCATTTTCTACAATAGTATGCACATGTGCACTGGATAAAACGTCTTAAATCGGTCTTCCATCCATAGGAATATTTAATAATTCAATCATTGGAGGAATATCGCCATTACACTAAGAATGTTGCTAGAATGGATGAGAGAAGGTACCAGACCAAGAGGAAGGCCTAGAAAGAGATGGATGGATAACTTAATTGAAGATTTGGACATCCTGGAAATAGACCCCAATTAGTGGCAATGGATAAAGCCCCCGGAGTAAGTAAGTAAGTAAGTGCTATTATATAGGATGCTTAAGTGGATAAGCCGAATGGTATAAACATATAGGTACATAACAAGGAAAGCAGCTGTCTGGAAAAAGAAAGCAATGAATTATAACAGAGACTGAAACAAAATAAAACAAATAGACTAGGTAAGATATAAGATAAGTAACAGATAAACCATGAAACAAGACTCGTGTCAACCTGTAAGACAGTTATTTCTTTCATATCTTAAATACTGGATATGAAAATTTTCCACTAAACGGGATTTGGGACAGTTTGAACCAAGGTCTATAAACCTTCGTCTGAACATAAATGATGTCAAATCTTCACGGATTAAGTTCGTTTCAGATTCGATGATTATTATGATTTTACTGTTAGTTTTAATGCAAAATAATCGATCTGACCATGTATATCGCAGTTTTATTATCTGTAGAGTTCGACATAGGGACGTATTTATAAGCATGTTGCGAAGCTGTCATTTAGAATTCGCTTTAAAGTTTGCATTTTTGAATGAATCTTTTTAAAGAGATTACTTAAGCTTTAACAGATACATCAGAGCATAATTTTGCATGCACGCGTACTTGACTTGACAGGCATTCGGACCATATATTCATGGGTGCATTACAATCGCGTGCACTGCCCCTACAATTGCGATCTCAAACCATGACCCTTGCGCCCACCTTCCCATTACTATCGCGCTTATTCCGAAAAGAACGTCAGATCTATTATTTTCCCACAGCTCTTAACCTGAATGCCACTAAATTTCAGGGGTTATTAAAGTAGTTTAATTTTAATTAACTTTCCTTATTTCTATTGCAAGGCTTTTTCATGTCAATACATAATAATAGTTATTGGCACAAATAATTTCATGCCAGCTTCATTCTATTTAGTTTTACTTTTTTCCAATCCTTCAAGTTTTTTCTTTTCACTGCAATAAAGAATACATAATTTGATATCTGAGAAGTCGATGTTTAGGTTACGGGTAAAAAACCATTATATATAAAATATTTATTCATAATTAGAGTAAATTCCTACGGATTTCGATGGCAATAAACCAAACAGAGGAGTTACATAGTGTCCCAGATTAAATCCGTAAATAGTGTAAAATTTCCTAGAATATTTTTGACAGCACTGAAAAGACAAAGCAACGGTATTCGAATTGCATGAAAATGGTATAATTACATGTTTTTTACTATCAAGCAAACCTAGTTTATCTTTCTTATTAGTTTCCAACTCCCTGACTTGGGTAAAGTTGGAAACTTTGTACGTCTCTTCCTGTATTGTAAAACTGCCATTGTTAAATTTTTCAAATGATTTTCTTCCAGGTCTTCGTCAACGCCTTGTGATTCGCTTTAAATTATTTTCATGAGTTACGTGCTTTCCTCTTCACAGATGCTCCCATGTGAGTGTATACACGTTCCACTATGATTATAGTTGTACAGCTATCATCGATTCTTAGCCTTCCTTTATCGGGTTTCCTTGTACAGCGCTTTGAAATTTCCTATGATTTAAGATTTATGTCGATTCTGTATATTCATCGCGATTTAAGGATTCCATTCCTTTCTCAGATACTACGAATTCCATGCTGTCGATTTCAGACAAAAAGAGAGAACTTATTGAGGCTAACTTACCTTAATTCAAATGAATACATCTTATGAGCTGTAGGACGGTTTGACAAAAAATGACAATAAGAAAAAAGGTGAAGAGAGGCGCGTAACTGCAATAAATTGAAACGCGCAATCATAATACTCATGCGCGCAAATGTAATACGCCCATATTCATGCATTTCATAATCGTGAAATATTAAGTGAGTAATTTATACACCCAATGGTAATAATATTTCAGTACTGTCTTTGTTAGCTGGTGCATTATGTGTTCAGATATACAAGGTGTCTCTGCTTGTGTGGATTAAATATTTTCCACACTGTAATTTAACTCGAGGGACTTCGTTACATAGACTTTTTTTTTTTACTAAGAAGACAAACCTTTTAAATCAGTCATTTACGTTGTATTATCTTGAAAATATGAAGTGCGTTTTGCAGTGTAAGACTTGTATAATAATAATAAAAAATGTATTATGATTCTTTCGAGACGTCTCTAATTCATGACACTTCCACCAGAACTCATTGTATCCCGTTGCCACATAATGCCAAAATCCAGAAATTATTCGATAAATTTCCTGTGATAGACCCGGCTTTATTAAACATTAATAATCGGAAGACTAGTGATTTGAGAACATGGAATTTTCTAGTTTGTAAACTACTGATTTTCCCTCCTCCAGACCAAAAGTTTGATAGATAAGTAAACAAATACATTGACAGACAATCTGTTACACTTTCTTACCGCATTTCAACGGATCTCCTTTGAAAGGTGGGAGGCACTGACACTGGTAACTTCCTTCAGTGTTGACGCATGTGGCCGGAACCTGGCACTCGTTCAGGTCTCTTGTGCATTCATCAATATCTGAATTGATGGGAAGAAAGATTATGGGTGACTAATTATTAGTGTGCGTGTAAGTACACACGCACACACACACATTATATATATATATATATATATATATATATATATATATATATATATATATATATATATATATAGATAGATACATGAATTTATATGCTAAGATGTAATATATATATAAATATATATATATATATATATATATATATATATATATATTTATATATATATATATACACACACACACACACACACATATATATATATATATATATATATATATATATGTATATGTATATATATGCATATATATACGCATATATGTATGTATATACATATATACACACACACAAACACACACACACATATATATATATATATATATATATATATATATATATATATATATACACTGTATATATACATTTAGATGTATGCAAATGTGTATGTATATACATATGTAATTCTTTCAGTCAATGTCCGTTTACTTTTAAACTAAATTCTTGTTACACATTATTTTTATGGCTTTTAATCTATCTTTACAATGGCTTAACTTCATGATGAAATCATATTTCTAAAATCATTTCATTTGTAATTGTTACTCATCCCAACTTTCTGAAAAGAAAAAATTACTAGATATTTTTTAGATAATATATTTAGACTAAAGCAATGCACTTTTTCATGAAGCATTTACATGCAATTATAAAAATGCTGAAAGTAAACTTAGAAGGGCCCTTGTTATTTTTTTTTTTTTTAAGTATGAATTGACCTTAGGAAGTATGTTCAAATTCAAAGACACTCTTCCATAATCGATGCGGTCCTCAGTTGTGTATCTGTATAATTACCCCAAACGTAATGTTGTTTGTTCCAAACGTCTCTTTAAGAATTGCATTGATTCCCATAGAAGTATCGGTTATCATACTGGATGTGCACTAAATTAAAAAAAAAAAAAAAAAAAAAAAAAAAGATCATCCATTCGTGTTCATGCTTATGCATGTAAACACATATTCTACTTATCTGATTTAAGACATTATTCAGTCACCTAACATCCACTATTTACATTCCCTCGTCTGTCTTTTCATTAAACAACTATCCTCAATTCTGAATCACTCAACTAGCTCTGTTCCTTTACATACTGCTGAATAGTTCATTCTCCATATTTTTTAACTATGAACAAGCTGTCTTTGGACCGTCCTTAATTTGTAAATTTCAGTCTAATTAGTTAAGTTTACTGAGCAAGTTCCGTGCTTGTGTTGTGAAGCGTTTTTTTTTTCTGTGTTCTATGTAAACTTGTGTTTCTTTATCGTATATGTTCCCATATCAGCCTTTCTGTTGGAAAATAAACTAATAGAGCATGGTTTTAAAGTTTTTGAGAGGGTGCAAAATGAGAGATTGGAAATTGTAAGGATTGGGAAACGGCAGTGTGGATTCATGAGGGGAAAAGGGGCTGTGGATGCCATCTTTATAGTAAGGCAGCTACTGGAAAAGTGCCTTGAAGGAAATCAGCTCTTCTGTGCATTTTTAGATCTAGAGGAGTATTGTGATAGAATACCAAGAGAAGTGATGCTGTGGTGCTTAAGAAAGAGGAAAATTCCAGAAAAAATGAATAGAAAGAGATGATGTAAAAAAAAGAAAAAGACAAGAATTAAAGTAATAACAGCTGTTGGGAAAACAGAAACATTTGAAGTTAGTGTTGTATTACACCAGAGGTCAGTATTAAGCCCGTTTTTATTTGTGGGAGTCACGGATGTATTAAGTCAAGAGATCAGAAATGAAGAGTAGTGGAAGTTGCTATATGCAGATTATTTGTTGATTACCTCTGGAAATAAGGAACAATTGCAGAGATGGGTTATAGAGTGGCACGAGACTTTGGAGAGGGATGGCTTGAGAGTAAATGTGGATAAGAGCGAAGCTACGGGAAGCAGTAAGGAGGGTAGGGACAGGATAGCTATGCATGAAAGTAGAGGCTTCAGTATAAATTAGGTGAAACAATTTGGATACTTTGGATCTACTATAAGGCAAAAATGAGACTGTTAGGCTGAGGTTGAGAATAGAATAAAAGCAGCTTGGAGGGAGGTAGCGGGAATGGTATGTGATAAGAAATTGATAATGAAGCTAAAAGTCAAGATCTATAGCACTGTAATAAGATCAGTGTTAATGTAGGAATCACGAACTTCGGTAATTAAACAAAAAGAGGAAGCAAAGCTTGATAGTACAGAGATGGGAAGTGTGTTGTGGGTTATGGGAATATCACTGCTTGAAATATTTGAAAATTATTAGATAAGAAGAATGACAGGTGCAGTGAAGATTAAGAGGTCACGACTGAGATAGTGTGGTTAGGTGTTGAGAATGAATGATTATGGTAGGGAGGGAGTGAGGAAAGCTTCGGAAGAACCTGTTAAGAGGAGAAGATCGAGAGAGAGGCAGAGAATTAGATGGCGAGATAAGGTGAAGGATGATATGGAGAGAAGAGGGGGGAAATAAGATCAACTTTTTTGTCTTGGTATACTGCAAATCATATAATTTGTTGTTTTTATATCATAATTCTTGCATCGTTAGATTTCGTGTTAAATTTCCTTCGATCTGTGAATCAATTTGTATATAATCATAATCTTAGCCCTGTTGATGGGATAGATCATTTTCCAAAAAGTTGGTGATTTTTTTAATGAATATAGTTCAAAATGGTTAAGTTTCTGCTTTCACCCGCTTTACATCTAAATCTGAAGCTTTCTAGAAGCAAAAATGTCATGCTATATATATATATATATATATATATATATATATATATATATATATATATATATATTATATCTATCTATCTATCTATAGATATAGATATAGAATGTATATATATATATATATATATATATATATATATATATATATATATATATATAAATTTCATATTGACTCTTTAATCAGTGAGTATTATGAATATATTTACTAAGAGACCGAATCATACCTTGG